>NC_142363.1:35733046-36056796 GCF_059441175.1 Urocampus carinirostris | reverse complement strand
TAACAATGATAGATCTACAGATACAAAGCGAATTACAGTTAAATATCCATTCATCCATTATCTGACCGCTTATCCTCAGTAGGGTCGCGGGGGTGCTGGAGCCCATCCCAGCTATCTTTGGGCAGTGGGCAGGGGACACCCTCAACTGGTTGCCAGCCAGTCGCAGGGCACACGGGGACAGACAACACTCGCACATTCACGTGTAGGGATAATTTGAACCGGCCAATTAACCTGACATGCATGTTTTTTGGTAATGTGGGAGGAAATTGGAGTGCCCGGAGGAAACCCACGCAAGCACGAGGAGAACATGCAAACTCCACACAGGAAGGCTGGTAGCTGGATTTGAACCCATGACCTCAGAACTGTGCCGCACACGCGCTAACCACTGCATCGCCGTGCTGCCCTACAGTTAAATAAATGGTCTTTATTGTAACGAAACAAAAGTACAAACAAATTGGAGGGTTTCTCCTACAGAGTAAGATTTGGCAATTCGGAGAGCAGCTGGCGAGCTACACGCTAGCATCTGGTAACCGCGGCTTTTACAAGGTCTCCGCGATAGGTAAAATACAAAAGTCCAGAATGTAGCGGTTTTCCATGAGTAGTAGCTACAAGTGGTCTATTTCATGGGTAATGGATATGGCGATGGTGACTAGCCATGTTCGGCGAGGATGGCTAAGAGAGTTGTTAGCTTTCCCTTCTGACGCCGGCCCAGTCGATTCCCAGGTGTGATTAAAAATCCAGGAAGCACCCACTGGTGATCAGCATTTCTTTGCGCTCTTCAGGTTTTCCATTTCATCGATGAATTGGCGTTTTTTTTTTTTTTTTTTTTTTTTTTTTGTGTGTTGTGTTTTCAAGGTTTGAAAAGTGGTTGAATCTTGGTTAAAGTGCTTGCTATGTTTCTTAGGTTAGGTGTTGGGCTAGGGTTAGGAGCTAGGGTTTTGACTTCAATAAGGATTTTTAATAAAGGTTCCAAAATAGGATTGGAGCTAGGGTTAGAAACTAAACTAAGGTTTAGGCTCCTTATTGGGATATTTAACTGAAATTAGGGTTCTGAGAATAGGGTTGAAGTTAGGGTTTGCAGTTATTTAGGTATCTGGTTAGGAAACAGGGTTTGAGGTCCATTTTAGGGTTCTTAACTGAATGTAGGGTTCCAAGATAGATTTAGTGCTGGGGTTGCAATCTGAAGCAGGGTTAGGTCTAGGAACTAGGGTTTGAGCTCCATGTTAGGGTTCCAAAATAGGTTTAGAGCTAGGGTTACAATTTGAAACTGTGTTAGGGTAAAGGCTAGGGTTTGATATAGGGTTAGGGCTCAGAGCTAGCATTTAGGCTGCAAGTTAGGGGTTTAAACTGATTTTAGGGTTCTAAAATGAGGGTGGGATTAGGGTTGGGGTTTGAAACTATTGTTTAGGCTTTTTATAACGGCGCCGGATTCCTTTTAATAGTATTGGAAAAATGGAAAATTGGCTTTTAAAAGTCTTTAAAAGTGCTTGAATTTTTCAATGAAAAGGGTGAAGAAACCCTGGAAAGTATTGTCCCCTGATTGTGTAACCCGACGCCCTCAGGTCCAGAAGCAGGTCCATCCCAACCTGATGGCCAAGGAGGACGCCCTGCAGCACATCGAGGAGTTGATCCTGCAACTGCTCAACATGCTATGCGTGGCGCAGCCTCGCTCCGTGCAGGACGTGGAGGTAAAGCGCCCCCGCCGCCGGCCATTTTGAATAGCGCCCGGTTCACCTTCGCTCTCGTGGTTCTTGTCAGGAACGCGTCCAGAAGACCTTTCCTCACCCCATCGACAAGTGGGCCATCGCCGACGCGCAATCCGCCATCGAAAAGCGCAAGAGGAGGAATCCTTTACTTCTCCCCGTGGACAAAATTCACCCGCTCCTGAAGGTGAGGGCTCTCTGATGTTGGATAGAAAACTTGAGCTGATCCATCATGGTCTGGTTACATCCAAGACCAAGCGTGTAAAACATATACTTGAAATCACATCACCACAGATTTAAAAAAATCCGCCTTAAAGCACCCCTGCATCATTTGAAGTTTTTTGTTGTAACATGTTCGTTCCGCCACATCATTTCTGTTAATAAATAAACAGATCCATAAAGTTATTTCCAATACGGCCGTTAGCCTCTGTCAGAACTTTTGATTGACACAACTCAAGCCAATAGGTTTTTTTTTTTATGGACCTCAGCCCACATTGGTCTATAAGGGCCTGTATTGATAGTGCCTCCTTTAGCTCTGAATATCTTTAGCCTTTGTAACTGAATCAAACGATCATTGACACATTGGTTAGCCAATGAAATTCTGGAAAGAACGATATGCAGATATACACTGTGTATTAAAATTAGACCCCAAAAGAAACTTGCATAACGCCACTCGTGATTGTTTTTCACGCACCATTATGACGCGCCAGTGTGTTGACTTGTCTAAAGAGAAGTCAACCATTCACAACTCTTTTGAAATGTCTAAAAAATTGGCTGAAGAAAGATACACACTTGCAGAACTTTTATAGCTATAAACTGGTCGTCTCCAAATGGCCACTTTTGGAAACGCCTAGACACCTACCCTTAGAAAATGGCATTTTTAAGAAAAGAGTGACCGACAGTCACCGCCGCTTTCCCCCACAGGAGGTCCTCGGCTACCGAGTGGACTATCACGTGTCACTTTACATCGTGGCGGTGGTGGAGTACATTTCGGCGGACATTTTGAAGTTGGCGGGCAACTACGTGGGCAACATTCGGCACTACGAGATCAGCCAGCAAGACATCAAAGTTTCCATGTGCGCCGACAAGGTAGGCTTTCTCCGTCAGATCCTGTGGTTACTCGCTACTTTTTCCGAAAAGTAACTCAGTTACTTAATAGTCAAAGTCACTTGTTACCAGGGACGGTAACTCTTTCAGTTACTTTAAAACGAAGTTGCAGTATTGGAGTCAGTTGAATCGAGAAGAACATGAAGTTGTGTTCTAGTACCTTGTCATATTTATGTCACCCAATCAACAAAATGCTCCTGCACTTGAAGTGCAACAACAAATAAACAATATGATAAAATAACAATAGGCAGTAAACACATTAAAGTGAGTTAAATTAATTCGATGTAACTGTAATGGTCCGTTGTAGAGATGGGAATCCCGACTCTTTCTAGAGAACTGGCTTTTTCAGCTCGGCTCACTAAAATCAGCCACCTTTTTTGGCTTCTTAATGGCTCCTCAGGTTGTTTTTGTTGTTTAATCCATATATGAGCATTTATTATGAATGACACAAAGGAAAAAATAAAGCAACATTAACACTGAATTAAAATATTTATAAATCTACAAAGCAAAACAATTTGGTCCTTTTTCATACTCTAAAAATTCAATCTCAACAGCACAGAATTTTGGGGGAAATAATGCATTTTGACCCATCGCGAGAGAAAAAAAAGCAGTTTGAAGGGAACCAACTCTCGATTGGAGGGTAGCCGACTCCCGCTTCCTGGATAACGGAAGATACGAGTCGATTGCCGTCGCATTCCCCAAATTCGCCTTTTCTTTCGGCGCATTAGTGAATACTGTATTTGTAATCGCTACCTATGTCAGGACCAGAACAGACACAGGACCCAATTGCGTTACGTTTCTCACATGTTTTATCAAAGGAAAGAAGAAGGGCTGCGCCCACGATCCGGCGTTTGCTAGGCGCTGGGAGCAAGTCGCTCTCTTACTCAGATTGTGATCCGAACGAGGAAGCGGATCTTCCGTAAAGAGCGATGGCGGTGTCAGGGACGGAAAAACGGGTCGATAGCCGGTACAGGAGAGCAAAAACGTGGCCGGGGTTAGAAACGGGTCGTAAGCCGGGACGGAGAGCAGACGTGGTCGGGATCAAAAAGTCACATTTATTTATATAGCCCTTAATCACAAAAATGTCTCAAAAGACTGCACAGGATTACAATTACACCATTACCTGATCTTAAACCACCATGCGGGCAAGGAAAAACTCAAAACCTCAGCGTGAGGGGAAAAAAGAAACCTTGAGAAGAGGCCTCACAAGTGGTAATCCCCCTTCCCAGATGACCAGGGTGGAATAGATTTAGCATTAAGTTACAGTACACATACATAGTAAACATCAATAAAAGAGAACACTAGGCAACATGTTAAATTTGTCCGGAAAGTGTATGTAGACGTGGTCAGGATCAAATTGGTCGAAGCCGAGGGAGCAAAAAACAGGAGTGAGTCAGGGTCGAAAAGCTTGCCTAGTGTTAACTGAGGTTCGCAGACGGACTGACAAAAGGGGACAGACAGGAGTGGGTTTCAATAGGGACAAGGAGCCAATCAGAGGCCGAGGCATTTGGCGCCAAAGGAGCGGGAACAGGTGATTGGTTACTGAAACAATAACAATGTTACTTTTAACACCGTGGGGCAGGTGCTGATGGACATGTTCGACCAGGAGGACGACTTCGGTCTGATGTCGCAGTGCGCCGACGAGCCGTCCACGTCGGGGGAGCTAACCTACGACGATCTAGTTCGGCTGGAGATCGCCGAGGAGCGCCAATACCTACGCGAACTGGACCTCATCATCAAAGTGTTCCGCCAGCACTTCCTGTCCAACTCTAAAATCTTCACGCCACTGGTGAGTCCGGGGTTTCTACGCTAAATCGGAAACGCTCCGCGGTTATAATGTGCTTCGCACTTAGCCATTCACACGCTCACAGACCTGTCTTGCTTAAGGACACTTCAACATTTCCATCCTTGAAAATGCTTGAACTTCCATCTGTGGGGTAAAGTGCTTGAAAATGCTTGAATTTTGGGTGAAGCGCTTGAAAATGATTGAATTTTGGGTGAAGCGCTTGAAAATGCTTGAATTTGGGAGAAAGTGATTGAAAAGGCCTGAAATTGTTGCCGTTGCCACGTTTCTTGGCAGGCTGACTATGGACCACGCATTAAATGAAGACTTTTCTTTAAGTGTTATAGTTATCATGTGAAGCCTCACCGCCGCTATTGGTCGCACCCAAGAGAACAGCTCTATTTAGAATAACCGGCTATTTGGGCTCGGCTCACTGAGAAGAGCTTCCAAACGGCTCCTCAGATTTTTAATGGTATATTATCAATAATAGTAAGACATTATGCACCAAATTATTGAGTAATTTTGTATGTTTTGCAGGGAATCCCTGAAAAACGCTCGAAAAATACATTAAACTGTTCACAGATCTCCTCAAAAAAATCTCAAGAATTTTAGCTTTTATACAAAGTCGGACAATTACACAAAATCCCTGAAATTGCAAAATAATCCAATATAAATTCTGTGCTATAAAAAAAGAAAAATGCAAAAATTAACTATTAACAATTCTATTTTAATTAATTTAGAGACGGATCCTCTGAAATAAACACACAAAAATTATATATCAGCAGTCTCTACTATTCAAACATTGAATGCACTCTGCTTCGGAGCGATGGATATCATTAAAATGAGTCCAAATTTGGCTAATTTTTCTGCTTTTTATACATGCATTACTTTCTTTTTTTTTGTCTTTGGTACTGAACTCCATTATTACCCAACACATATAAAACCCTTTTCCGTGTTTGAAAACAAGTGTTATGCAGCCAAGCTGCGTGTGCATTTTTCAAGCAGAATGTCAGAATTCATGTCAGTTTATAGCAGCCCTTTGACCCAAAAATATCCTAAGATCTGAGTTAGAAAAATTCAAAAAATGGCCACGATAAAGGTGTACGAAACCTGTAAACCACAATGTCAACCTTGACTCACTTAGTGCAATTAGGAAAACACGCTAGTGCCACATGATGCTCTATTTTAGCCCTGGTGGAATGCATAGTATGTTATTATGTCGAGCATCTGCGCAGAAGACCTCGCCAAAGTCATGGGCTTTCTGTCTGTTGCTGTCTTTTTAGAGGTACTAATCTGAAAAGTCACAGAGGAAAGAAATGTTTGGAAATTGAAAAAAATACCATATTTTCCAGACCACACAGTAGACCTGAGGGCTTCAAACTTTTGTCGAGCTACTTTTGTTCGTAAAGAGAGCAAAGTGAACCCACTGTAATACCAATTTCTAAATTGGCAACTTAGCTAGATAGCTTGCTAAATATCTAAGACGGCAGCTCGAAAGTTAGCTAGCAAGGTAAACGGGTAAAAAAAAGAGCTACATAGCTTGCTAAAAGAGTAAAAAGTCATCTAAATAGCCAGATAGACAGCTAAAAACAAAGCTAGATTGCTAGCTAGAAAGGAGTCTAAAATGTAGCTTGAAAACTAGCAAAATAGTAAGACGGCAGCTCGATAGTTTGCTAGAAATGTAAACGAGAAAAAAAAGCTACATATCTTGCTAAAAGAGTAAAAAGTCATCTAAATAGCCAGATAGATAGCTAAAAACAAAGCTAGATTGCTAGCTAGAAAGGAGTCTAAAATGTAGCTTGAAAACTAGCAAAATAGTAAGACCGCAGCTTGATAGTTTGCTAAAAATGTAAACGAGAAAAAAAAAAAGCTACATATCTTGCTAAAAGAGTAAAAAGTCATCTAAATAGCCAGATAGCCGGCTAAAAACAAAGCTAGATTGCTAGCTGGAAAGGAGTCTAAAATGTAGCTTGAAAACTAGCAAAAAAACTAAGACGGCAGCTCGATAGTTTGCTAGAAATGTAAACGGGTGAAAAAAAAAGCTACATATCTTGCTAAAAGAGTAAAAAGTTATTTGAATAGCCAGATAGCCAGCTAAAAACAAAGCTAGATTTCTAGCTAGAGAGGAGTCTAAAATGTCGCTTGAAAACTAGCAAAATACCTAAGACGGCAGCTCATTAGTTTGCTAGGAAGGTAAACAGGTTAAAAAAAAAATGGCGCTACATATCTTGCTAAAAGAGTAAGTAAAAAGTCATTTAAATATCCAAATAGCTGGCTAAAAACAAAGCTAGATTGCTAGCTAGAAATGAGTCTCAAATGTAGCTTGAAAACTAGCAAAATAGCTAAGACGGCAGCTCGATAGTTAGCTAGAAAGGTACACAGGTAGCAAAAAACCTAAAATGGAGCTACATATTTTGCTAAAAGAGTAAAAAGTAATTTAAATGGCCAGATAGCCAGCTAAAAACAAAGCTAGATTGCTAGCTAGAAAGTAGTCTAAAATGTAGCTTGAAAACTAGCAAAAAAAGCACAATGTTAGCGAGATAGCTAAATTGATGCCAAAAAGGTAGGGAGATACTTAGCTATATAGCTAAATCGGTAAAAAACTAAAAGGAAGTTAGATAGCTAGCTAAACTAGTAAAAAGCCAACACAATAGCCTGATAGAAAGCTAATAATGAAGCTAGCTAGCTAGCCAGAAAGGAGGCCAAAATGAAGGATAATAACTAAATGTTAGCAAATAAAATGTAAAAGCTAGAAAGCTACCTTGCTAAATAGCTCAAAACACAGGAAGATAACTAGCTACAAAGCAAAAATGCAGAAAACTAAAAGGTAAGACAACTGAATAGCCAGATAAAAGCTAAACAAAAGCTAGCTAGCCAAAAAGGGGCCCAAAATTTAGCTTGATAATGAGCAAAAAAGATCAAATGTTAGCTTGACAGCATCCAAAAAATGTTAAAAACTAGCTCGATATCTAGCTAGAAAGCTAACATGGAGCCAGATAGCAAGCTAAAAATAAATGCATATTTTGTGCTCATTCGCTTTCAAAAAAAAAACCAAATTGGAATTGAGCTTGTTGTAAAAAGATGAAAAATTCATTTGAATAGATTCTCATTCTATTTTCTTCATGAAATGCTCAAAAATAATGATTAACACTAGATAAGATTTTTTTTCTATTGATTTGAATTTCTAAAACAACTTATTATCTTATTACTATGTCGCTACTGTATTTTATTACCAGGTTAATGATTGGAAGTAGGGTCAAATCGACTCAGTCAACCAATAAAAAATCATTTTAGTAAAAAAACTGGAACAAGCCTGCTCTGATGAGCTCTTATCAGAACAGGTCTGCGGGCATCTCAGCTGTCCTTTGGGGGGGGCGCCACCTCAGATACCCCTGCAGTAGAAATGACATCGAAAAAGGATCCGTCTCATCTCGCGTCTGCATTATTTGCGTTTGCCGTTCAGGACGCAGAAGTGATCTTCAGCAACATCCTGGATATCCACGAGCTGACGGTCAAGCTGCTGGGCCTCATCGAGGACGCCGTGGAGATGACTGCGGACGGCAGCCCTCACCCGCTGGTGGGCAGCTGCTTCGAGGACCTGGCCGAGGTATCCCATCCGGTTTTTCGGGTAGTCTTTCAATGACCGATCACCAGTCTTATCTCTTCCTTGTCCTTCAATCGAAGGTAACGAAAAAAGTCCCTTCCCCGCTAGCCAAATGTTTTTTTAGATTCAACGGGGGTGTATCCTAATGAAAGCCAAGAATAAACGTGCGTAAACGCAACTCGGGATCCATAGAGCAGAAACACGAATAGACTTCTGGAAAGAGAAGTCAAACATTTACAACTCTTTCACGTTGTCAAAGGAATGTCCAAAATAAAATACGCAGTTGTAAGTTTTTATGGCTTTAAATGGTTGGTTTTGCTGGCATGTGATCGCCATTTTAACGATCTTGCTGTAATATTTTTTGCACGCTCATCGTCTGAACCGTTTTAGCCAAAGGTTTGTTCGTTATGACGTCGGGTGAGACGGTTTTCCGCTGCCGTTGCAGGAGCAAGCCTTCGACCCCTACGAGACGCTCTCCCAGGACATCCTCAGTAAAGACTTTCATACGCACTTCAACAATCTGATGGCCCGACCCACCGTGGGACTCTACTTCCAGGTAAGGTTTTTTTTTGCTTCCCCGTGATAATATGGGGTTGTAGAGTATTAAGAGGAGGCCGATCAGCGGTATTTGGAGCGTATTTTCATTTGCTGTAAAAGCTTAAAAATTGGGGACGGACATTTTTATAAATGCAAAAGGAAACAGAATGTTTATTATAAATTGAAATTCAACTTGAACAGCTTTCCTTAACCCTTTGCAGTAAATAAACTAAAATTTCAACACAATCAAGCATTTATAATTTTTCACTTAAAGCAAAAACTAACAGTGCTCGAAAAAAAATTAGCCAAGAATAAACGTGCTTAAATGCAGCCTGGGATCCATAGTGCACAAACAGGAATAGACTTCTGGAAAGAGAAGTCAAACATTTACAACTCTTTCACGTTGTCAAAGGAAGTAAAATACGCGGTTGCAAAGTTTTTAGGGCTGTAACTGGTTGTCTCCAAATGGCCACTTTTGGAAACACTTTGACATACCTCGAGAAAAATAAAAAACAATCTTTTTCAGATACTGATCAAATTTGACCTGTGACCAGGCAAGGCTTCATGCTATTGTCCCGGCTCTTTTTCAGCTAAGATGCCCATGCTACACTCTTTTGCAGGCATCTGATTGCAAAAAGAAATTCTGGCGAGAGGAAAAGCCTTAGAGTTCTGTGTGTTCCAACTTGGATGACTCAATGTTAGTAGCACTCGTCGGGTGAAAACTCGAGAGTCTTCCTTTTCAAAAGAAACCTTAAGCATCCTTGTTCTCCAAAGGCTTCAAGAACAGTATTCAATTGTCTTTGTGTATGTTTTGGATTGGGGTTCAAGGCCAATTTCACGGGAACATTAAGGGGTTATAAAATAGTGTATTTAGTTGTAAAATAATTGAGAAAAATCAGGGTTTGTACTTGATGGATTTGGAACGTAACCCCCAGGATAAACCAAAGGGCTCACTGTTTTATCGATTAACCCATGAAGACCAAAATCAATTGACGGTCAATGCCTGCTGTTGTTTCAGTCCGTAGCAGAAGGCTTCAAAGAGGCCGTTCAGTACGTCCTCCCTCAGCTCATGATGGTTCCCGTCTACCACTGCATGCACTACTTCGAGCTCCTGCAGGTAAGCACGGATGAATGACGTTGCTCAGGTGAGCAGTTTCAGGGTTCCTCCAGGTCTTAAGAACCTGAAAAAGTCTTAGATATGATCACCGTACGTTTAGGCCTCAAAAAGGTCTTCAAATTTTTCTACGAGTCTTAAATTAACTCTCAATCAGTGTTCCCTCTAAGCTGCGCACTGCTCGCACATTCTCAGCGCACAAGAAAATCTAACCAGCACACAAAAAATGAGTGCTCAAAATTACTAATTAAGAAGCGATTTCAGTCAAAGTTACAGTGCATAAAGGTAAAAATACACGGGTTCCCCTGACGTTGTGTCCTAAATGCGGTATTTTGAAGTCGAGTCGAAGTAGAACGAAGTTGAGTAAAGTTAGTAGAGTTTGTCGATAACCGGCTTCTTCGGCTCGGCTCACTAAAAGGAACCGGCTCTTTCGGGTCCTAAACGGCTCTTCGGTTTGTTTTTGCTTCTTTAATCCCAACATGGCCAAATATTATGTAAAATTAGAAAAGGGGGAATAGAACAAAAAAGAAAAAAATACCAAAATGAAAAAGTAGTGAAAAGCTGAGAAAAAAAAGAAACAAAAGGAAGAGGAAAAAAAAGAAGGAAAAAAAGCCAGAAAAAAAGAAAAGAAAGAAATGTAGGAAAAAAGTTAATAGAGAACAAGAAGAAAAAAGTAACTGCTCGGATAAAAAAAAAACACAATGAGATTTTTTTAAAGGAATTAAAAAAAAAAAGTAGATGAAAACACGGAAAAAAGAAGAAAAAGTTTGTGTTGCATTCAAATAATTTCCAATGATATCAAGTGAATCTTGTTGCCAACATTTTACTTCCACTAAAAAATGTGATTAAGTAGAGTTCTGTATCTTACAACTGACTAAATAAGCCCCAAAATGTTAGTATTATGCGACAAAAGATAGCAGAAAAAAAAAGAAATGGATATCTTGTGAAAGAATTGTAAGAACAAACGACGTTTGTAGGCCGTACAACCTTTGTAATAATACATGAGTCAATTCATTCAAAAGTGAAAAATAATTTTGCATTGCCGGAAACTCGGCAAAATGTAACTTGATGTCAAGTTTTGGACATGTTTGATAATTCATTATCTTGCCACACTTGGGATTATGGTAGCTCACTGTTGTTTCAAGCGTTGCTCACCGACTTTGTATGAACGCTCAGACCCGTAAGGAAAATTACAGGGAACATTGCTCTCAATCGTCTTCATTTTTCCTTGTGTTATCTGTGTGATAGTCAATAACTGTACAATATATAAAAAAGTCCTCAATTTCATTGGATGTGGTCCTATAAGGTCTTCAAAAGTCTTGCATTTGAATAGAAAGTTCCTGGGGGAACCCTGAATTTGTCCTCAAAGCCAAAGGTTTTGGGGTCCTTCTGTTACTGGCAACTACCGACAGTGCTTGTGCGTGTGAGTGGATGGAGCGCCATCTACAGTTTTTATTTTGTCTGATTTCCCGCCTGTTGGATGCTGCGTAGCAACTTCAGGAACGCAGTCAAGACCAGGACGACAGGGAGTGTCTGAAGCAGGCCATCACGGCGCTGCTCAACCTCCAGTGCAGCGTGGAGCGGATCTACACCAAGCACCAGCCTCGACGCAAACCCGGGTACTGTGTCAATCCTTTATTGCCCTCATTTGAAGCCACTTTACTGAAAAACACTTATTGGTTACTAGCATTGTTGTGCACAATACTTTCTAAAAGTAACAGAGTTGGTCGCTGAATTACTCCATGGTCAAAGTGACTAGTTACTGGAGAAAGAAGCTATTTCCATTACTTTGAAAAAAAGAAATTACAGTATTTCAAAGAATTTGAAATTTGCAGACCAGTATTTGAGTCAGTTGAATAGAGAAAGGCAGTCGTTATGGAACCTTGTAATATTTATGGCACCTAACCAGCAGCAGATTTATCCTACACTTGAAGTGTAGCAAAAATAATAATCGGCACAAACAAAAATAAGTGAGTTTAATATATTGAACTCTTACAACCTGATACAACTGGTCAAGTAGACGTATGCTTTTGTACGTCAAAATATTTTCGCTCAACAAAAGTAAACAGTTCAACAATCTAAAGTGTGTTTAACACTGCATTGTGAAATTGATAAGTCAAGTCACATTTATTTATATAGCCCTTAATCACAAAAATGTCTCAAAGGACTGCACAGGATTACAATAACACCATTACCTGATCTTAAACCAACATGCGGGCCAGGAAAAACTCAAAACCTCAGCGTGAGGAAGAAAGAAACCTTGAGAAGGGGCCTCAGAATCCAACTCTCACTACCTGAGAAGAAATCAGAAAAATGCGTGAAATATAAATGGATATGCACAGAACTACAAAAACAAAAGTAGAATACAAAACAAAATCCCTGAAAATTCTAAAGAATAAATAATTAAGAATATTAACTCTTTAGTGCTATAAATAAATAATAAAATGCAAAATAATTAACTATTTACAATTCTATTTTAACCAATTTAAAGACGGATACTCTGAGAAACACTAGATCCTAGATTGATAGGAACTCCTCAAAGTAGCACAAAGTATGTTCTAGCAGCAAGATGGCGACTTTATTTCAGTCATCAAAAATAAGGGCTTTCTTACTTTGGAGGCACTGGAAAATTTGGCGTTCGAACCCTGTTCTCTGCTCCGCGCCTCCCCTCCCTCCATTTCAGGGAGCCCATGTACCGGCTGTACAGTCGTCAGGTGCGGAGCAAGCAGTTGGCCATCAAGCGCATGAACGAGATCCAGAAGAGCATCGACGGCTGGGAGGGCAAAGACATCGGCCAGTGCTGCAGCGAGTTCATCCTGGAGGGCCCCCTGCTGCGGGCCGGGGCCAAGCACGAGCGCCACAACTTCCTCTTCGACGGCCTGATGATCAGCTGCAAGGCCAACCAGAGCTCCAGGCTGCCGGGCTCGGGGAGCGCCGCCGACTACCGGCTCAAAGAGAAGTTCGTGCTGCGCAAGGTGCGCATCGTGGACCGGGAGGACTCGGCCGAGCTCCGGCACGCCTTCGAACTGGTGGGCCGGGACGAGAACTGCGCCGTCTTCTGCGCCCGCGGCCAGGAGGAGAAGGCGGCCTGGATGGCGGCCCTGGTCACCCTGCAGTACCGCTCCACGCTGGACCGCATGCTGGACGCCGTGCTGCAGCGCGAGGAACGGGCGCATCCTCTGCGCCTGCCCTCGCCCGAGCTCTACCGCTTCGCCGTGCAGGACTCCGAGGAAAACATCGTCTTTGAGGACAAAGTGCAGAGCAAGACGGGGATCCCCATCATCAAGGCCGGCACCGTCATCAAACTCATCGAGAGGCTCACCTACCACATGTATGCCGGTAAGAATTAGGATAACCGACGTGGACTCGGTCCATCGGGCTAGGGCTGTGACTGATGCTTGAAATCCGGGAAAATGCTTGAGTTCTGTTTTAGGGCCGCAAAAAACAATCGATAACATTTCATAATAATTCTGATTTGATCATCTATTGGGTGTTCCGCGTGATTTATGTTAAATTGATGCCAATAAGAGTGTGCAGAATTACATTGTGATGCTAAGAGTTGTTGTAAAACTTAAGTTCAGCAGAGGGCGGCAAGACCGTTTTTATTCAAAAGTGAAGTGAACATTGCATCATCACAAAAAAATGGCGTGAAAGTTTCAATTTTTAACAAATTTCAAGGGAATGGAAAGCGCTGCAGAGAAAAACATCAGTAAATAAATTCTATCTATCTATCTACCTTGGTCATATCCTTCAAGAAGGGTGACCGATAACAAGACAAACACATACAATAACAAATAAAATAAAAAGGGAAAAAAATAGCAAAAAAAAAATGTGACCATGGCCAATCCAAATGCCCAAACACCCAAACAAGTTAAGCACCTCGGCATCCAAGTCGGTCATGCTTTCGTCCCCTCCAGGTGAAATGGGACACGAGAAAGCGGCCATGACACAACACACTCTTCTGTTCAACAGCAGGGCCCATCCGCTTTTGCTGGTTTACCCCTGCCGCATCATAGGGGTGCCCTGCTCATCCCTTAGAACGCGTCCAAACATCCCTTTTACAACACCTCTCCACGCATTCCTATCACAAACAAGAGCTTTAGCTTCCACTAGATTGAGACCTTTTTCCTGCAGAGCACTCATAACACCATCCATCCACGTCAATCGCAGCCTTAAATAAGTAAAATAAATAAAGTAAAAAGTAAAATAATTATTGTGAATGGGACTGTTTATCATATTTAAAGATTTAACCCCAAAAAACTAGTTGGTTGAATTCATGCAGAGATGCCTCACTCTGATGGAAAAAAGTGCACCAGTAGTCAACAATAATTCGTTGCTGACTATTTGTATTCTTCATTTTTGTCGCCCTACTTTTCACTGGCTCTCTTCTTTCCTCCCTCTAGACCCCAATTTTGTGCGCACTTTTTTGACCACGTACCGATCCTTCTGCAAGCCGCAGGAGCTTCTGACTCTGCTGATCGACAGGTATCGGTCCCGCATCCAAAAGTCTTTTCGCTCGCATGGAAAAGACACTCCCGTTTTGGGTCCCTTTAGGATCGAAATCCCGGAACCCGAGCCCACCGAGGAGGATCGGCAGGCCTTGTGGAACGGCGAACAACCCATGGCGGCTGAGCTTCAGAGGTTCCGGAAGGAATACGTGCAGCCGGTCCAACTCAGGTAAGGTCGCCGGTGCGGGGTCGGCGCCGGATTCGATTTCCCTTTGAATTATTGCCACCCAGTTAATAATAATAATAATAATAATTTCCTTGTATTGTCATTCTGTGTAACAATGTACACAGAACGAAATGTCGATTGCACCTGACCCGTTGTAGCGAGTTGCACGCTCAAAAAAAGAATAAAAGACATCGATGACATTTGAACTTGCGGAGAGAATCGTACTAAAATTCCAACCTATTCAGAGTTCAGAAAAATATTTTGTCATTGTCAAAGAACAACGAAACCTCATTTGGAGCATGCAGTCATCCGTTTGTAGTTAAATGAAAAAACAAAGAACCATGAATATTCAGAATAAATAGAGATAAAAACCCAATATACACAAAGTACCATTAAAATTCAATAGCAGCATCATGAAAACAGTCCATGTTCAAGTGCGATTGTGTCCGACCGTCATCATCGTTCATTAATTATGATGGAAAGGACTGTTGAAGGTCCTCCCTTGAGACCTTTAATTTTATTGAATCTCGTAGGTTATCAGGTCCACCCTAAAGGTCTGCATGGTCTGCATTTATATAGTGCTTTTCAAGTCAATGAAGACCTCCCAAAGCGCTTTACAGTGTGCTTCACACTTACCCATATATACACACACACACACCAATAGCGGCCATGCAGCCATGGAAGGCGTCGACCTGCTTATTGGTGGCATTAGGGATTCGGTGTCTTGCCCAAGGACACTTCTACATATAACACGATGTAGCTGGGAATTGAACTTGTGACCTCTTGATAGAGGAAAACAGAGAAAAAGAAAGATAAAACCAGAGAGTGAAGAAAGATGGGAAGAAAAACAAGATAGGGAGAAGAGAAACAAATGAGAGAGCGATAAAAAAAACATGGAAGATAAGGAACAACGTGAAGTGTGAATTTCCCTATGGGGATGAATACAATATCTATCTATCTATCTATCTATCTAATTTCATCACTAGCCTTGTAGAGGTGAAATCAATGCTGCCTGAACAGCTTCAGCGAAACTGACGACGACTTGGTGAATGCCTGAGGATCTCAAGTGCGATTATATCAGTTGTACTCCTGTCTTTGCTCGGCAGGGTTCTCAACGTTTTCCGCCAGTGGGTGGAGCATCATTTCTACGACTTTGAAAACGACCCCGATCTCAGGTCGCGCTTGGAGGAATACATCACCAGCAAAATCCAACTGCGAGGTCACAAAACAGCGGACAGCAACGATTTCTTGCAAGCTGCCATTCAAACGATTTCTCGTCTTTTTTTCCACTGCAGGCAAGTCCATGCGCAAGTGGGTGGAGTCCATCAACAAAATCATCCGCCGCAAGCTGCAGACTCAGTCCAACGGCGTCAGCCACAACATCACCTTCGAGAGCCCGCCGCCGCCCATTGAGTGGCACATCTCTCGCGCCGGCCAGGTAGACTCCTTCGATCTCATGACGCTCCATCCCATCGAGATCGCCCGCCAGCTCACCTTGTTGGAGTCGGAGCTGTACAGGTAAGCGGGCAGACGAGGGCTGCGGGCCTGGGCTGCCGGGCCTGGGCGGCCGGGCCAAGTGAACGCCCTTAACGAGGCTCCTGCCCGGACAGAGCCGTGCGCCCGTCCGAGCTCGTGGGAAGTGTGTGGACCAAAGAGGACAAGGAGAAGAACTCGCCCAACTTGCTGCGGATGATCCGGCACACCACCAACCTCACGCTTTGGTTTGAGAAGTAAGTACTGCGCCGGCGATCGGAACATTCCGCCGACGGGCAGGAACGCTGGACCTCCGAATGTGTGGCAGGTGCATCGTGGAGACCATGAACCTGGAGGAGCGCGTGGCGGTCTGGACTCGCGTCATCGAGATCCTGCAGGTCTTCCAGGAGCTCAACAACTTCAACGGCGTGCTGGAAGTGGTCAGCGCCATCAACTCTGTCCCCGTCTACCGGCTGGACCACACTTACGAGGTCCGAAGTCCATAGACGAACCGATGTCCGCCTGCAGTTCGTCAAAATGCTTTCTGTGCCTGCAGGCCATACCCGAGAGGAAGAAGAAGATCCTGGAAGAGGCTGTGGAGCTCAGTCAAGACCATTTCAAGAAGTATTTAGCCAAACTCAAGTCCATCAATCCGCCCTGTGTGCCTTTTTTCGGTACGGCCGCCTCGAACGAGCGAGCGAGCGTCCCCGTTTGTCCGCCGCTTTGAGTTCAGACGTGTCCTCCGTACACAGGGATCTACCTGACCAACATCCTCAAGACGGAGGAGGGCAACCCGGACTTTCTCAAACGCCACGGCAAGGAGCTCATCAACTTCAGTAAGAGGAGGAAAGTGGCGGAAATCACAGGCGAAATCCAGCAGTACCAAAACCAGCCTTATTGCCTCAAAGTGGAGCACGATGTCCGGGTTGGTTTCTTTCATTTGCTTCAAATCTTCTTTACGGTGGTACTGTTACATACGGGCTTGAATCGTTACAAAATATTGCCGGTAGCTTGACTTTCTTTCCATTTGAAGTCGTTCAAAACTAACGGGCCCCTTTCCCTACTTCCCAAAATGATCAAAGGGAAATTTTAATAGCTATAAAGCACATCTTCACCGTCTCCTACTGGTCGCACCCAAGAGGACAGCTTTACTTGAAAAACCGGCTCATCCCAAACAGCTCCTCTGATTTTTGTTTTTGTTTTAATGTTTATCAATAACAATAAAACGTTATGCACCAAAATATTTTGTAATTACAGCTGATCCCTGACAAAACATGAAACATAAATCAAAATATTTACCAAAAATAACCCCCATAAAATAGATTATTACACACTTAACAGATTTAAAGTTAAACAACACAAAATCCCTGAAAATGCAGAACAATGTAATATAAATTAAACTTTTCAGTGCAATAAATAAAGGATAAAATTCTTACAATTCTATTTTAACCAACTTAGACACAGATCTTCTGAAAAAACGCGCAAAAAATATAAATTAAGATAAGTAAGACAAAAAACAAATGATGAGCAGTCGATGGAAAGATTGAATGCATTTTGCTTCGGAGCAGTCGATATCATTATAATAAATCCAAATGTGGCTCATTTTTCCAGTACTTTCTTTTTTTTTGTCCTCTTTATTGTACTCTATTATTAGCCAACATCGATTTCCAAGTTAGTAAACAAGTGTGACGTATTGAAGCTGTGCAAGCGTTGTTGAGGCAGAATTTATCTCAGTTTATAGCAGCCCATTGACACAAAAAAATCATGGATACGAACGGCTTAAAATAGCACGAACTATGTGCTAGCAGGAAGATAAACATCAAAGTCAACACCAAAATAACGTTGATTGGTGCTGGATTTGTTCCTTTTAAGGCAGGGATGTCAAAGTCAATTGCACAAGGGGCCAAAATTCAAAACACACTTAAGGTCGCGGGCCAACCAGGATAAACATGTATTGAACACACTTAAATTGAATGTTTTTGTAACATAAATATGAATAAAAACAGACAAGACTATTCAATTTAAACCTTACATCACTGATACAGTATTTATTATTTTGCTGTAAATAAAAATATCTCGTTAAATTATACAACTTAGAACTTAACATTAAAATAACATTCAAATTCCTTTGCTCCTATGTCAACGTATATATTAAAAAAAACTTAAATATCCCAAAAGATTTTGCTCTCCTTAATATATCTCCTGTCAAAAGTAGAAACATGAAAATGCTACACAAATTATTTTGTAAAAACGGCACAACATTCTGAGAACAGGGAGCCTGATGTGCTTACCTTTGGCGCAGACGGAGTAGGGCGAGATGGGAAGGAGTGCTTGCACTTTTTGCATAGCTCCACCCATCCCTCCCACTCGCCCAATCAAATAACTTTAAGTTCTCTTCCGGTGTTTTGGCGTATTTACAATTTGTTCCGTGGATTCATCAAAAAGTATCTGAACACTGGGCACAGATTATATAGTGAGCTTTTATATAAAGGATTCTTTAGCGTTGTACAGCCACCTTGACTGTAAATTGTAGAGAAAATGTTCCCTATATATGCTGAAAAGTACTGCTTTGTAATTCAGCTTGGGTTTGGCTTTGCGTGTATCTGAACAGGATCAATGGCTCAAGTTTTGAACGAGACTGAGAAAATTTGCATGCAATTCAATTTGTCTCTGAGCCATAGGTACTCATAGAAAGAGCCATATCTGGCTCGTGAGCCACAGGTTTCCGACCCCTGGTATATAGTATACGTGATATATGAAGGAATAGGTACAGTGACTAAAACGTCAGAATATGATGTCCAGGGATAAGTCGGCGTTGTTAAATGAAAATGAAGTGAAGCGATCTGCATTTCTATAGCGCTTTTCAAGTCAATGACTTCCCAAAGCGCTTTACAATGTGCTCCACATTTCCCAATAGCGGCCTTGTATTGCAGCCATGTAAGACGCTAACCTGCTTGTTGGGGGTATTAGGGGTTCAGTGTCTTACCCAAGGACACTTCGACATGTAACACGGACGAGCCGGGATTCGAACCGGGATCCCTTGATCCCAAGACGAGCTCTCTACCTCCTGAGCTACTGGAGGGCCATTAATAACAATAATGTAAAATGATCTCGCGGGCCGGATATGATTACACGGCGGGCCGGGAGTTTGACACATGTGCTTTAAGGGTACTGGAAAAATGGAAAAATTGGCCTTGAAAGGGTTTGTACGAACCCCGTGTGTATTGGCGCTCGTATAACGAGTTACCACTGCATCGCCTTTTATACGCTTTGACACTCATCCAAAAATCAATGAGAAACCTCTTTTGATTCCTCAGAGGTTCTTTGAGAACCTGAACCCGATGGGGAACAGGAACGAAAAGGAGTTTTCCGACTACTTGTTCAACATGTCCATGGAGATCGAGCCCCGCAACTGCAGACAAGCCCCTCGCTTTGTAAGGCGTCCATCGATTCGCGTACCCTCGCCCACAAAATTCCCGCTCAACGCTTCCCGTGTGTCCTCAGCCCAGAAAGACCACCTACACCCTCAAGTCCCCGGGGATCCGGCCGGTGAGAACCTCCACCTCGGGCACCCTGAAGGGCCACCCCGTCCCCTTGGAGAGGGAGCCGGCCCACAAGATCACCTTCCGGAGCATCGCCGAGACGGACGCCGAGACGCCGGCCTCCGCCTCCGTGCCCACCTCCCCTAACACGCCGACGCCGCCGCAGTCGGCCTCTTCGGACCTCTGCTCCGTCTTCATGGAGCACGACCTCAGCAGCTCCTACGGCGGTGAGTCTGGCGCCCTCTTCGGGTGGTGATCGCGCAAAAGTTTACATTGTCTCTTTCTTGCGCAGGCTCCAACTCCATTTTTGCTCCGGTTCTCCTGCCGCCTTCAAGTGAGTACAAATCTCCTACTACTGTATTTTCATGAGCACGGGTCGCACCGTGTTATAAGGAGCAGTCTTTTTCTATTTCCGTATTTAACACTAGACAGGGCGCACCACACTATAGGGCGAGGTTGCCCTCTGCTGCGGCCACCTTACGACAACACGGACAAGCATACATCAAGTCTGCGTATTTCCCAAAAAGTTATTTAAGTATCGATTACAAGGTAAAACACACGATCCCTTTCAGCTCCATCCACTTGCGAACCTTCGATTCATTCCCCCTAAATTCTCTCTGGGCTGCTTGGTTTCCATGTTCCTAGTTTGGAAATCAACACATCGTGAGGGGCGAGAACAAGCAAAATATTTAATGAATTTTTGGATTTCATTATTATTGAGGGGGACAACTGTGTTCAGCCTTCGGTAGCACAATAACTTTTAAATTGCTAAGTGCGCTACGGCGTAAGCATCCATGAGTACTTCCACAAACAATGGACGGGATCTGACAAAAAACATGGGATTTCACCTAAGAATCAGAATTAAACATCTAGCTCTGAAGCGTGAACCTTTTCTTATATACACACCCTCACCCTTTAGCGGTGATGCCAAACAGCCTCATGTTTTGTTTTTTGGTCTTTTTACTGATTTTTACGAGTTATCAGGTGAACAAACCTCCCAATTTCAACCCCTAGCACCAAGCAGACTGCCAACAGGTACCAATGTTGTCTTATGCAGGACTCGGCTGAGGCTCCAGTCTGGGGGCAGGCAATCACACAGCCTCATGGCACAGTTCAAGTCAAGTCACATTTTATTTGGTTCGGCCCTTATCCACAAACTATCACAAAGGACTGCACAGGCCACAATGGACCAGGCCCCTGATCTTAAACCGATATGCAAGCAAGGAAAAACTCAAAAGCCCAACATGGGGAAAATAATAAATGTTGAGAACTAAACAAGATTAAATTTGTCCACAAGAAGGTCATGGCACAACTAGTGTTTCCCATAGGATTTCATGAGACCCTGGTGGGTGCGCAGTTGAGTGGGGGCCGGGAGAGAGTCTGGGTGCGTGTTCAGGGGTGCGGATTATAGATCGACCGATAATCTGCACCCTCATTTTGGAATTTGACAAATATATAAAATAATATTGGCATTTTTTCATTTGACTCGCAGATTATTAAGTCTCGTGAAGCTGAGACTCTCTGCTAAAGCAAGGGAGAGTAGCAACTCGGCCAACTTGTCCCAACGTGCCTGTTAGTGATCAAGAGATAACATAAAAAGTGGAGTTAACTTGTTTCAGGGAAGCACGTTCAGGTAGAGACCGATATATCAATCAAGCGTGTGTGTTTGCGATTGAGAGGGAGCATCAAAAGCAAGATAAAGTGGAAGTGATGAGCTCTTAACATAACATGAGTTGGTCAACCTGGCTCTAAAAAAGGAGCGCCCACACTTCCATTTCCATTCGTTTTTGCACTTTTTTCAAAAGTGAATTTAAGTCGCGTTGGTTGATTGAGATTTCATTTATCGTAAAAAAAAATCAAGTAGCTATTAACGTTTTGATGTACTTTTGTGGTAGTTGCTGCTGAGCCTCATTTGATTTCCTGCACTGTCAGTTTTTGCCTTTGGTGAAAGATGACTTGTGTAAAAATTCTCATGTATTCATGGTAAAAGGTTGTTTTGGAGAGGACGTCGTTGGGCGTCGCCCCAAAATATACGCAGAGACAGAAATATGGCAGAGAGGGAACGCTCTTTATTGCATCTGTTCATTCATCCATGTTCGAAATTCATCACGTGACGTCGAAAGTATTTTTTTTTTTTCGGAATCGGAAATGTTTTTCTCTGAATCGGCTTGCTTATCAGCAACTTGTGATTTCTTGTATCAACAATCACAAAGCGATTCGAGTTTTATTTGAATCACGCAATTCAGTGCATCCACATAACCAATGTCAATGAGTCCATCGGCGAGGGGTTATATGAAAATACACGGAAGAACTAGCTGGTCTTTTCAAAAATGTCTTTTCAAAAATGTTATGGTTAACATTGTTTTCGGACTCCTTTAGTTTTAGGTTGTTTTTGTTCCTTTTCATTCCGGAGAGTGGAATTAACTTGTTTTAGGGACGCGCATTCAGGTGAAGCCCGATAGATTAGCTCTTATCATAACATGAGTTGGTCAATCAACTGCCTGTGTTTATGACTGTGAGATAGCATAAAAAGCACGCTAAAGTGGAAGTGATTAGCTCTCTTGCTATAACTTGAGTTGCTTAATCTGTTTCTGAAATAGGAGCGGTCACACTTTTCCATTCGTCGGCTTCGCTGGTATTTCTGTGCAATTTTTGTTTTGGGGGATTTAAGTTGTCAAGTTGGCTGTATTGACATTTTCATCGATTTGTTGTCAAAAGTTTCAGGGAGCTTTTTAAGTCTTGGTGCACCTTTTATACGAGTTTCTTCTAAGCCTCATTTATTTATCTTAATACCAATAATAGAATAGAATAGAATGTACCTTTATTGTCATAGTTACAACACGGTATATATTGTGACAACGAAATTGGATGTGGCACTCCAGGTCCACATTTTACAGTGAGGATATAAGGAAAACAAAGAGATAAAGGAACAAAGAAGATGTTTGTACCGTTCTTGTTGTATAGACTTTGTTTTCCTCCAAAGGGGTTGTGTATGAGGGGGTGAGGGACAGACAGAGATGGGCGGATCCAACTAGATGTTTGATCTTACTGCACACACAGTCCAGTGTTTTTTCCCTAATTGGTCAGTCCACGTATTGAATGGATTTGGGAAGTACAGTCCTTAATAATGCCCGATTGAAGTCGCCGGCGACGATAAAAGCTCCGTCGGGGTGTGCAAGCTGCTGTTTATTGATAGCAGTGGGCAGGAGATTTAGTGCTATGCTAACGTTAGCATCCGGTGGAACGTAAAAAGCAAGCACAATGACCACAGTTAGCTCTCTCTGTAAATAGATGGGTCTACATGCTACTGCTAGAAACTATATCGAGTGAGCAGTGTGTGTCAATGATTCGTCTGTCATTGCAGCGCATAGTCCCCCACCCCTGTTTTTACCGGAGTCTCCGTCTCGTTCGTGCCAGTGAAGCGTGCGTCCTGCTCGTTGGACTGCGTCGTCGGGAAAGCCAAGACTCCGTGATGACAAAAATACTCCAATATCGGACGAAGCTGTTGGTGGCGATCCGCGGCCCAAATCACTCATTTTGTGGACGATGGATCTGGCGTTGGTTAGGAACATGCTCGGGAGCGCTGGTCTGTGTGCTAGCCTTCTTAGCCCAGGCCCGACTGGCAGCCTTTTTCTTTTGCTCCGTCGTTGTCGGCAGGCAGATCACCCAGGGAGATCCGGTGGTCTGTGTTGTGGATGTTATTGTAGTTGCGAAAGGAGTCGAAGGGAAATTTGAGGGATAAAAGAACACTGAAAAACAAAAGACGAACTGGAGCCCGTGAAGCCGCTGCATTCGCGCGCGCCGCCATCTTGGACAATCAGTATCGACCCGGGTTCGGGCGATCCTTAGCGCGGTTATGTGACTTTTGAAATGCACAGTTGAAATTGTGTTGAACGGTATCTTTTGATTTCAAGAGTTCCAATCGGTGTCGTGCGGCAGCCTCCACCAGCTGGGCGAAGAGCTCCTCAAACCGCCGCCGCTACCGCCGCGAAGGAAGGACACCGTGTCGGAAAGCAAAGTAAGGGGCCGCGTGACTCCTTATTGAAGGAATCCCAGAAGAAAACCTTGATACTGCTGTGATCCTTTGCTATTATGCGCTTTCATTTTCAGTTTCGCTACTTCGCAGATTGTGTTATGCATTCGGACTGGCTAAACAGTCCCTAAGAGAGTAGAGTACAGTGGTTTTTGTGGCCTTTTGCCACATTTCAGACTTCAAACATCAAGATATAAAACTCTCATTTCTTGTGAAGCATCAACAATAAGTGGGACACAATCATGAAGTGGAACACGCTTTATTGGATATTTTCAACTTTTTTAACAAATAAAAAACGAAAAAGTGGGTGTGAAATGATTCAGCCCCTTTACTTTCAGTGCAGCAAACTCTGTCCAGAAGTTCAGTGAGGATCTTTGAATGATTCAATGTTGATCTAAATGACCAACGATGGTAAATGGAATCCACCTGTGTGGAATCAAGTATCTGTATAAATGCACCTGCAACGGGCAAAAATATCAGTTTCTCCATGAGCAAAACTGATGGAGACATACCCCGAGCGACTCGCAGCTGTAATCGCAGCAAAAGGTGGCGCTACAGAGTATTAACTCAATGGGGCTGAATCATTTTGCGCAGCCACTTTTTTTGTTTTTTATTTGTTAGAAAAGTTGTAAATATCCAATAAAGTGTGTTCCGCTTCATGTTTGTGTACCACTTATTGTTGATGCTTCACAGGAAATGACAGTTTTATATCTTTGTTTGAAGTGAAATGTGGCAAAAGGTCACAAAATTCAAGGGGGCCAAGTAGTTTTGCAAGCCACTGTAAATAATGGCTACAGAAGGTGCGGTATATCTCCAACCTTTCTCAAGCGTCAAACTACTTTTGGTTAGTAATTAACGCTGAAGGCACACACTAAATAGCAACTTAGTTAGATGTCTTGCTAAATAGCTAAAAGGGAGCTTCATAGTTAGCTAGAAAGGTCAACAGGTAAAAAACTCAAAGGGATCTAGAGCTAAAAGACTAGAACAGCAACTAAAAATCCACACAGAAAGCTCAAAACAAAGCTGGATACTAAGCTATAAAGGAAGCCAAAATCTTGCTTGATAACTACCCAAAAAGGTTAAATGTTAGTCAGGCATGAAAAAAATGTAAAAAAAAAAAAAAAAAAAAAAGCTAGCTAGATAGCTTGCTAAATAGCTAAAAAGATAACTAGCCAGAAAGGAGCCCAAAATTTAGCTTGATACGGCGCAAGAAAATATTAAAAGCTAGCTAGATAGCTTGCTAAATAACTGAAAAGGTAGGATGATAGTTAGCTACAAAGCTAAAAAGATAGCTAGCTACAAAGCTAAAAAGATAGCTAGCTAGAAAGTGAGCCAGAAAGGAGCCCAAAATTTAGCTTGATAGGACGCAAGAAAATATTAAAAGCTAGCTAGATAGCTTGTTAAATAACTAAAAAGGTAGGACGATAGTTAGCTAGAAAGCTAAAAACAAAGCTAGAAAGCGAGCCAGAAAGGAGCCCAAAATTTAGCGTGATAGGACGCAAGAAAATATTAAAAGCTAGCTAGATAGCTTGTTAAAGACTAAAAAGGTAGGACGATAGTTAGCTAAAAGCTAAGAAGATAGCTAGCTAGAAAGCTAAAAACAAAGCTAGAAAGCGAGCCAGAAAGGAGCCCAAAATTTAGCGTGATAGGACGCAAGAAAATATTAAAAGCTAGCTAGATAGCTTGTTAAAGACTAAAAAGGTAGGACGATAGTTAGCTAAAAGCTAAGAAGATAGCTAGCTAGAAAGATAAAAACAAAGCTAGAAAGCGAGCCAGAAAGGAGCCCAAAATTTAGCGTGATAGGACACAAGAAAATATTAAAAGCTTACTAGATAGCTTGATACATAACTAAAAAGGCAGGAAAATAGTTAGCTAAAAAACTAAAAAGATAACTAGCGAGAAAGCTAAAAACAAAGCTAGAAAGCGAGCCAGAAAGGAGCCCAAAATCTAGCTTGATTAGTAGCAAAAAAAGTAAGATATAGATAGAAAATATTTAAAAGCTAGCTAGATAGCTTGTTATATAGCTAAAAAGGTAGCTCGATAGTTAAATAGAAAGGTAAAAAACTAAAAGGGAGCTAGGTGAAGGTTTTTAAAGCCATCTAAATAGACGGATCGAAAGATAAAAAATAAAAACAACTAGATCGCTCGCTTGAAAGGAGCCCATCAACTGCAATATATTCATTTGAATTTCTAAAATAAGAATTTATCATGATGACTACGATCTTATTACTAAGTCAATTATTAAAACCAGGGTTCAATAGACACAGTCAAGCAATTTTACTTGAAAATGGGAATGAGCCAAATCAGATGAGCTCTTTTCAGAGCTGTGGCACCTCAACCGCCCTCAGGCGGGCGCCACCTTGGAGACCCCTCGACGATACAGAATTTTTATTTGTAAAACGGAGGCCTGGGCTTGTAAAAAGGGTTTGTTCTTTGGTTTCAGAGTATTTATTTGTATGAGAATTGTAAAAAAAAAAAAAAAAATTCCTCTCGAAAAACGAAAAGTCTCTGTGTTTCCGTCAGCAGAGTTCCCGGTCGGAGAGCCCCCCCGCCATCCCGCCGCGGCTGCCCCCGCCCAGGACGCGGAAGCCGGGCTTCAACGGGCCCTCGGACAGCCCCCTGCCCAGCCCTCCCCCGCCTCCCCCCCGGGACCCCCTGCCGGACACGCCGCCCCCCGTGCCCCAGCGGCCCCCCGAGATCTTCATCAACTACCCTCTCAACCTGCAGCCCTCGCCGGTGGGCCGCTACCACTGGGACTTTAGCGCTCTGCCCGCCTCTCCCGCCACGCCGCCCGGCACCCCCTCGCCCCGCGTGCCCCGCCGAGGATGCCCGCTCAGCGCCAGCCAAAACAGCCTCTGCCCGCTGCCCGCCACCGGCCCGCCCGTTCCCCCTCGCTACAACTCCGGCCCGCAGTTGCCCAAGCTGCCGCCGAAAACCTACAAACGGGAGCCCCCCCACGCCCTCTCCCTGCTGGAGAACAGCGCCCCGGTGGACCCTTAGCCCCGGAGAATCCTCGGTTTCTCAGTTGCCTTCCGGGGTTCGACATTGAGACCCGCACGGTTGTCCTCCCGAGTTCCGGTGCCGTCGACCCGTTTGCCTCCTTCCTCGAAGAAATCGTCTCCGAAAACGAAACGATCCCACTTCTTATTCAGTTTCCCCGAGGGAGAAAGGAAAACAAACGCACCCTCAACGAGAGTTTGCAGATGCCACGGATGCGGGGCGACCGGGATGGCCATTGGGTCACCGAGGACCCCCCGCCCCTGAAGAAAGCGGCTCCCGAAGCAAAACCGTCCCTTTTTTAATTTGTCATCACCGAACACTGCAGAAAAATGCACGTCACCCGGCTTAATACACTCCATTTTGCTCTTATTACTATTGGATTTGTGGCAATCCCCGGTTGCCCCCCATCACAGGAATTGGCCCCACCTGCTTTTTCACACAGAAGGCTTTGGAACCAAAACCCTGACATGGACAATTCGCAAAGGGTTTCAAGTTCATAACACAAAACGTAGCAGTTTTTGTACAAAAGTATCCCGTGTTTTCAATGGAGTTTTTCTAACGAGCCGGCGGTCGTCCCGGTTGGCCGGGGCGTCCCGTGCCTTTCGGTTTCAGTTCGCCGGGAGATGGGCTCTCGATCCGAGGGGCGAGTCCCCCCCCGCGTCGTAGCCGCCGAAGGCGAGGCGTTTTCCGGTGAAAAGACCCCCGACCGGCCCCCGGCCACACACTGTGACTGTTCCCGAGACGCCAGGTCAGTCGGGGTCCCGCACGGATTCGGGAACAGCGGCTCAAACGTGCCTTTGCTCTCCGATCGCGTCGCTCGTCGCCGAGAACTTGTACATGTTTGTGGATAGTTTGTATATACTCGCGTGCGCTCGTCTCCCCCCTTTGTATAAAGTGAGGATCGTACCCTCCTCCGCGGTCTAATCGCGAGCGATCTGGAAACCAGGGAAGCCTTTTTGATTTTCTCGGAAAAAAGTCAGGCGAGCGCTTCGACCCGTTTCCAAACTCTCCCGGTGAGCTTTATTTCAGAGATGCTAAATTATTTTGCGGGACGGGGAAGGGGTCTCGACTGCGTTCTCCGCCCGCTGTGTGGCCTTGAATCGCTTTGTATTCTTTTTCTTACTAACGGTCTCGATGAGTTGAATAAATCAGCCACTTTTATATTCGACTTGCTTCTTAAGACGACGGTGGACCTTTTAATAATTGTTCCTGTAGCGTGGGGAAGGGGTATGGCGACACTAAGGAACTATTGGTTCAGTCCAGTATATTTAGGTTTACGGTATGAGTGTCACACCAATTTACCTTGTTTTGGAAGTAGGTCGCCAAGAAATCATTTTAATGCAAGCTGATTAAACTATGTATATTTCCCTGTTGAGGTACTTTATGAAGAAAACCCACAGAACTAAGTATTTAGTGAAAAGGCCAGCAACTTGCTCGGGTGAGCAGTAGAGGTACTCGCATCTCTGCACACAGCGCAAAGTCATGTCAAGTCATGTTTATTTGTGACGCCTTTAATCACAGAGTCTCAAAGGGCTGCACAGATTATTGCAAACCACAGATTATTATGACACCATCCCCTGATCTAAAACTTACATGAGGGCAAGGAAAAACTCAAAAACCTCAAGTCATGTTTATTTGTTTGGCCCTTAATCACAAAGAGTCTCAAAGGGCTCCACAGACCACAGATTATTGCAAACCACAGATTATTATGACACCATTCCCTGATCTAAAACCGACATGAGGGCAAATAATACATAGATATTGTCAACATAAAATCTAGGTTATTCATATGCTATAGAATATAAGTGTGTTTTAAGCTTAAATTTAAACATTTCCACTGAGGTTGCAGATTGAATCTCAGGGGGAAGAGCATTCCACAGCACCGGGGCCCGGATGGAGAACGCTCTCCAACCTACGGATCTCTTCTTGGCTCTTGGGATCTCTAGTAGACTCTCGCCCAGTGCAGGTAAATGCGACGATATATTTCTTGTTTGCAGAATTTTTGGACATTTTTAAAGAACTCTGTCTGCACCTTGTTTTGAAATCACTAAGACTAAAACCACAACACTCTTAACTGCAGGAGGAGGACACATTTGAAGTGGTATATTTCTATTGAAATGGAACACAGGTGCTGGCCATATTATCATTTCATAAATTTGATCAAATCATTGAATGACACACAGTGAAATACAACGTTTGGCAGTGAGGTTGCATTTTGTCCTAATATTTGGCGTGGCCCTTGAAAATGCAAAAGTTTTTATTTTATGGCTATTTGGATCCAAAAAAGAGTGATTAACTTGTGTTAAGAAGGAAATCGTGTTAAATTAGTCCAAGTCTATTCCTTCAGATTTCCAAAAGACGCCAAAATATAACCATAAAAAGCAGTCTCATCATTTCAAGAAGTTATACATGCATATATATATATATATATATATAATGATTTGCTACATTGTTGATTTAACCATCCGTTTTCCTTCGCTTACCCGGGGTCGGGTTGCTGGGGCAGGGATGCCCAGATCTTCCTATCCCGAACCCACTTCATCCCACTCCATACCACATGATCCTGAGGCCATCCCAGACCAGCTGCCTGAGACCTATTTTCTCCAGCGTGTCTCAAAGCGTCCCCGGGGCCGCAGCAGCCACAGGAAGGGTCCCCGGCGCACCGAACCCCGGGCGGTAACAAAGGATTTGATCCCGAACGACTCATGTGGTTTAAAAAGGCACACGTCGATTGATAAAAACACTATACCTTTTATTCAATGTCATGTTAAAACACTTCAATGTTAACAACAAATTCCTCATTTTAGAGGTGGGGTGCGGCATTTGAAGACTTAAGGCTGCAATCGTGACTTGAAGCCAGGAGATGGCAGCAGAGTAACACATTGTTTGCGTGCAAGTACATAGCATTTCTTGGACGCCCGAAACGACTCATTTTTCATCTTTTTGGGGATTTGCAAAAGAATTAGAGGAAACTAAGGTTAGTAACTTGCTTGTAATACTACAAAGAGTACTCGGTATCGTTTATTAGGCAAATACACTTAAAGTACATCTAGAAGACATTAGGAAGCAATGTTTTGAACACACCAACAGTTTCCTTTCGAAATTACCGACAAACTTATGTTTATAAAGTGAAGATGCTGAACCTCGCATTGACCAGGCTAAATTATGTTTTTCTCATAACAATTCCCTGCAAAATACAAAATAATGAATCCAATTGATATAATTGAACTGGGGGTAAGGTGGACAATCTGCGCGTGTGTAAACTGCATCTCTCTCTGGTGTCAGTGATTGAAATGACACAAAATATATTTTTTAGGCCCAGTATATGCATGCGTAAATGTAGTTTTCAATCAAACTATAATCCGTTTTGGAACTAAATGTACCTGACGTCTTTTTTCGGTAACGGTAATGGCGTCCGAAGACATTTTTTTTAGTATTCCGTTCCTCCCTGGCCCTCAGACGCTGCTGCAGGGTCCCTCGCTGTCCCCGCTGCCTTCCCACGACTGTCCACCAGGAGACCGCAGCAAAGGTCCCGGGCCACGTCCGGCCCTGAAATCCCACAAAACATCCTTGAAAAGGCTTGAATTTGAACGTTTGCTTTTCAAGGTTTGAAAACTGCTTAAAAAAGGTGAAGGCTTGAATTTCTTGCCAGGTTTCTTGGTTTTAGGTTTTGGGACTTCAAATACAGGTTTTACATTTATTTTATGGTTACCAAATAGAATTGGCATCTTATTAGGGTACTTGACTGAATTTAGAGTTCTGAAATAGTTCTCGTTTGAAGGTTAGGAACTAGGCTTTGAGCTCCATTTTAGGGTTCTAAACTGATGGTAATGTTACAGAATAGGTTTGCTAGGGTTATGGTTTGGCACAGGGTTAGGGCTTGGAACTAGGGTGTGAGCTCCATATTAGGGTTCTAAACTGAATTTTATGATGCAGCAGGGGTAAACCAGTGAAAGCTGTCTGGCATTGCTGTTGACCATAGTGACCCAGAGTGTCCCTTTTAAGGTTTTTGTTTGTTATTGTCTTGCTGTCGGTCATTCCTCTTAAGGGATATGGCCAAGGTAGGTGGATAGATAAACTAAATTCAAAACAGGGTTACAAGTAGGGTTAGGGTTTCAGACTAATTTTAAGATTCCAAAATAAGTTTGAGGCTAGAGGATTTGAAACTCAAGTTTAGGCTCGGGTCCTTTTGATTGTTCCTGGATTTCTTCTTTTAACGGTACTGGACAAAAAAAGTCCTTTCATTTGACCATGAAAACCCTGTATCCAGCAAGGTCCCATCACAAGCACTTACCCTTGTTCTTCCCGAAAAGCCGACGAGTCGGCCCTGGCGGAAGACTGGACCGGCATGAAGATTCTGTGTGCCCCCTCAGGAGACGCCTGGAACAATAAGGAGGAATGAAAACTAGCGTGGGTGGACATTGAAAACCTGTAGGTAGCTCAAAGGTCTTGCAAAAACGGAGGTCCTCAGCCATCGGACTCTGAGAAAAAGCCTTACCTGCGGAGTGGGGTTGTCCCAGATGGGCCTGAAGGCGCTTCTGCTCGGGAGTAGCGGCGATTCCGTCCCAATGCTGAGGAGTCTCCGGCAGCAGGAGGGGCTCTCCGAGGGAGGGCGAGGACTCCGCCTGGGGACCTGCCAGCGGACGCAATGTGGTCCAGAAGACGGTTCGAGGAGGACCGGAACCTGACTGTCCCGGTCCTCGTCCTTGCGTGAGGTCGCCGACGAGCCATCAGAGACGGGTGGCTCTTCTGGGCACGTCCTGGAGTGTCTGTGCCAATGCGCCGGGCTGCGGGACCAGCACTCGACCCCGACGCCAGACCCGGTGCTCTGAACCGAGACTGGCTGGAGTCTTCAAGGCAACGATGAGAGAGGAAACGTTAAAACTTCTCACTGCTCAATTTGGCTCCACATTTAAGTTTTACAGCCTTTCTAGGGTTTCAAACTTTGCTTTCAGCCTCAAAGTTGAGCTTCAAGGTAGGATTTTTATAAGGTGGGCTTAGGGTACTTCCCCAAAAAGTGTGTATCACGTTTCAAATATTTTGGTACCGCCCAAAGGGGCGTTTCTTTCTCTTTCTTTGTTCTGCCTAAATAAATACAGTTTGCTGGGGGAAAGGCCCCCAAGAGTTGGGAGGGCGACCAAGGAGACGGACGTGAATAAGTTTCCTCCTCTTCTGGACCCTCCCCCTCTCCAACTGCCAGTTGTAAAAAAGTCGAATGCTTGTGTGTATCTTTTTCAGCGTTAGCAACTTGTAAATAGCTCTCCCGCATGTAAGAGGTCGATTTAGACCCTACAATTTTGGCCCCAAACTAGGCTTTTAAGGCATTTTTTGTATTTCTGACTAGGGTTTTAAAATGTTTCTAGGTTTTAAGCGTAAAACTAGGGTTTTATAGCCAACTTAAACTTCAAACTAGACTTAACTTCAAAGAGTGATTTTGGCATTAAACAAGGGTTTTAAAGCGCTTTTGGGATTGGTCAACAGGGTTTCAAACTAGGGTTTTAATGTGAAAGTAAGGTTCCAAATTAGGAGCTTGGCCCCAAACTAAGGTTTTAAAACATGCTAAATCATTCAAAGATGTCAACAAGCCAGCAGGAAGCATCTGCATCTACCTTGTCGCTGCACTCTCTTCTTGTGTCCCATGGGGGGCGTTGCGGGCATCAGAGTCCTTTCTGACTCTCCCTCGGGAATGGGGCACCTCGGAGCCTCTTCGCGGAGCCCGGGGTGAGCGTCCGCATTCCGGGCGCTCGTCCTCGCCGTCCTCCAAAGTGGCGTGACATCGCCATAAGATGTCCCTGACATCCCGCTCGTGGGCCAGCAGCATACCGCGCTCCGGATCTTGAGCACTTGTTCGCTGCAGCAAATTCTAGTCCAGGAGGAAGCGCGTAACACTTCGGGGGTCAGTGTGTTGACAAAAACGTGGAAAGGGTTAAAATTCCGAAAATCACGTTGACGTTTAGCATGTCAAAAAAAAAAACATATAGGGGTTAACGCCGATGATTGCTGGGATGAGCTCCGGCACCCCCGCGACCCTACTGAGGATAAGCGCTGCAGCTAATGAGATGAGAAATGTTAAAGAATAGACCTAAAGGGTTCGGATAGCGAAAATGTCCAAAAAAAGACGCGAGGGATAAGTATGTGGAAAATGTCCAAAGAAAAAACGTAAGGGGTTAGTATGTCAAATATGTTGAGTAAATAGACATAAGGGCTTAGTTAGTATGTCTTAAATGTTAAAAAAAAAAGACGTAAGGGGTCAGTATGTCAAAAATGTTGAAAAAAAAAAAAAAAGGTAAGAGGTTAAGTTAGTATGTTGACAAAAAAGGAGGTAAGGGGTTAGTAATTCGTTAAAAACACAAAAGGTGTTAGAATGTTGAAAAAATAGACATAAGAGGTTGCTTCGTATGTCGAAAATATTCCCAAAAAAGCCAAAAGGGGTTAGTATGTGGTAAAAAACAAACAAATAAGGGGTTAATATGTTGTAAAAAAAAAATACAAGTGGTTAATTCGTTTTAAATGTTGAAAAAAAAGACGTGTTTAGTATGTCAAAAATGTAAAAAACACAGAAGGGGTCAGTATGTCGAAAATGTTGAAAAAAGGAGGTAAGGGGTTAGTGTGTCGTAAATGTTGAAAAAAAGACATAAGAGGTAAGTATGTTGGAAAAAAGGGGTAAGGGGTTAGTAATTCGTTAAAAACACAAAAGGTGTTAGAATGTTGAAAAAAAAAAAAGACATAAGGGGTTGCTTCGTATGACGAAAATATTCCCCCAAAAGCCGAAAGGGGTTAGTATGTGGTAAAAAACGAATAAGGGGTTAATATGTCGTAAAAAATATATAAGTGGTTAGTTTGTCTTAAATGTTGAAAAGACATAAGGGATCAGTATGTCCAAAAATGTTGAAAAAATACGTAAGGGGTTATGTGGTATTAAAAACAAGGGGTTAATATGTCGTAAAAAAATATAAGTGGTTAGTTCGTCTTAAATGTTGAAAAAAAGAGGGGTTAGTGTGTCGAAAATGTTGAATAAAAAAGGAGGTAAGGGGTTAATATGTCGTAAATACATAAGGGGTTAGCTTGTCGTAAATGTTGAAAAAAAAAAAAAAAGACCAGATGTTAGTATGTCGTAAATGTTGAAAAAAAGACTAGGGGTTAGTATGTCGTAAAAATTATATAAGTGGTTAGTTTGTCTTAAATGTTGAAAGAAAGACGTAAGGGGTTTGTATGTCAAAAATGTAAAAAACATAAGGGGTCAGGATGTCAAAAATGTTGAAAATAGACGTAAGGGGTTAGTATCTCAAATGTTTGAAAAAGGAGGTAAGGGATTAATATGTCGTAAATACATAAGGAGTTAGTTTGTGTTAAATGATGAAAAAAAGACAAGGGGTTAGTATGTGGTAAAAAAAAAACAACTAAGGGGTTGGTATGTTGTAAATGTTAAAAAAAAAAAGAGGTAAAGGCTTAATATGTTGAAAAAAACAAATAAGGGGTTAGTGCGTCGTAAATGTTGAAAAAAAAAAAGACGTAAGGGGTTAGTATGTCTGATTGAATGAAATGCAGGAGTCCCCTGGGATTTAACACCAATAGGTTCTGAGGTGTGGATTGTAAAGTGAAATTGGGGGTGGGGTCACTACGGCTGTTTACAGAGTCATTTCCAACACATAATAAAGACCCTTTCGTTTGTAAACATTGTGACATTTCCGATGGGCAGGACTTAGCAAGGATGTAAAAGGATACTTGCGCTGGTTAGAAGACAGAGGAAAAGAACCATGTCGTCGCTGGCTGCGCGTTTGTGTGTCAGAATAGGAGAAAAAACCTTAGTGAACGTAGACCGAACTTTGACAGGATCCCAGCGGACTCTCGTCAAAGAAAACCAATTGAGTTGTGTTTAAATGCATTGAAGCGGAAAGATTAGACCGAGGCACTCATCAAAAATGCTTGGATTTGCAGCGTGTACTTCATATCAGGTAAGGGAAATTAAACCTTTGTTTGTCGCTATCCACTCTAAATTATTTTCGTAAGCTAAGAATACGCAGTGACTGACCTGGAGGTGACCGACGTAGGCGTGGAGGCGAGCGACGGGCGCTAGCAGGAGCCACAGCCAATGACAGTCTTCGTCGTCCTCTCGGGTTCGCCCCATTGGCTGTTTGCGGGGTGCAATCGGCACCTTTGTATTAACACCGGGGGGTCTCAGGTGGGCGGCACTTACCTGTTCGCCGAGTTCCATTGGTAGGCAAGCGGCCAATGCGCTCGCGTAGCTCAAGTAGGCGTCCCCGAGCACGGGAACCTGAAGCGATTAAAAGGGGGCGGGGCTCGAGTGGTGGACATATGCAAAGTTCGGGGCGCGCTCACCAGCAGGTCGGCCATCTTCAGCCGGGTCCTCCCATGCTTGAGTCGCTCCTGCAGCTCGTCGGCGAATCGCAGGTGGCGCTCGTGCAGATGCTTCGCCTCCTGCGCCAACTGCTCCCTGTTTGACAGGTGGGTTGGTTTTTACAAAAACGTTGGCCCCTCCCCATAAACTTCTATTACTATTTGGGGGTTTAAAGTCTTTTAGGGTTACTAGTTAAGGTTTAAGGGGGCACGGCGGCGCAGTGGTTAGCGCGTGTGCGGCACAGTTCTGAGGTCATGAGATTGACCATTTTGTGCGGGGTTTGCATGTTCTCCCCGTAATTGCGTGGGTTTCCTCCCACATCCCAAAGATATGCATGTCAGGTTAATTGGCCAGTCCAAATTGTCCCTAGGTATGAATGAGCGAGTGGATGGTTGTGTGTCCCTGTGTGTCCTGAAACCAGTTCAGGGTGTCCCCTGCCCACTGCCCGAAGATGGTTGGGATGGGCTCCAGCACCCTCGTGACCCTACTGAGGATAAGCGGTGCAGATAATGGATGGACGGATAGTTTAGGTTGAGCCTCTCACTAGGATTTCAAAGGCTTTCCAAATAGGGTTTCAAACTCGGGTTAAATATGGTTTCAGCACCCTTTAGGGGTTTCAAGCTAGGGTTTTAAAGCGTTCTTTGGATTCTGAAGTCGGGTTTGGACCCCAGAGTAACGTTTTAAACCATTCCTTTAGATCACAGTAAGGGTTTGAAGTAGGGTTAGGGTCCTTGAGATAAGGTTTGGAAATGTGGTTTTGGCCCCAAACCATTGTTTTGTCTCCATATTGTGGTTTAAAAGTGTTTTTAGGGTTTCAAACTAGGGATTTGTCTCCTTCATTGCGGTTTTCAAACAAAAAAAACAAGTTACCGAGGCTGTGGAGTGTCATAGCCTACAGCTTGCGGAGCCCGGAGCCGCTGCAGAGCGTCCACGTAGTCGCGCTCCGAGTGCAGTAGCTGCAGCGCCGCCTGCTGTCGAAAGTCTGCGTTGCATCAAGAAAAGTAACGTTACTCTAGTGTCAGGTGGAGGGGGGAGTAGATTAGAAAGAGAAAGGAGAGAACGAGAGAGAGACACTTCGATAAAGACAAAATAAGGGAGTGTGAGAAAGTGAGGGAGAAAGAGACATAGATAATGAGAAAGACAGGGAGTGACAAGAAAAATGACATGGATAAAAAATAAAGAGCAAGAAAAGGTGGTATAAACAAAGAAAATAAACAGAGGGGTAGATAAATAGATCAAGCTCTAGTTGTTTTGATCTGTCTTTTGGCGACATCAAGCGGGCATTTTTTAAGGTGCACCCATGTTTTTCCCTGGATCGTTGCATAGACCGGATTAAAATCCCATTTCCAAAGTCCCGGACTTTGTACGGACCTGGTTCCCCGGCCAGACCCGCTCGGAGGCCGCGCAGGAAGCAGCGTAGGAGGATCTTCTCCCGGCCGCCTGACGCGTGTGAGGCCGCAGTACTCTCGACGTCCTGCGAGGGGCGCTGCGCCTGCACTTGACTCCGCATTGCGCCGACATCTTCCTGCAGGGGGCGGCAGCGAGCCAGGCGTCACGAAAAGTGAAATGGAGGCTCCTTAGGCTCCGAAACCGTTCATCATTTTGTAAAGAATATTTATAAGCAATCGTAATAAAACACCTCATCTCATCTCATCTCATTAGCCGTACCGCTTATCCTCAGTAGGGTCGCGGGGGGCTGGAGCCCATCCCAGCAATCATCGGGCAGTGGGCAGGGGACACCCTGAACTGGTTGCCAGCCAATCGCAGGGCACACAGGGACAGACAACTCATTCGCTCATTCACACCTAGGGACAATTTGGACCGGCCAATTCACCTGAAATGCATGTCTTTGGAATAAAACACGATTAACCAAATTCATTCATTTTGGAAATGTATTATGCTTCTATGTTTGAATATTCATTATTGTTTTAATATAGTCAACTTTTAAATTGTTTATACTAAGCGACAGGGATGACCAATCACGAGGGTCTTCGAGAGAACAAGAGAAAGGCAGAGAGACAGAGAAAGGCGGAGGGAGAGACAGAGAAAGGCAGAGAGAGAAAAAAAGAGAGAGAGAAAGGCGGAGAGACAGAGAGAAAGGCAGAGAGAGAGAGAAAGGCGGAGGGAGAGAAAGAAAGTCAAAGAGAAAGGCAGAGAGAGAGAGAGAGAGAGAGAGAGGCGGGGGGGAGAAAGAGAGAGAGCAAGTGGGAGAAAGAGAAGAACACAGAAAACGAGAGATCGAGAAAGATAGAAAGAGAAAAGAGAAAGAGAGCGCAAGAAAGAAAGACAAAGAAAAAAAAACAAGAAAGAATGAGAGGAAGAAAGAGACAGAAAGACTGAACAAGAGAGAGAAAGAAGAGAAAGAAAGAGAACCATAGAGAGAGAGCGAGAGCAGAAAACGTCACCTCACTCGTCCCCACCTTGAGGGCCTCCACCAGGGCCTCCAGGCGTCTGGCTTTCTGGCGGCAGCGGCGCCGTTGGGCCTCCAGTTGGGCCCCCAGTTGGCCCCTCAGGACAGAGTCCCCATGCTGGACCTGGGCCAACTCAAGGAGGGCCCCAGTCAGGCTCGTCTTCAGCTCCGAGACCAGACGCTGCAACTGCACTCAAAAACGACACCAAAAAGAAAACCCTGTTCTTCTGCCCTCCGAAAATAGACTTGACACTAGAGGGCGCCAAAAACAAACAAAGTGCAACTCCAACGTTGAGCAGCAAGCACTAATTAAAATAATCGCTTTTCAATTGAAATTTTGAAAAGTAGCCGATAAGTTCGGAAAATGTCATCAGGAAAACAACTGTTCATTGTCATTGCTTTATTTATAAAACTGGGTTTCTATACCTTTTGCCCGTTCGATGCCTCCAGTACAAAAAAAAAAACTAGCCGGTATGAATCACGTACCACAAATCTGTCATGCCATTTTTAATCTTGTGTGTGCATTTATCAAGACCTGAGAGTTTTAGATTTCGAGAAAATCGCAAATTGAAATTCTTCCCATTCCAATTTAGCACTGGGAAACGTTACCTTCAGTTTTTGCATGGCCCATAATTGAGACGTAATCCTTGCACTAATGTACATGTCAAAATGCCCTGATTAGGTGTAGTATACACCTGTCCTGCAGGGGGCGATGACACTTCACATGACCATGTTGTACAAACGAATAGCAGTTACTTTTAATGATAATCCCAAAGGATGAATTGAAATTGTAAAGCCAGGTCACCAGAAATCAGTGCGACATCGTTTTTAAGCACTTATTGAGGGACATGGCAACAATTTCCAGCATTTACACCCACGTCAGCCAAAATCCAAGCACATTTCAATCCTTGAAAACACAACATTAAAATGATTTTTTTTCCCCCCTGCTTTAAGACTCACCGAGGAGATTTGCGAGACGAGCTCCTCCTCCCGGGACTGATGCATGACCACCCTAGAACCCCCTCCTCTCTCGTGGCCTGAAAGGGGGTAAAAGTCAGCAAACGCACGTCGCTTGAAGACCCTCCAAGGTTTGCTTTTTGCAGGCGGCGAGCGGACTTTGGCCAGGATGCGGGTGCACGCCGGGCGGCCTGGCGACCATCTGCTCCAGGAAGTGGCCGGCCCTCTGCGCCAAAGAACCTGTTTTTTTCACTCTCACGCTAAAAAGAAAATGCAGAAAGGTTAACCCTTCCATATTAAACTCCGAGGAGGCGGGAATTGGACCGGCGACCTCTCCATCCTGAGACGAACGCTCGAAAATGTACTTGACCCACTCCCGACAGCAATGCAAACTAATACCAGCCGCCGTTAATCGCGAGAGATGAAAAAATGAAATGGCAAAGCAAAACCACCAGAGAGCAGTGTTGGCATGATATTTTAGACACTTTTGAAATGTTTCTTCATTTCATGTTTGGCCTATCGGGTCAGACTGCCAAGAAACACGGCAACAATTTTAAGCATTGACATGTACTCTTCCCACCTTGTAACACAATCTCAAAATGCAAGCATTTTCTAGGCACCCGTAAAAACCCAGTAAATAGTTATTGACCTTCGAGGTTTACCAAATATTGCCCCCGCCTCTTTAAAATCCTCCACTTCCTTGGAGAGCAAGAAAAACTTTTTGTTTGCTTCTGTATGTCGAAAGAATTAGATGTTAAAACTCCTTTCTGGATGACTCACTCCCATCCTGGGATGTCCAGAGGGGGCAGTGCCCACCCAAATAAAAGCTCTTTAGATAGTTTTATCCATAAATTACCAATTATTAATATATATTATGCACAAAAATGAAAAATATTACCACTAGTGGTAAAGATGACATATGAAAAGACATTAGAGCTTATCTCATCCCCAGAAACACTGATTTGCATAGTGCATTTTCATAGGGGAAACGGTCTCTCCACTTCACCATTAATCACAAAGTGTCAGAAAGACCCAAACGCAGGACACAAGGGATGTGGTCTATTTAACCAGAAACAACAAAAGACTTCACCGGCAAGATGAGGTTGGAGGACCAGAACTGCTGAGATCTTGAGAGAGAATCTTGACTTGGGAATTCCTTTAAGATGACGGTTGAAATGTCAGGTGTTGGGACCAAGAGGGAAAACTTGAGAGGGGGACCTAAGGGCAGATCTTGCGGTGGAGGAAATCTTGAAAAGGAGACTTGGGAATACCTTTAAAAAGACGGTCGGAGTGGCACGTCTTGGAACGTGGAGGGAAGTGAAGGAGGAGGTCGTGGGAGACGACGGCTTGTCGTTTTGGTGAGTGAAAGTCTTCCAGAATTAAAACGGTTCAGCAAAGTGAGGTGGAAGCCGGGGGTACTTATAAGAGAGGGGGGGAGAGGAAAAGTGAAGGAGACTGGAAAATGGGGTAATGCTGACATCTTTTGGAGAAAAGAGAGACTGCAGGCACCAAACACTGACCCCTATTAATTGTTGGAGAGAGTCTTTCAACAAAAACAAGCTTTTTGACATACACAGAGACATTGAACCGAAAGGTGAAGAAGTGGAGCGACTGTTTGTTAATTCAATTGTAAATACCGCTAGGAATAAAAGGCAAACGAAAAGCGACTGGGACACTTTTATTTCTTTCTTGCGAGTGACATTTGGATGTTGACGGCTTGTCGGAGGACAAAATTCAGTCGCTTTCAGCAAAATCGACGTACGCAAAGAGTGGCTGTTGCCGACCGCCTTGCTACCTGAGCCGGGACGTCTGTGGCACCAAAGTCGACATTTTGCCTTAAAAAGCGGAAAAAAAATAGATGCGCAAACACTCGCAGAACCAAAACGAAAAAGGGAAAGAGAGAAAGAAAGCTAGATATAGAAAGAGAAAAAGTGAGAGAAAGAAGGAGCAAAAGAGAGTCAGAGGGGGAGAGAGAGAAAAAAGAGAGGGAGAGAGCAAGAAAGAGACAGAGAGAGAAGAGAGAAAGAATGAGCAAAAGAGAGGGAGAATCAAAGGTGGAGAGAGATCGAGAGTCAGAGGTGCAGAGAGAGAGTCAGAGGTAGACAGAGCAAAAAAGAGGGAGAGAGCAAGAAAGAGAGGGAGAGAGCAGAGAGAAATAATGAGCAAAAGAGAGAGTCAGAGGTGGAGAGAGAAAAAGAAAGAGTCAGAGGTGGAGCGAGAGAGAGATCGAGAGTCAGAGGTGGAGCGAGAGAGAGATCGAGAGTCAGAGGTGGAGCGAGAGAGACACAGAGGTGGAGCGAGAGAGAGAGAGAGAGAGAGAGAGAGAGAAAGGTGGAGAGTCAGAGGAGGAGAGTAAGTAAGAAAGAGGGAGAGAGCAGGAGAAAAACACAGCACGAGAGAGAAAAAAGGACACACATCTGTTTTGCAGCCCGTCCGTCGGTGGACACAATTTGGCCAGTTTGAGCAAAACGGACGTAGACAAAGAGTAACTGAAGGGGACGCCGTTGTCCAACACCTTGCTCATTGAGCCGGGACGTTTGGGGCACCAAAGTTGACGTTTGGCCTTCAAAAGGCGGAAAAGGACACGCCGACACTCTTGCTCACTCACCTAAGCCGCCGAAAGTAAAACATAGAAAAGGGAAAGAAGACAAAGTTGTCCTTTCGATGTTGCTACGTCTCTTCAAGATGGCGTCTGCCGCCCCTAACGTTTGTAATGGCTGCATTTTGGGATGCCGACGGCCGCGTAGGACACCGGTCCCGGCACCGACATCTGTCCCGGATCCGATGGGCCGTCGTCCTGCGCCAGTCCTTGCCTTTAGGAGCTCACCAGGACGTAAATCATCCTGCAAAGTAACAAAGAACAGCCGGGACGTTTGTCAGGGAAGGAAAAAAAAAAAGAGAGAGAGAGAAAGAGAGAAAAAAAGAGAAAGAGAAAGAGGAGAGAGAGAAAGACCGAGAAAAAGAGAGACAAAAAAAGAGAGGGACATGAGAGAAAAGGAGACAGAAAGGAAGAAAGCAAGAGAGAAAGAAAGCGAGAGAGAGAAAGGGGAAGAGAAAGAAAGAGCAATAAAGATACACAGACAGAAAGAGAAAGAAAGAGACAAGGAGAAAGAGAGAGAGAAAGTGCAAGAGAGAGAGAGCAAGAGAGAAAGAGAAAAATAGAGAAAGAAAGAGAGCAAAAGACACACAGACAGAAGGAGAAAGAGACACAGAGAAAGACAAAGAAAGAGCAAGAGAGAAAGAAAGAGCAAGAAAGATAGAGCAAGAGCAAAAGAGAGAAAGAGCAAGAGAGAAAGAGCGAGAAAGAGCAAGAGAGAGAGAGAAAGAACGTGAGAGAAAGAGCGAAAGAGAAAGATGCAGAGAAAGAAATAGAGAGAGAAAGAGAGCAATAGAGAGAAAGAAGGAAGAGAGAGCGATAGAGAGAGACACACAGACAGAGAGAGCAATAGAGACACATAGACATACCCGTATAGATAGTAAAAGAAGGAGAGCAGGTAGAAAGCCAGCTTGCACCATCCTTCCTTCTGGCAGAAGGCCAGAACGTCCGCGTTCATAATGGTGGTCGGGTCGTAAAGACCCGGGCAGCTCATCACCGGCCTGCTGGTGTACCTGCCGGAAAAGTGGGCGGAGTCAGGAATAAGGTGCGACGGGAGCCCCGCCTCCCTCCCTCACCTCCACACATGATAGGCCAGCAGCGGCAGGTTGAGTACCAGGGTCAGCCACTCGGCGGCGCACAAGAACATCACGCAAAAGAAGAAGTGGATCAGGTATTCCGGAAGCACCAGCTAGGAAAATAAACATACCAGAAATGAAGACGTTATTCCACCCAAAACGTGGCCATTCCGGGGTACGCGGCATGCTGGGAGAGTCCACCCCAGCAAAGCTCCTCAGCTAGGGGGGTTGAAGTGAACCACAGGAGCCGACTCCCTGCCAATCAGGAGCCGGCTCCCTTCGGGGGACGATGATGTGATGTTCGCAGACTTAACGGCTCTATGAACCAACTCTTTAAAGTGGCTCAATTCAAGCACTTCTAAGGCCAATTTCCATTACCTTCAGAGGAAGAACTCCAGCAAGGTTTTTTGTTGCAGACTTTGACAAAGTGGCTATCTTGCTGCTAACACTTGTGTGCTATTTTGAGCTCTTAACTATGATCTAGGATCATTTTGTGTCAATGGGCTACTAAAAACTGACATCAATTCTGCCATAATGCTTACACGATTTCAATAAGGGCTGGATAGGTGTTGGCTAATAGAGTTCAATACAGAAGATAAAAGGAGAGAAAATGTATAAAAAGCAGAAAAACGAGCCAAATTTTGACTCATTTGAATGAAGCAGAGTACAATCAAACTTAGAGACTTAATTGGTGGCTTGTATCCCTTAAGCACACGATTGATCGGGGCACCACTTCCCCTGGTGTGTCTTGGGCAAGTACAGCCCGGTGGTGCCCGTCCCTCTCCCGACCAACAAATCCTTCCACCCGGTCTCGAACCAGGGAACTTCCATTCAATATGATTGGTGTCAAGTGCTAAGAAGAGGCGAGTCATTTCTTTTGAAATAAAAGTGGAATAAGAAAGCTTGATGCGGTTGAGAAAATGTTTTTTTCCCACGGAGGAGGACCTCTCGAAGCCCATCTTCCAAAAGTAAGTTAAACTCAACTTTGTAGAGCATATTTTATGAAATGTTTGCTTTTTAATACAAAACAAAAAAGGTTACTTGTACAAGCCTTAAACATACAGAATCTAGCACTGTAGCAATTCGCGAACAAATTCAACTTACGAACCATCGTCTGTGAGTGAATGGGTAAGTGTGAGGCACATTGTAAAGCGCTTTGGGAGGTCTTCATTGACTTGAAAAGCGCTATAGAAATGCACACCATTTACCATTCGTAGGTCGGGCAGTGTCTGTACTCACAAAAACAAAAGTAGCAAGGAAAATGCAATTTTCTTTTCTCTCATTTTTTTCTTTATTTCCAAAATGGTGCAGCCCTATTGACCAATGTTCATTTTTTCCCAGGGATTCAGTATTCTTGTTTGACTTTAAAACATTGCCTAAATAAAACAACTGAAATTGTTCTGTTATTTACTCCACGACTGTTATTTCTTTTTAATTTGGTGTCTTTGTCACCGATCGCAGTTTGTCTTTTAACTTTGTTATACAAAACTCATTTTAAACTTTATTTTTGTATTTATTATTCATTTTACCTTATTTGTATGTCGTGGCACTGAAAAGTAAAAAATTTTAATAGAATCCCTGAAATAAACACGACTTTGCAGTTGCATAGTAGAAAAAAGTCTTAAGTTTGAATGAGATAAAAGTTCACTCTAGAGTGAAAAATTGAATGCTAACATAATCTAGTAGTATATTAGATTGTATTCATGAATTATGGAGTCATTTACTTGCATAAAAGGGACATCATATTTGGATTTAAGGGAAAAAAACAAATATGAAGAGCTGTTTGGGAGCTGGAATAGCCGAGTCAAAAGAGCCGATTCTATAGAAAGAGCCAGGATTGTAATCTGCCGGCTCTTTTGAATGAGCAGAGTCGAAAGAGTCGGTTATCAAGAAAAAAAAAAAAAAAAAAAAAGGCCGGAATACCCATTAGCTGTCTCTATGATGAGCTAAAAGAGCCGGTTCTCTAAAAAATACATGTTTTTTTAAAGGAAAGAGTGTGAATTCCAATTAGTAAGCAGTTTTCAATGTACTGAAAGAGCCGCTTGTTAAAAACGAGCTAGGAAACCCATTAGTTGGCTCTTCGAGTAAGCCGAGCCGAAAGAGCCGGTTCTCTAAAAAGAACATTCCCATCACTTAGCTGTGGACACCCGAGCTTTGCTTTCAGACACATTTGACTTATGTCATCATAAAGGAAAATGAGACGTGACCAAAGCTCCGCTGCCCCCTGGTGGACGAAAATGTGTGGAAGGGAAGCATGCGTGCCAGCTTGCAGATGACGGGGCCACACGTGACAGAAGCCATGAAAATGGGGAAAGGCGCAATCGTGTACAAATATATTGCACTGTGCTGCTAAATGTCATCAAAGACCCACAACACTAAGACTTCTTCAGTCTTTTCTACCACATTAGATGGCGTCGCCGTTATAGAAATACGATAATAAAAGTGATTCCTATACTTTTGCGTAAAAACACATTGCTCCCTCACTCCTCCATGAGCAACAGCCCACGTCCTCCATGGTAAGTGCAACTTTTATTTTGTTAATATCATACGACTGCGTTTTTAAATTCAATGACTATTTGAATGTGTGTTTTAGTGATCAGAATGGTGTCTTTTATTTATGTTTTGAGTCCACTGTACCCAGAGTTACAGGTTATTCAGTCCAATACTGTAATTAAATGATATAAATTTAGATATTGTATAATGCTAAATAATAAAACAGTTGAACGTCATACCTCTCGGACCAAACAATGAACAATGCGACTTCTTCACCTTTTTTAATAACGGAATAAATTCTAACTGCCCATTACTTTAATGATTATCATTATTACTATTACATTTTGGCCTAGTCACCCTAAAAGGAATATGAACTCATGCGTGGCCCCTTCTCAGGGTTTCTGCATTTTCGTCATGCAGAGCTTTTTGAGTTTTTCCTTGCCCTCATGTAGGTTTTAGATCAGGGGATAGTGTCATAATAGTCTGTGGTTTGCAATAATCTGGTCAGTGCAGCCCTCTGACACTCTTTGCGATAAAGGGCTATAAAAATAAAAATGACTTGACCTGACTTGAGCTTTTTGAGTTTTTTTCTTGCCCTCATGTAGGTTTTAGATGGTGTCATTGTCGCCTGGGCAGCCAGATTAATTGGTTTTCAATTGGGAAAATTGGCTGGAGATACAAGCAATCCTAGATTCGGGCGTGATCTAGGAAGAGTTATTTTTGGTGAAAAGACTGAGCGCCTGACTTCCTTTCACTCAACAGCTACGCAAGCAAAAGGGGAATAATGGGAAGAATTCGAACTCATGCATGTTTGGAGCCTTTGCAAGTCTTTTCAGTTAGCGCCTTTAGCTTCCATCGATCGTGCATTCGCCAACTCGGAAAAGAGACAAAACCGCAGACAAAATGGCGCAAAACCACATGTACATTTCCAGACGGATGACAAAAACGCAGAGGCCGACATGAGCTAAGTGGAAAGAGCTTTACAAAGGCTTCGGTTTCGTGCACAACATCCGAAAGGTCGGTACAAACCTTCAGGGCAAGTTTGACACGTTTAATCTTTTTGAGCGTCTTTTAATTGGGGGTTTAGAAAGAGAGGAGGTGTAGGATACAAAAAAAAAACATAGCGTTAAGAGGAAGTTGCGGTTAGGCCTGCTGATCCATTTAGCATGACAGTGCAGAAAAAGCCTGGAAAAGGTTGTTCTTTTTTGCGAGCTGGAGGAAAACCGGTGAAATCACCTACCGGATTCAAAGTGTTGCACTGATCGATGGGATTCTTGTAATCCGTCTTGAGTTCGTCGAACGCGATGATCTGCACCAAATAAAATATTTACACATGGCCAAATTCAAGCACTTTCAAAGACAATTTTTCCAGTACCTTTTAAATGAAGGAACCCAGCGCCGATTAAAAGAGTTTTTTTGTTGTTGTTGACTTAGCTGCTTCATTTGCGTCATCAATCTTGCTGCTAGTACATACTTTGTGCTAATTTGAGCGGTTTTCATCCATGATGTTTTTATAATAATAACAATGATGAATGAGATCTTTGTTTTCCCTCCTTATTTGACATTTTCACTTGTTGCATATTAGCACAAACCTAAAAACTCAATTCATGTTAAAACACACACAAGAAAATAAGTATTTGAACACCCTGCTATTTAGTTATTTCTCCCACTTACAAATCATGGAGGAGTCTGAAATTTTTCTCGTAGGTGCATGTCCACTGAGAAGGAGATAAACTAAGAAGAAAAATCCAGAAATCACAGTGCATGATTTTTTTAAACAATTAAATTGTGTTGTATAGATGCAAATAAGCATTTTAACACCTGAGGAAATGAGTGTAAATTAATATTTGGTACAGTAGCCTTTGTTTGCTATAACAGATGTCAAACGTTTCCTGTAGTCTTTCACCAGGTTTGCACACACTGCAGGAGGGATCTTAACCCACTCCTCCACACAGATCTTCTATAAAAATACTACTACTACTGCAATGCTGTGATACAAAAATACTCCTGCTGCGGTGCTTGAATTCAGATGGACTGAACCATTTCAAGGCACTGGAGTATTTTCAACGTTGCGTTGTTCACTTTTTTTCCTTCTTTACATTTTTTAGCTAGCGTTTTACATTATATTTAAGCATATCCTGTCCTTTATTAAGGGAAAGAGAGATGTAAACATGCTATAATTTGGGGGGGGGGGGGGGGGGGGGTGGCTAAAAACGGCAGTATTGGTAGATATGCTTGAGAACGAGCAGCGGACGCTCTCGCGAGATTTCAACAGCGGCGGGACTCTCGTCCCTGACCACTAAGCTAACGCTAAGCTTGCTAGTTTCCGTTAATATCTCGTAAACCGCTTTGGTCATTCGATGACAACATTTTTTTAATTTGGAGTCAATGGTGACGATAAATATCATGACAAAAAAGTGAAATGACGTCAAGAAAACCGCTCGACGTCGTGGCCGTCGTCGTCAAGCCGGTATTCTCCAACATTTACGTCAGGTAGACGCGAGTATGACGTGAGAGAGGAATTACGCCATTGGCGTAACAAAGCGGGCCCGCCCGTTTTATTGCGCTACTTACGTGCCAGATGGCGAAGAAGATGAGCGCCGCCGTCAGGAGCAGCGCCAACATGTAACAAAAGGCCGCAAATGTGAAGGCCATGGCGGCAGCGGCAGGGCTTCTTGCGGCGTATCGCCTTCGCTCCGGCGGGTCCGCCTGTGACGCAAAATGCCTTCACGACAGATAGGCGGCCTGGAGATTAGCCCGGCCTGGCTTCGTCTCCTTGCCTTCTTCTTCTGTCTCCCTTAACAGCGTGGGAGCTGTCTGCTCGGCGCTCTCTGGCGGCCATTTGGCGTCATCGCAGCTAGCTCTTTTGCTGCACTCGAGAACAAATTTGATTTATTCCACTCTTATTGTACCAGATACGACCTCAAAGAGTTTCAGAAAAAGTGGAAAATATCGTTGGAATGACATCTTTTCTTCTATTTGGAGGTTGAAAATCTCTTGACGTCCTACTTTCCTGGAATGCAAGTTGTTCGACGCTGCCGAATATGACAGGAAATGGAAGAATCGATTTAAAAATACTTTACTGAACAAAACACTAATCACTACCGTACAAAAAAAAATCAAACTAATTTTGCATTAACATTAGAACCAAAATGATCAATTTGAATACTAGTGATAGGTTTCGCGTGACGTCACCCGAATGTAAACAGTCGGCCATATTGGCTGGGTCAGACGCGGCTTAATTTTGTCACGGGTATACAGTGATTTTGTTGACTGTTTAAATTAAATGAATGTGTAAAGCATTGTTTTTGTGACTTATCATTTATTTCTAAGTATGGTTACCTGGTGAATGAGTGGTTAGTGTAAGAACTGTTAGACGATTAAAATGTGTTACTGATTATATTTTCAACCTTTATAAGTTTTATCATTTAATCAAAACATTTACTTAGAAAATCACATGACTCATTTGGTTGTTATAAATTCAAGTACGTTTGTCCACATTTATGAAGTATTGACATGCTGTATTCATGTTCAAATGTATCCTTTTATATCAGTACTTCTCCAGCAAGCCCTTATGGCCAAACTTCAGCTGTGTCCAGTTTTAACAAAGGACTGTTGTGAAAAGGCGAGTTTCTTGGCCTGTTCGAGTTTCATGTTCCGTCTTGCCACTTTACACCCCATTCCTACAAAAACTGTCGTCACCCGTTTTCCGATGCCTTTTGGTGGGAGCACACTGTCCTGATTAATTGGCCTGGAGTGTACTCCGTTTTATTGAATTACTTTGTGATAAAAGTCCACAACTAAACAGCTCTTAGGACCTTTTTTCTGGTCCGAATCCCTGAAATTGAACACGCGGCGAGATACTGATTGTCTACGCCAGGGGTCAGCAACCTATGACCAGGGTTGGGTAGGGTTACTTTAACTGGATTACTTTCAATTACTTTTGGATGACTCCAATACCAAATATGCTAATAAAAGACAAAATAAACTAAATATGAATAAAATGATGACTCGCAACACGTGGTAAGCTTTCTCTCCTGGCTTTGATCTTTTTGGTCTCCGGCAAAACGAACATAAAATGCGACAAACAAAATGAAAAAAAATCCAAACAGCTTGCCAACATCATTTTTGCCGTTCCATGTATTCTGTTACTCCCCGAGCCTGCACAAAATTCAGTCATTTTATTCCTATTTAGTTTCTTTTGTCTTTTATTAGCATATTTGGTATTGGAGTCATCCAAAAGTAATTGAAAGTAATCAAGTTAAAGTAACCCTACCCAACCCTGCCTATGACACACGTGCCAGCAGTGGGTTAACTAGTGTCAGGCGAGTGCACGGCAAAATAACAATGATTCTTTTAAAAAAAAAAGCGCATTTTTACCTGAAATTTAGACATTTTCAGTCGCGCACCATGTTGTTTAGAGGCTTTACGGTAGCGCCCCTCCTCCTCTGCTCCGTGTGTGAGCGTGTGTCTGTGTTTTAACCCAGCCAACGAAACACAGGCGCGCGATAAATGAATGAATCTCGTTTTTTTCAGCCAGCGTGGGCAAATGACTGGGGCTTTGTGCAAAAAATGATCGTGCTGTTTGTGCATTATGCCTCAAGAACGTTGTACCTCTCACATCAGGGGTTAAACGTCAATACGTAACGAATCATGAACATGAATTCAAGCAGCAGTCTGACAAGGCAGACGTTAAAACGCACTGTGTACAGGTACGGCACACAAACACAAACCCTGAAAACCTTTGCCACTGCTACACACACCACCACTGAAGCAAGGTATCACATTGCTCATTGCATCGCTCAGCACAGAAAACTGTTTACTCATGGCGAATATAGTAAAGAAGTGAGTGTGCGTTTCAAGTTTTGATATTTTCTGCATTAAGATTTCCATTGCTTTCTTATTGAGGGTCGGATGGATTCAGACGTAGCACAGCTGCAGGCCCGGGTGTGAAATGCATGGCCTGCCAAAGTAATTGCGGGATCAAGTTCTGCACGAGGCAAAATCATTCAAAGTCCTGAATGGAGTTTTGAGGAAGATGAGTGCGATGAAGCACGCTTTTATTGGACAGCAGGAGACATTGCTTCCAATTAGGTACAGTAGAAAACAACAGGTCTTTTATCCCTCCCAAAAAGGGAACAATACAGGAAAAAGCCCTACGAGGCCACAAATCGTCCAAGGAAGCCGACTTCCTTCCTCTGGAGAAAGAAGTTCCCGCAATGGCATCGGTGGAGTGGAATGCGAAAGAGGAGCCGGGAATCGAACCTACGACCTCCTGATCCCAAGACCAGCGCTCTACATCGATTTATGACTTTTTTTGAATCAATGTTTTCTAGGGTTAAATTAATTATTTGTTGACCACTAGGAGGCACTACGTATCACACACTGTCCCTTTAAGGGCATTGTGTGGGAAAGAAAATTGATTGCAATTCTTGTGCTCACCTCGGCCACTGGGGGCAGCACTGAGTCAAGCAACCCCAATTTAAGTGTCCGAAAAATAGCATTTCATTCAGATTACCATTCATTATGATAAATGATTTGAGGTGCAAAATAATACACACTGGCCCTCTAAAGAAAATACAAATACAGAATACATTCAAGATTGGGAAATCTTTCCTAGCACAAGTTAGTCCATATAAAAAGTGTAAAGCCACAATGTGTGGCCCAAAGTTTGGAATGTTCTCTGATTTTTTTTTTGTTTTAATGGGGAGTGTCTCACGTAAGGGCACATGATAGCTGCAAGAAAGTTTCCACTAACGGCAGTGCTTCTCCATTATTTTCTGTCCCGCCCCCCCTCGGAAGAAGAAAACCTCTCGCCCCCCCATTTCCGATCGAATCGATGCAAAGTCGGATTTCTCTGTTGTTCTTCGGGACGAGGATCCGGGAGGAGAAAGGTGACTCAATACAAATTTTGGTTTTGGGCTAATACCTCTGCTATTGAAGTTAAACTTATTATTAGCTTAAAAAAATGTTTGACCCAAAAACTGAAGAAGAAGCGACTAAAAAAAAATACAGAACAGCAACTAACTATTGGCCTTTACGGGCTACACCTTAAAACCCCAAATTAGCCGGAAGTTTGAAAGTGCGACTTATACTCGAGTGCGCTTTATAGTTGTGAAATATGCTAGCTAGGGAACTTGCTACACATTCTCCAAAACAAACGGAAAAGCAAAGGCGGGGAACAGTGGCCGGCTCCGGACCACTACGGCACTTTTCATTGGACGGGACGGAAAAAGGGGAGGGGCCGAGTTTGTGGCGCTTAGCACACGGATAGTAGAAAAGAGTGCACATACAAACAGTCCCCGGAGTCAGACGGCAGCCATTTTGGAAGGGGCAGGGGGTCGGAAAGGAGGGGCGCCGCCATTTTGGGTCCTTAACGGAAGAAGCGAAGTTTTTCCCGCAGCCATTCCTCCGTCAAGTCTTCAGTGTTGCGGATCTCAAAAACCTAGATCGGAATAGAAAACATTTCCGTTATTCCGTTTGCTTACAAAAATCAGGGTTCCTACACCTTTTTCATGGCAAAATTCAAGCACTTTCAAGGCCAGTTTTTCCAGTACCTTCAAAAGGAAGACATTTCAGAATCCAAATAAAGGTTTTATGTGGTTGACTTTCATGACTAAAATAAAGCCTCTCTATTGAAGGATTTTATACATTTGACTATAAAGGATTTTAAACGATTGAATACAAGTTACATTTATTGAGTGCAATGAAGATTTTCACTGAGTAGGCTTAAGTTCAATGAGCAGTGAAAGTTCAGGGCAGCCTGGTAGAAAATATTGTTTACAGGAATGGCGGGAACGGGACGTGAGGCTGATAAGATAGTCAGCACATCCGAAGACACAGAAAGGCCCTGATGACGGAGGAGGGCAGGCATTGTTATGCGAAACGCTCTCCACTGTTTTGAGTTTTCCAGACATCGGCGAGGTGGTGGGGCTCACGTTGGGCTTCATTGGCACGGCCATGGGAGGAGTTGGCACACCATCTTGCGGAAAGACGTGGGACGAGAGGTGAATAGGGAGAACTTGAGAGAGAAGGCTTCCCAGAGACTCCGACGACACTAATTCGGCCATTTTTGATGGAGTTCACTTATAAAATTAAATCTGCCCCGTGTGAAAATGTCAGCTTTTCTTGTTCATCTTTTCCTTTAAGAAACGAGCGTGCATTGTTGGGTGAATGTAGGTTGTGTTTGGTTAATGGAGTCAGATAACTCATTTGAACAATCTGGTAAACGCTACATTTTAGTATATAATTCCTAACACTATCTTGCAGCACATACTTTGTGCTATTTTGAGCAGCTATAAACTGACATGAATTCTGCCATTCTGCATCAACAATTGGCTACGTCACATTTGTTGACAAGGACGGAAAAGGCTCGAGAGGGTGTTGGGTAATAATGGAGTTCAAAATGGATGACAAAAAAAAAAAAGTAAGAATTCTATGCATTAAAAGCAGAACAATTAGCCAAATTTCGACTCATTTGAATGGTATTGATTGCTCCGTACTCTCTACCAAATATGACAGACGAACTGGCTGTGCTGGTGAAAATCAAAGCGTATAGGGAATGCAGTTTGGTTGTTTTACGGAAACGTGGCTCACGTCTAGCATCCCGGATGCTACCGTGGAGCTACCCGGCTTCAGCGCTGTTAGGGCAGACAGACACAAAAGCCTGCGAGAAGCGGAGAGGAGGCGGACTCGCTATCTACGTGAACACGAGGTGGTGTAACCCTGGGCACAAAGATTTCCATCTGCTGCAGGGACGTCGAACTTTTGGCCTAGCGTGTGTCGTCATCCACTCCGCTGTTGCTAAACTACAACACAGCACACCGAGGCCATCCTATTAATAATCAACACAAGGATACTGCTGGAAGTGTGAATTTCCCTACGGGGATGAATAAAGTATCTATCTATTATTATTGATAATATATCATAAAAAAATAAATCAATCTGAGGAGCCATTTGGGAGCCGAAAAAGCCGGCATTCTCAGTGAGCGGAGACAATTTTTCAAATAGAGCTGCCCTCTTGGCTAAGGTGACAACACCATAATGACAGAGAGCAGGCGTGTTGGAGTCATTTTCACATACTTTAAAAAAAAAAAAAAAAGTCTTTTTTTTATTGAGTTGTCTATCCAGTCATACTGGCAAGAAACATGGCAATGGCAACAATTCCAAGCATTTTCAAGGATTTCTTTTACGAACCTTGGTCATTTGAGTGGTGTGCACCAATTTGTTCTTGCTCCCGGCGTACATCATCTGCTGCTCCGGTCTGCAACCTGCCACAAAGACGTGTCGTTGCGGTGAGAGCGCTCGCTCTGCCGGGCCGAGGTACGTACCAACGGGGCTGGAGAAGATGAAGCAGAGGGGGTAGGACACCCGCCCGTCCTCGTGTTGGTACTTGTAACTGTAAACTACGAATCGCGGCTGCCGCTCCGGGAGCTCCTCCTTCAGGTCGTCCGGAGAAATGTCCTAGTGCGGGACGGGGAAACGTCAGGCTTTGCCGCCGCCGCTAAGCTACCCGCCGCTAAGCTAGCCGCCGCTAAGCTAGCACTTACCTCATGCTCCTCGTCCAAGACCACCAACTGTTTGTCTTTGTCGATCTTCACTGAGGAAGGGACAAGAAATTTGCCTTACCAACAGTTTTCTAGTATTTATGTAGTACTGTATTTTCAGTCGTATTACTGTCGATTAATTTATCTAGTATTTCTGTCATTTTATTTTTGGAGTATTTCTACAGTCAAACTATTCTGGTACTTCTGTCATATTTCTTTTTGTTGAGTTACTATTGATGTTTTTTTGTAGTATTTTTGTAGTATTTGCCAACTGACGTTTGTTCTTCATACCGCACGTTTTTAATTTTGAATCCATTTGTCAATCCTTTTGTGCCATAACGCTCCAGCTCTCTATATTAGCTGGAATTGGACTCGAATCTTACTGAGGCGAGTCAGACTCCGTCTGGTTCTACCGTCTGACTGTTCTCTTTAAATGTTGCTGCGTCACGGAGGTAGTGCCATGATATGCAAACTTTGCAAGTAGTCTTTTTATTGGCTAAAATACTCCCAAGTTTTGGTACACATACTTGGTGTTGACGCTGTCATTTGTATGTTAGCGTTCGGAGACGCGATTGCACATAAGCTACTCTCCGCAGACATTCTATTCACGTGGCGATGCCTCACTCTGTTGAGAAAACGTGTCTGGTGACAATAGTCGACGATGGAATGGATTGTGGCCTATTTGTATTGTTGATGTTTGAGGACAATAAGAAGGAACGGTCGCTGGTCGAGGACTCACTGACGATGGCGGCGTTGTTGGTCTCCTTGCGAAGGCGAAACTTGTTAAGCTTCTGGACCAGATCTTCGTCCACGTCGCACACAGTCAGGGACTCGCTCTAATGCAAAAAAACACCATCGTCAACGAAGAAGCGGCTGCATTGACCCCAAAAAAATCCTGGTGGCGCTACAGTCTCGCTTTTAAATGACTACAGGCCCGAGCTCCCCCTTCGAGGCATTTGGGGGCAAGTTCAATTTCATTTTCAGGGTCGGTACGAGAGGCGGACCGATTATTGGGCGGGCCGATTATCGGCATTGATATTTAGGAATTTGACAGATATCGGTATCGGCCTTTTTTTAATTCGAGGGGCCGATTATGAAGCCCCAGAATACAGCAGATGCTTTCTCTCACCCTCTTCTATTAAACCCCTCGCTACCCACCTGTGTCGGATTGGATAAGCGACCAGGTGCTGAAGGATCTTGTACGATCAAATACAATTTACATTTATCGAGTGCAATGAAGATTGGAATGTTTGGCGAATGAAAGGCCAGACCCACAAGGACAGACATCGCGAAGCTTTTCTCCGAGATGGTGGGGCCACGTGGGGCTCTTCTCTGGCCCGCCCATGGGAGGAGCCGACACGCCAGCTTGGGAGAAAGGTGTGGGCAGAGGAAGAGAGAGAGAAGATCGAGGGAGAACGAAAAAAGAGGCTCGACGAAGACTCGAGAGACACTAATTCGGCTAATTCGATGGAGTTCACTTAGTTAAATCATTTTAAGAACTTAAATCTGCCCCCGTGTGAAAATGTCGGCTATTCTTGTCTATCTTTTCCCAAAAAGAAACGAGCGTGCATTGTTAGGTGGTGTTTGGTTAATGGAGTCAGATAACTAATTCGAACAATTTGGTAAACGATACATTTTAATATTTATTTCCTAACAGTGCAAAGCCACTGGAATAACGTTAGCACAGCAGCAAGCCCTGCTAACTCCCCAACATGCCTCTGATTGTGAATCAGCCGCTGGTAATATTGAGATTTGAAAAAGTAGTGATTAACTATTATCATAACATAAGTTGGTAAATCCGGCTCTAAAACAGGAGTGCCCACACTTTTCAATTCGCCTGCTCTGTTTCCATTGATTTTTGTACTTTTTGTTTTAAGTTAATTGAAGTCATGTTGGTAGTATAGACATTTTTGTTATTTATTGTTAAAAAAATCTGGGAGTTAATTAAATACCTTTAAACGAGTTGCTGCTAAACCTAATTCAATGTCCTACACTGTTAGTTCTAGGTTTAAATGAGCGATTAGTCACGTAGTTGTGTTGAAATTCTAATTTATTGACTGTAAAAGGTTTGAGAGAGCTATTGAAGTTGGAATTGATAACAAATATTTGTTTAACAATTCCTTAAGTCAATTTTTATCAGCCTCCTCTTAATACTAATAATTAGTATCGGCCTTGAAAAACTGTAAAGTAGGCTTAAACGTATTTGCTCAAGGTGTGTATTTCTAATCAGTTTGATGTTCCCTTTTGGCGTCTCTTAGTCTTCCTGTCTTTGTTTGAAGGTGTTGGTAACTTTCCAGGGGGAGGGGGGTGATCTTTTATCTTTTGTCTTGTGATCTCAAAGGCAGGCTGGGGGAAAGCCAGAAGGAGCGTGGCCAGCGAGTAAATTATCCGTTCCTCTCACGCTTTTTCTCCAACTGCAGTTGTAAAAAACTAAACTAGTCTTTGCCTGAATTTCCTTCTACAGTTAGCCAATATTTTTAGCTCTCCCACACTTCAGTGGACGTTTTAGACCCACCAAAAACCCATATGGCTCGATGCCTGGTACCAAGCCCGCATTTTTATTGCACAGCTCTAAAGTTTGTGTCACAAGGAACGCGTCCATGTTGGCAGATGGCAGCTGCCGCTCAAATCTTTCCGAGCCCCTCTAAATTCTCTCTTGATCCTTTCTCCGAGAGGAGCTTCGGCAACAGATGGCCGAGTGGGAGGTGGGCGGCCGCCAATTCTCTTCGGCTTTAATGCTTTAACGTTCCGATTAAATTGGTCCGAAATCTCAATCCAAAACATTTTCACAATCTGAAAAACTAAACATTGTATCTTACACATTTATCTAGGGGTAGGTTTAGGTGTTTCCAGAAGTGACCGGTTTACAGCACAAAAACCTTTGCAACAGTGTATTCGAAATTGGCTAAATTTGAGATATTATGAAATATTTATAAATGTTTGACTTCTCTTTCCATAAGTCAATCCAGGATTCCGCACACTTGGTGCATAAAAATGAATCACGAGGTGGTGTAACACCCGCTTTTTTTGGGGCCCAAATTTGAATACACGATGTACATCTGCGTACTGTTCTTTTCAGATTTCATCGGCTAACCAATGTGTTAATCATCATTTAAACAGGCTCCTGGGTTAAGATCATAAGAGCTAGAGGATGCAATGTCTGTTTATCAATACAGGCCCTGACAGGCTTACGCGGGCTGCGGACCGTGAAAAAAAGCCTGCAATTGGCCGAGAGCGGTGTCAATCAAAAGGTCAGAGGCTAACTGCTGCAGTGGAAATCATCTGTTGAGTCTGTTTGTTACTAAAAGGGAATTAAGGAGCAAAACGAACGGATTACGTCGAGGAACCTCAAATGATGCAAAGATGCTTTTAGGCGGATTTATTTTTATCAGTGGGCATTATGGTGTATTTTGGAGTCGATATTTGACACGTTTGGGATTCGCTGGACGTGAATGTAACAAGACCATGTTATGGACTATCAGAGCATTGGCGAGCTATGACGGCTGTCTAGTTATCAGGTATCTTGTTTTAAATTGATTGAAAAGTGATGAGTATTCTAAAATAGTATCTTGAATACCAAGAGTTTGCACCTGCCAACCACATGACTTTATCAACAATCTGTCGGGGTGCCGGCGGAGCGTTAAGGGGTTAAGAAGGCCAGAAACGGGATTCAGACACAGAAAAACTGCACCACAAGAAAAAGGAGGAACTCCAAATGACACTTGCAAGTCGCTAACAGGAAGTGGCAAAGTTGGATCGCACCTTCGGATTGGGAAGACACTTGATGAAAAGCAAGCAAGGGTTAAAAGACAGAAAACCTGAAACGGAACTATTTGTGAAGCAAGATCTTGTCAAAGCTGAGCATGTTGAAACACATTTCTGGACTGTCATGGCATCCGCAGCACACACACACACACACACACACACACACACACGCACGCACGCAAGCCAACTCCATTCGATTTCAAAATAAGACTCACAACTTCCTCAATTTTTAAACGCAGGGCAGTTAGTACAAGGCGTCACTAGGGGGTGCGCTTTCACTGTATTTTGAATTAGGCAAGTGGTTTGATTTTGTCCGATTTAAAGACCATTTATTTACCTAGGTCTTCCTGTATATGAATAAATAAATTCGCTAATTATCATTAAAATGACGTGAAAGCATATGTTTTAAATTTTGAAATGACACAGTTGCAAAATATAATAGTCTTAAAGCCACTGTTCTGCCTGATGAGCACCGTTTCATCAAAATTTGTTCGTTTCATTTGTTGGGAATAAAGGATTTTATACAATTGACTACAAGTTACATGTATTCAGTTTAATGCAAAAAAGATATTCACTGACTGTGCTTTAGTTCAATGTACAATGAAAGGTCAGGGCAGACTGTGTGGAAGATGTTTTGTCTAGGACATTTCTGATAACAGGATGCCTGAGTGTGCTGACGCAGGATGACCAGAGATTGTTGGGCACAAAACAACTACCTTGGCACGCCCATGGGAGGAGCCGACACGCCATCATGCGGTGAGAAGATAGCCAATAAGAGAAAGCTACCGTTAGATGCCAATGACACATAGCCAATAGGGAAATAGTAGTATGTCTTTGCTTTGTTTGTTGAAATGTATAAATGATCCCGGGCAACTCAAATTGGGGGCCGTCTCCTGTGGGGTACACTAAGATCTGCTGTTCGGAATAATAAACATCCGCCCCCGTGGGGAAATGTCGGCCTTCCTGGTCTTTTCTCTCTCAAAAAACGAGCGTGCATAATTGTTGGATGAATGTAGGTCGTGTTTGGTTAACAGAGTCAGATAAATAATTCGAACATTTTGGTAAACGGTACATTTTTATAGTTAAAACCCAACAGGAAGCATGTTGTTATAGGGACAGTATATATCAGGGCTATACAAATAAACATGACTTGACGTGCGGAAAACAAACAATCTTACATGATTATTTTAAAGCCGACATTGCAATTTCAGTGATATGTTGAACTCATTTTAAAAAGGCTAGTATTATAAGTCATGCTTATTCATTTTGAAAAGATATTTTCATTTTAAAAATGTCAACAATTCAGTGATCCAAATGTTGGCTTTCAAATGATGTAGCTCTCAAAATTGGAACATTTTATTGACTTTGTTCCAAAAACCAGATTTAATGCTTTAACGAGCACGGCTTTTATTTTGACAAGAAAACCGGAAATCGATTGACAATTCACTCGAAGGTGGAACGCGCGCTAAGCTAACGTTAGCTTGCCGTCGCATCTTGACAAGTAAGCATTCGAATAGTGAGTTCTGTTAACAAAGGGCATCTGGTAAACCTTTATGTTTCCTCAACAAGTAAACAACAAACTCACCATTTTGTTGTTTGTTGGAACGCGGAAGCTCGAAAAAGCGGTGAGCTGCTGCTGCTTGTCCGGGAGACTGAGATGCGTTCAAGTCTTTTTGTTTTCGGTGGAAAATCCATAACTTCCTGTATGGGCTTCCGGGGAAATCATTCTTACTTCAACCTCGGGACCCGTTTTTTTATTCTATCCATAAACAGTACTCATAGACTAATATTTTTATGGTACGAATAAAACAGGATTCTTGTGAATGTTGCTGATTTCCTAGATTTTTTTATTCGCAAAAACATTTTCAAAGGGTTCTTCCAACACACCTGAGGCGTGTTCAGGAGAGTAATCAGAGTAAGCGGTCTTTCTCCCGTGATTACTCGGGCACGCGAGCGCTCAATAATCATTGGCCGTTCAGAAGCTAGCGATAGCTAGCGATAGCAATCGCTCACTCTCCTGAACACGCCTCAGCTGTGATCGCTTAGACGTGACGTCATCAAACAGCGTCACATTCCGTTGCGGGCGCACGACCCATCCCTCCATTATCTGCACCGCAAATCCTCAGTAGGGTCGCGGGGGATGCATGGGACATTTTAAGAAAAAAACAATAGTTTTGTGTGTTTTTGGTTAAATATTTATTTTTTCTGAGGCGGCTGTGGCTGGTTGTCCAGGTTGTCCACTTTTTAACACAAATAAATAAATACATATCTAAAAAAAATCGACATGACTGTGTACTCTCCTTTAAATCCTAGCAGGAAGAGGTTTCACAAGACACAGCAAAATAGAGCTGGAGCGAAGCAGTTCCGTCGAGGACATTTAGAAAAAAGTAACAAATAAAACTAGAACGGAGAGGATTTCGGACTAATTGATCGAAGTAGTGTTCCCCCATCGACAAATGGCCGACCACAGTTTTTATAAGAGAGGGGTGTGGATTTGCAAAACGGAACATGAAGCAAGAACAGGGACTTCTGGGAACTCACTTTAAGAGGCAAAAAGAAGAAGTCCATGTACAAGAGATTAGAACTGCACCTAGCTGAATCTTCAAGGATGTATGATAAGATCATTGCTGGGAAAGTACAACTATACGAAAGAATACATTTTTCTGAATACAGCGAGTAAATATGTGGATAAAAATAATGTGCATTAATAAAAACTAAATGAAAAATGTGCTTATCAAAGTGATAATATTATGATTAGATAATCAAGCTGATAGAGCTAGAAATCTCATGCGATAGTGACAACATACTCAGCGACACATTTTAATAATCTAACAAAAGTACTGTTACTATCATGATTACCGATGTGACTCCCCTGTGCCCGCTCATTTGTCGCCAACCGCCGCACGTTCTGATTGTCTCCCTGTCCTGACCTAAACCTGTCAGTCCCCTGTTGTCAGTCCGTCTGCGAATCTCAGTGTATACGAGGCAAGCCTTTTTCAACCCTGACTCCTGCCTGTCCCGTTTTTGCTCCCGTCTGTCTCCGTCTATGACCTGTTTTGATCCTGAGCACGTCTTCTCTTCCGTCCCGGCTTTTGACCTCTTTTTGTCCCAGACTACGTCTACTCTCCCGGTCTGGCTTACGACCTGTTTCTGATCCCGACCACGCCTTGCTCTCCCAGTCCCAGCTACCGACCAGTTTTTCCGTCCCTGACACCGACATCGCTCGCTACGGAAGACCCACTTCCGTGTTCGGATCACAATGTGAGTACGAGAGCGACTTGTTTCCCGCGTACAGCGAGCACCGGATCGTGGGCGCAGCCCTCCTTCTTTCCTTCAATAAAACTTGTGAGAAAAGTAACGCAATTGGGTCCTGTTTCTGTTCTGGTCCTGACAGTTACTTCAGATTAATAGGACTTAAGTAAAAATTGAAACTAGTCATCCAAAGAATGACTTGAGTAAAAGTCAAAAAGTACTTAGTGAATAAACTGCTCAAGTAGACTTGACTTGACTTGACTTGACTTAACTGTGGCATCATCTTATTTAATGATTTTTTTTAAAAGCAGCATTTTATCAGATCATCATTGGCCTTTCAAAACCCCGTAAAAAAAGTAATCAATAAAAATCGTAATAAATCATTTTCTTTAATACATGCATTGATTCTGTTTTTTTAATTAATTGCTTAAAAATAATGATCAATACATGAATCGAATTTTTTTTTGTCCATGAAGCCCATCATCTGGGAATTATTTATTTTTCTATTTTTCATGTTATTACTATGTTGTTACTATGTTATTACCAGGTTAGTTATTAAAAATAGGGTTAAACCAATAAAAAAAAATATTTAACCAGGAAATCACAATGACCCAGCACTAGTGAGCTATTTTCAGAAACAAGTCCGCGGGCACCTCACCTGTCCTTTGCGCTCCCGTCTTCCAAAAAACGCACAAATTTCCGAATTGTGCGAATATCATGTGATACAAAATGGCCGATGAGGTGACTGGCCTTCCTGTGATTAGCACGATTTACGAAATTCTGACAATAATCTTCTTGAAAGCCACAAAGGTCAGCTTTTAGTATGTCTTTATCATTCATTATTCAACTTCATTTCCTTTAGTATGTGTGATTTGCTGAATAAGACAATTTATTATTTATTATTATGTTTCTCTTCACATTCTTTGATAAATATTTGCCATTTTTATTCATGGAGTGTATATGTATTTATCACTGGAGCATTTTGGTTATTGGCCATTTTTATGTACATAGCGTATTTATGTTTTTTTAGTTAAGCATTTGTGCAATTGACGAATGTATAACTACCTCTTTTATTTATGATTTTTGGTTGGGGGGGTGGCTCGTTCTTGGAGGGGGTCACGCCCAGGGAGTCATTCGGCGTAGAAGCGCCACTGCCCCAGATCGGTTTTGTGGACGCAAAGCTTTTGAGGGGGCAAAATATATTTTGAATGTCTACAGAAAGACAAACTCCAAAGAGAAGTGCGCTTAACTTCGAGGTCGATTGTTTTTTTGTTTTCATGGAGGAAAAATCTGCTCACCCGATAGAGTGTGACTCGACAGTGACGTCATAAAAAAGAGGCGTGTCGCACTTCCGGTTGGAAGTTCAGTCGCGCTAGCAGTCAGACAAGCAGCCACTTAGCCAGCTAGCTTGTACACTAATTAACTAGCTTCTTTTGAAATTGTCTTCTCGCTTACTCGCAACAAGCGACTACTTTCAATTGTGAGGACTGCGACCGAGGGACGACCAAAAGAGGTTTTTATCCATATTAACTTTCTTCTAGGTTTTTCTGCTTGTTGGTAGCAGCGCATGCTAAAAGTAGCGAGTCATAGTTTGGCTGCGGTCGGCCTTCGCCGCTATTCCCTCGTACTGTAAAGGAAAACGAAATTGTCTCGTTTTGTGATAGAAGTGCTAGAAATGTTTGACTTTTTTGGACGTGACATTTTGCTGTAGCAAGAGCGCATGCGCTAGACCTCTTACTGCCTGTCACTGGTGATGGGTCGTTCGCGAACGAAAGGGCTCTTTCAAGTGTACGACGACAGCCCCATTAATAAGGAGTCGGCTCCCTTCGAAACACGCTCTCTCTCGATGTCTCTCTCGCTTTCCATAGCTCTCTGTGTCTCTGTCTCTCTCACTTTCCATCTCTCTGTCTCTCTTGCTTTCCATCTCTCTCTCTCTCTCTCGCGTTCCATCGCTCTCTCTCTCTCTCTCTCTGTCTCTCCCCCGCTCTCTCTCTTTCCATCGTTCTCTCTCGCTTTCCATTGCTCTCTGTGTCTCTGTCTCTCTCGCTTTCCATTGCTCTCTGTGTCTCTGTCTCTCTCACTTTCCATCTCTCTGTCTATCTCTCTCACTTTCCATCTCTCTCTGTCTCTGTGACTCTCTCGCTTTCCACCTCTCTCTGTCTCTCTCTCGCTTTCCCTCTCTCTCTCTCGCGCTTTCCATCGCTCTCTCTGTCTCTCTCTCTCGCTCTCTGTCTCTCTCGCTTTCCATCCCTCTCTCTGTCTCTCTCTCTCTCTGTCTCTCTCGCTTTCCATCCCTCTCTCTGTCTCTCTCTCTCGCTCTCTGTCTCTCTCGCTTTCCATCCCGCTCTCTGTCTCTCTCTCTCGCTTTCCATCCCTCTCGCTTTCCATCCCTCTCGCTTTCCATCCCTCTCTCGCTTTCCATCCCTCTCTGCCTCTCTCGCTTTCCATCTCTCTCTTTCTCTCTCGCTTTCCATCGCTCTCTTTCTCGCTTTCCATCGCTCTCTATCGCTTTTTACCACTCCTTCTCTCTCTCGCTTTCCATCTCTCTCTGTCTCTTTTGCTTTCCATCGCTCTCTGTCCCTTTCTCTCACTTTCTATCGCTCTCTCTCTCTCGCTTTCTCTCGCTTTTCGTCTGTCTCTCTCTCTCGCTTTCCATCGCTCTCTATCGCTTTCCATCGCTCTTTCTCTCACGCTCGCTCTCCATCTTTCTTTCTTTCCATCTCTCTCTCGCTCTCTCCATCGCTCCTTGCTCTCTCCATCGCTCCCTTGCTCTCTGATCACATTAGATTTCTATTTTGGTAAATGTTTGCCACTTTGTTTTAAAGAAGCACGTATGTTTGTTCTTTGTTTTATTTGAATATTCCAAAGACTGATTATGTTTGATGCGCAATAAAGTCTGTTTTTTAATGCCAAAAGTTTAGCACGTATGCTAGCCATCACTCACTCTCACTCTTTCACGTTTCAGGTCATGTCGGATTTCTCGGTGAGTTTCCCTGAAATGTATTTGACTTTTGTTGTGCCCGCCATGACACGTGTGCCCCCTGCCCGCCCCAGTTAACAGACGCTTTGGGAGACAGCACCCCCAGCCAGGCCAAAGCGCAGGGCCACAGCAACCCAGCGGGCCAGCCCGCGGCACCCTCCAATCCCGGTTGGCCCTCCTCTGCCCCCGGGGCCCCCACGCAGCCCTCCGCTCCCTCGGCCTACCCCGGGCCCCCGGCCCAATTCCCTTTCCCTTCCGGTCCCGGGGCACCGGGATATTACCCGGGGGCGCCGGGGGCTTTCCCCGCGGCTCCCGGCCAATATCCTCCGGGCGCTCCGGGGCAGTACCCCGCTAGCCCCGGGGCCCCTGGCCACTACCCGCCCGAAGGCGCACCCGGTCAGTTACCCGGCGGGCCCGTAACGTACCCGGGGGGACCCTTCCCGTCCGGTCCCGGCGCTCCCCCTGGTCCGTATCCCGGTGGGCCCCACCCGGGCGGCTACCCGGCGGGGGGCGATGGCATGTATGGGCCGGGGGGGCCGGGCGCTTTCCCCCCTTCCGCCGCCTTCCCGGCATTTCCCCCGGGCGGAGGATTTCCCCCGATTCCCGCCGGCTCTTGGGGACCCGGCGGCGGAGGCTTTCCGCCGGCGCAAGGCCCCTTCGGTCCCCCTGCCGGCCCCCCGGGCCCTTACAATAACCCTGCGGCTCCAGGAGGCATGCTGGTGAGTACCGCGACTGCGCCCGCCGTGCCGTCTGTTTTTCCTGCTGCCGGCTCGTTTTTCTTCAGTGGCACCGCTTTGGTGTGCGTCTCTTTCTTCAGGGGTGCCAAACATATGGGCCAGAGGTCAGATCAGGGTTGGTACGGTTGCTTGAAATCCTTAAACGCTTGAATTTTAAGGTTGTGTTTTCATTGTTCATTGCTTGAAATTGTTGCCATTGCCTTGTTTCTTGGCAGTCTCACTCGACAGACCACGCAATAAAAAACCGTACTTGAATTTGGCTACAAAAAAGGCGTACAAACCCTGCATGTGGCCCCTCAGCTAAAATGAGTTTGACACCCCTGCTCCAATCTTCATCATTTGACTGCATGCCCTTGAAACTAGAACGTGGGACAAAGTTTCGTTCTCTCTGCCATTTTCGCAACGCGACCGTTGGCTGGTTTTGGACAAACTCCCTACGGCTAGCGCGACGGACGATGTCGTCAAGTGTGCCTGTTGTCGGCCATTTTGGAGGAGAGGACGCTCGCTTGCGTGCGCTGTCCAAGCTGCGATTTCAACTTTTTTAACCCCTTTACGTTCCGGGGGCCCACCGGCGGGCCGTCAGACTGTTGAGAAGAAAATATACGTCTTTACAACCTCACTGAAATCTGTTATGGAAACTCCACAAATTGGATGACCATTTCAAAATGGACTCATCACCATCAGTCTCAAGGAAGTGTGAAAGCATGAAACTTTTATACAGAAATGTGGTCTCGTTACATCCAGTGAATCCGATCGCGTAAAATATTGACTCGGCTAAAAGCATTCCTGCATCGTTTGACCCTCCTTGTTGTAACCAGTTCTTATCCCTCTAAAACTCCTTGTCAGAGGATTTCCAATACGGCTGTTGATTGACACCACTCTTGGCCAATTGCAAGCTTTTTTTTCACGACTCAAAGCTTGGATTAGCCTATAAGGGGTCCTCTATTTCACCCCCCAAAAACCTCACGACAAATTCAGCTTCAAATTTTTTTTAGCATTGTATCGATTCAAATGTGTATTGATCAGTTATCCAATTAAGTTCCCAACACAAATGTATGCATCATTATGATGTGTTTTCAAAGGAGACCCAAATATAAACGTACATTATGCCACCATTATTACATGCAAGTGTGAAGAACCATTTATTGATTTCTGGAAAGAGAGGTCAAACATTTACAACTCAAAAATTGGCCGAAGAAAAATACACAGTTGCAGAAGTTTTATAGCTATAAACTGGCCAAATATGAAAACGCCTAGACCTACCTTAAGAAATATGTGTCAAACTATGTTAAGTTTTTCATATAGTGATCAAATTTGACCATGTATTAGGTAAGGCTTCAAGATGTTGTCTCCCCTGTTTGCCAGCTAAGATGCCCATGCTACACTCATCTGCAGGCATTTGATTTAGGCAGGAGTAAAACCCCTCCTATTTCTGTGTTTCCATTTAGATTTCTTGCGGTAATTATTTCCGTTTGGGATAAAACTTGTGTGTGCTACCTTTCAAAAGAAACCTTAAGCGTCCATATTCTCCAAAGGATTGAAGTAGAGCATTCAATTGACTATGGATTGAGATTTGAGGCTAATTTGATAGGCACGTTAAGGGGTTAACTTTCAAAAGCACTCAACTTGCCTGGGCCTTTAACACACGCAGCGCTTCCTGCGGACCGGTGAACCGAGGGGCTCTTGGGCACTACGAAGCCGCCGTGTCTTGTTTTGAAAATGTCTTTTTGTCTTTCAGCCCAGGTTTTAAATGAGACGAAGACCTCCGCAATCGGCGTCTTTGCTAGAACGCGTTTGCTAATTCGAGTGTGTCGGCTGTTTGCTGCATGGACTAAAGTTTGTATCGCTGACATTTTGACAAATTAAAGGTCTGTTGTTTACCTTTTTCGTTGTTGTGTGTGTGCTCACGCCACTGTGGGCTCAAAGACGCCATCTTGAGTCCTCTTGCATCACGTCGGGTTTTTTTCCGCACTGGTTGACGAGGGTTGCCTTCAGCCACGGATTGGCTGAATTGAAAAGAGCCTTCCTTTTTTGTTGTTGTGCTTTCGTGGTTTAACACTAACCATCCTAACACCTGAAGCCCTTCCCCTTTATCCTTAACCTCTAAACCTAAGCCCCTAACCCAGACACTAACGTTTTAACCAAAAGCCCCTAACACCCTAACTTCTTAACCCCTAAACCTAACCAGGAAACGATAATCCAAAACCCTATTAGCATAACCTCTAACTGTAGCCCCAAACTATTCCGTCTGAGTTTAACCCATACCCCATCCCAAACACTAACATCCAAGCCCCCTAACAAAACCTTAAAGCCCTAAACCTAACCCAAACCTTAACCCCAAAACTAACCCCGAACCTTCTGACCTGCTTACCCAAACACCATAACCAGTAACATCTGACCCTGACACCCTAACCCCTAAACTAAACCAGCAAACGATAACCCCAAACCTTTTTAGCATAACCTCTAACTGCAGCCCCAAACTCCTCCATCTAAGTTTAACCCATACCCTAACCCAAACACTAACATCCTAACCCCCTAACTAAACCTTAAAGCCCTTAACCTAACCCAAACCTTAACCCCTAACCTTCTGACCTGCTTACCCAAACACCATAACCAATAACATCTGACCCTGACACCCTAATCCCTAAACCTAATCCGCAAACGATAACCCAAAACCTTATTAGCATAACCTCTAACGGCAGCCCCAAACTATTCCATCCAAGTTTAACCCATACTCCGACCCAAACATGAACACCCAAACGCTAACCCCCTAACTAAACCTTAAAGCCCTTAACCTAACCCAAACCTTAACCCCTAACCTTCTGACCTGCTTACCCAAACACCATAACCAATAACATCTGACCCTGACACCCTAATCCCTAAACCTAATCCGCAAACGCTAACCCAAAAGCCTATTAGCATAACCTCTAACTGTAGCCCCAAACTATTCCGTCTAAGTTTAACACATACCCTAACCCAAACACTAACATCCTAACCCCCTAACTAAATCTTAAAGCCCTAAACCTAACTCAAACCTTAACCCCAAAACTAACCCCATCTGCCCCTGAAACTCTAACCACTAAACCTATCCCCCAAACGTTAACCCTCCAATACCTTAACCCCGACTGAACTTCTTTGCAGACGGTGCCGTACGACCTGCCGCTGCATGCCGGTCTGATGCCCCGGTTGGTCATCACCATCGTCGGCGAGCCGGTACCGGGCGCCAGCAGGTCCGTCCGTCCGACCGTTCGGATTAAAAAGAACGGTTTCAAAAGTGTGACGTGTCCGATGGCGTCTGGGTCTACCCATCCAGGTTCCACTTGGACTTCCTGAAGGGCTCGGACGTGGTTTTCCACTTCAACCCTCGCTTCCATGAGCAGACCATCGTCAGGAACGCCAGCCTGGGGGGTCGCTGGGGACACGAGGAGCGCGACGGGCATTTCCCCTTCCTTCCCGGACAACGATTTGAGGTGAGCCACCGGACCCTGACCCAAAATTCCGGGAAACGATCCGGTCGATAACGTCCGACGCTCCCTTGCAGCTGAAGATCCTGGTGGAGGAGGACTTCTTCAAGGTTGCGGTGGACGGCAACCACCTGCTGGAGTTTGAACACCGCGTGGGCGGCCTGGAGGACGTCACGTTGCTGCGTGTGACGGGCGACGTGGCGCTCTACAGCGTGGCCCCCAACATGATCTGAAGGGGCCCCGCCCCGAAGGACTCGGCCACGCAGCCGGGGTCCAGACCTTCTCGCTAGACGGCACACGCGCTGAAAAGCTGAAGAAATAAAGTAAAAGCTCGGATTGCACCGACATCTTTTTGTGTTATGATGCGTGAAAACGCCTCCTCCTTAGGTTTGAAAAGTGCTTGAATTTTAGGTGAAATGCTTGTAAATTCTTGCCATGTTTCACGCTAGTTAAATGAAGATCAAATTAACCTAGTCGCTTGAAAGTGACACGGACGCGCCTTCGTTTATGTTTAAGTTAACTTTAGATTTATTTTTTTTGCAGTTTGAAGTTGAGTGCTGTCGGTAAAACGAAAAATGTGAATCGATATAGACCAAATAGACGGCAGCAAACACCGACCAAACGGAGCGCAGAAAGTCTGTTTCATTTTCTCTGCCCCGTTCAGCTGCTGGTTTCCTATTTGAGCACAATTTGATTCGTTTTTCTTCCCTGTTTCTCTGTTTGGCCCTTAATCACGACTATTAGACCATCTCCTGATCGACATGAAGGCGAATGAAGAAACCTTGTGTCCGCGATCCTTGGCATTTTGCTGGCCCAAACAATAAACAGCTACTCCATCTACCACGTTGTCCATTTCTATCGGCTCAATGGTGTCTTTGAAATAACTTTTGCATCCATTATCCATTATCTGCACCGCTTATCCTCAGTAGGGTCGCGAGGGTGCCGGCGTTCTCCACAGCTCAGGAAGTCGAAGACGACACAGGCCGTCTTAAATGCATCGTCTCGGAAAATAATTGGAAAACAATGAAATATATATAGGGATTATGCAAAAAACATGTCCGATCTCACATTTCTTTAGTTCCAGTGGGAAACTGACTGTCACTTAAACACGGTGCTTTTACAAGAATGCCGGTGCGAAAGGATGAGCACACATGTAGCTTGAGTACGGGGTCCTTTTGAGGTGCAGGATTTTGGGGATTACGGATTATTCAGAGCCGGGGGCCGGCAAGCTTTGGCCCGCGGGCTACACGCGGCCTGCCTAACAAAAATGCTCAAAATATAAAACATATCGGAGTTCAAATAGTAGTACTAAAATACTGTTTTTTCCTTTTTGTGTTAGCAAAAAAATTCTACAAACTAGCTTAATATCAAATTTAGTGCCCAGCTAATGGCCCATATATCTTATTTTGTCTCCGTTCTGAAAAGAAAAAAATACTATGGAGCTACTTCAAAAATAATATGACAGTGTTATTAGAATACAAACATACTAATACAGAAATATTACAACAGAAATGGTACAAATATATTAAATAGTACAAAGAGACTAGTATGGAAATACTTTAAAATTCTTTGACAGAAATAGTACAAAAATACCATTACAGTAACACGTTGATTAAAAGAAAATCACTGCTCCATTAATGCTACAAAAATACAACTACAAAAATGCTACAGATATGTTGACAGATATATTACAAAAAAGTACTGCATCAATACTACAAAAATACTATTGTAGAAATACTACAAATGATTTCAAAATAAAAGTATACCAAAACTAAATAAATACTACAGAACTTCGACATAAATACAACTCAAGTAATACTACAGATATACTACAAAGATTTAACTATGGAAATACCATAAGAACTACGGTAATACTACAGCAACACTATAACATCATGACAACAGAAATGCGACAAATGAAAACTACAGTCGTACTACAGCTGCAGTGCTAAGAAAGAAATAGACTGAACCTCTTCAAAGCAGTGGAGTATTTCTGACACTGCGTTTTTCATATTTTTTTTTTCTGTACTTTTAAAAAAATATTTGCACTAACGTTTTTTTTCATGATGTTTAAGCATATTCTGTACTTTATTCAGGAAATGGAGAGTTTTTAAAATATTATGGGGGTGCATGAGCCCCCCCTCCAAAACAGGCCGGTTACACCCATGGATCATGTCATAATCTAATGCCGGAGATATGAAATTAATAAAATGAAGAAGAAATAAAGGAAATATCACTGGATTGTTGGTCAGAACATGCATTAAACAAAGGATACTTCATTTAAAAAGTACTTTTTAAGGAGTAGGGGAATGTTTAATACAGTCGTATTTGAGGAGTCGAACAGAGAGCAATCTCCGTAAAGATAGAGAGGGGGCGATAGTGCAACAAAGTCATGGATGTTAAGTCATGAAGAAGACGAAGACTCTTCCCGGATGCGCTCACCTTCACCCGACCATCGCCGCTTGGAAGACGCGTCGAGGCCGCCGCCGCCGCCATGAACGGCTCGCTACTTCCCTCCGACACAGTGGACATTGAGCTCCGGCGAGGACCGGCAGGTCAGTCTCCTTTCGAGGACGCAAGCTTGACATTGACGCCGCTTACGAGTAAAGCTCTGCGAACTACTCGCTCGACGAACTCGTCAACAAAGTCCAACCGGAAGTTCTTCCATAATTAACTTTGATTTTTTTGTGTGTGCGTGTAATCTTAGTTTTTCCATTAAAAAGTACCTAAACAGCAATTGACTTAGATCGACATCAAATATAGATATAAACATAAATAGAACTGCAACTGACTCACGTCCATTAAGCGGTCTACAAGGTGGTTCCCGCGGGCACCAGGTAGCTCCCAAGACAACCTTGGGTAGCCCACCAAAGAACACACAGGGGAACAGACTATGAGATTTCAGAAAGAGAGAGGGAGAAAAAGAGAGAACCAACAGTGTAATGGAGCAAAAAGAATAGAATGAAAGAAAACTGATAAGGCGAAAGAAAAGGAAACAAAAAGAAATAGAAATACAAATGCCAAAAATAGGGTAAAAGACAAAAGGGAAGCAGAAAATAAAAATGAGAGAAGAAAATCAGGTACGGAAAAAAATGGTGGGAAAAATCTAAAAAAAGAAAAGTTGCAAAGGGGAAGAAAGAATAAAAAGAAAAAAAGTAAAAGACAAAAGAGAAGCAAAAGACAAAAATGAAACTAGTAAATCAGGTATGGAACAAATTGTGAGAAAAGGGCAAAAAAGAAAAACTGTAAAGGGGGAAAAAGAATAAAAAGAATATAGAAAGAAAAAAGACAGGAGAAGCAAAAGATAAAAATGAAATGTGTAAATCAGGTACGGAAAAAAATGTAGGAAAGGGGCAAAAGAAAAGCTGTAAAGGGGGGAAAAGAATAAAAGGAAAATGGAAAGAAAAAAAGGTTGGACAAGAGAGAAGCAAAAGATAAAAATGAAACGAGTAAAATAGGGACAGGAAAATGGTGTGAAAAAATGGAAAAGAAAAAAAAGGAAACACCACTCCGAGCTGCCTCATCCGATCTTGTGTCATTCTAGGTCTGGGCTTCAACATCGTGGGTGGCGCGGACCAGCGGTACGACGTCAACGATTGCGCTATTTACGTCTCCAAAATCCGAGAGGACGGCGCTGCCGCCCGAGACGGACGGCTTCGGGAAGGCGACCGCATACTGGCCGTAAGGACACGCAAAATGGCGACGGGGCGTTCTCAGAAAAGCTTAAAAAGGGACGTTTTGAATCGTGCAAAAAGAAACGGGTGACATTTGTTCTCGATTCGGAACGAACGAAGGGAACAAAAACGACCTAAAACAAACGGAGTCCGAAAACAACGCTAACGTAACATTTCCGAAAAGGAATACGAAGAAGCGTCCGCTTATGTCGTGCTACTAGCTAGATCTCCCGTGTATTTTCATAGAACTCCTCGCCGATAGACTCATTGACATTGGTTCTGTGGATGCTCTGAATTGCGTGATTCAAATAAAACTCTAATCGCTTTGTGATTGTTGATACAAGAAATCACAAGTTGCTGACTAAGCGAGCCGATTCAGAGAAAAACATTTCCGATTCCGAGAAAAATATCACGTGATGTTTTTGAACACGGTATAAAAGCCAGCGTCTCTCAGACGAATTTTGAACGTGGGTGAATGAGCGGATGCAATGGTGTTCCCTCTCTGCCATATTTCTGTCTCTGCGTATATTTTGGGGCGACGCCCAACGACGTCCTCTCCGAAACAACATTTTACGATAAATACATGAGAATTCTCACACAAGTCATCTTTAACTAAAGGCAAAAACTGACAGTGCAGGAAATCAAATGAGGCTCAGCAGCAACTCTTACAAAAGTGCATCAAAACGTTAATAGCTCCTTGACTTTTTTTTAATGATAAATAAAATCTCAATCCAACCAACGTGACTTAAATTCACTTTAAAAAAAGTGAGAAAAGCAATGGAAATTTCGACAGCGCTGGCAAATAAAGTGTGGGCGCTCCTTTTTTAGAGCCAGGTTGACCAACTCAAGTTATGATAAGAGCTCATCACTTCCGCTTTAGCTTGCATTTTATGCTCCCTCTCTATCGCAAACACACGCGCTGAATTAATATATCAATCTTTACCTGAACGTGCTCCCCTAAAACAAATTAACTCCACTTTCTATGCTATCTCTTAATCACAAACACGTATGTCGGGACAAATGAGCTGAACTTCTGCTCTCTCCTGCTTTATCCAATCAGAAGGTGCGAGGTGGGTAACAGGAGAAAGAGGAAGGGAAGGACGAGACTTAATAATGGGCTCGTCTAATGAAATATAAAACGCTGAAACCGATATCCATTAAACTCAAATATCTGTTCCGATAATCGGCCTGCGTGTTAATCTTAATCTGGTTGAGAGAAAAAATAATCAATTTATCCGATGTATCCGATGAAGGCGTTGTGCATATTAAAGCAGAATATGTCAAATATATAAATATATTCACCTTTCTCAAAAAACAAAATGAGCAGCCAAACCACTCCAAGTACTCTTTACATTCACATAAAAGCAACCCACTAAAACTGCTTTAAAACAGCCTCATACTAAGAATTTGTACCCAAAATTGGACTAAAACGTCGACCTAAACATGGATTATCATGTGGAACTGGCGTCCAATACCAGTGTTTTATATTTGTCCACTGGATGCCGCTGTAACAAAAATTGAGTTCAAAGTAGACTACAAACTACAGAGACGGAAAGTGAGTAAAAGCACACCTTTTCTTTCCATTTTTACCCAAAGAAAGACAAAAAGAAGGGAAAAAGAGTGAATAATAATTGGAGAAATAAGAAAATGAGGCAAAAAAGGAAAGTAGGAATTAAAAAAAAGAATACAAAAGAAAGTAGGAAAAAGAAAAGAATCTAATGGAAGACAAAAATGAGGAAAAAAAAGGCAATTTTCTCTCCTTTTCATTTTCAAAAGTAATAAGGTGTGTTTTGGTCACTTCGCGTCTCTTTGCGTTTCCATTTCCAATGACGTGACAGAATACGGCGACACCTAGTGGTCTCTTTTATATAAAGGCGGGGGCCTCAAACTCTCACCTGGCAGTTTAAAAGCCCTGCTGGAGATGTTGACAGTGGTGTTTTGCAGCTATTTAACAAGCTACCAGCTTAGAACTGTAAGGAATGGAAGAAAAAAAAGAGCTTTTTCAAAGCAACTCAACACAAAGTCCTAAATCATCTCTCTCTCTCTCTCTTTTTTTTTTTGAAATGTCAGATAAACGGCATCAAGTTGGATCATCAGACGCACAAAGCGGCCGTGGATTTGTTCCGGAGCGCCGGCGAGCACGTCCGGCTACGCGTTAGCAAAAAGGTGAGGTGGCTCAACGGCGGGCGGCGTTGAGTTGGAGAAATTTTGCTTATGGGTGGGGCCAGGAGAAAAAATAGCTGTCTCTTTCTATATCTATATTTATATACGAGCGTGCAATCGGCTACCTCAGCAATTCATCAGGAAAAAAAATAATGACGGAATATTGTTTGTTTGTTTGTACATGATTCAAATTGAATCTTTTCTTCCGGCGCCGTCACGAATGGCAGCCACTCCAGCAGCTCCCGTGTTATTTTCGATTGTTCTCGATTGTTCTCAGCTCAGGGATGCTGCTGGAAATGTGAATTTCCCTTCGGGGATGAACAAAGTATCTATCTATCTATCTATCTATTCGATTTTTCTTTGATCATTACTGTTTCATTTTTGGCCTTTTTTGGGAAACATGACATCCTTTCAAAAAGGAAAAGATAAACCAGAGATCTGTCTTTTTAGAATAGCATGCAGACATTTACATGAATATTTTCTATTTCATTTTTTAAAATGTTTTAGTGAAACACTCCATACTAAAGCACTTTGGCGTCTAAGAAGTAGACCACTGACGTGTGTGAGATCTACAAACTAACGGTAGAAGAAATATCAGGCAAAGACTTATTACGTTTTTAACGTTACCCCCCGGTCACCCACCTGCCTCTGTGTTTTATTGAAACAACAAGACATGGAAAAGTACTGGAATGTTAAAACAGAGACTAAAGACCAAAGACCACCCGCATGGAGAAGCACCAACGCCTTTAAACAAAGACAGGAAGACTAAGACAGCCAAAAGGAATATCAACTGATTAGAAATACACACCTTGAGCGAATACGTTTAAGCCTACTTCACAAGCACAGTCATAAATGAGTGCGAAATTTGATGGTCTGCATTGAAAAATTCAAATTGGACATATACAATATAACACATTGAAAAAATATCTTGTTAAATAATAAGTGTGGTATAAAAATGAAATTTGAATTCTGAGGACAAAAGTGGCTCCGAATGAACACCTTTTCATCAATGAGTTTTTTTCTTTCACTTACAATTTTCTACATACATTTCTCAGAGTTCACACCATGTGATAAAGGTTGTCCCTTTTCTAAGCACTAAATTTGTTGATATGCATTGAAAAGCCCCAATGCAATACAACAGTGTTTTTTTTTTTCCTCTTTAGCGCCTCCAAGTCTTAAAAAACTGGATTCATTAAAAAAAAACTATTGATTTGAAAGAAAAGCAAAAATACATGAAGCATTTGTTTAATGATTCATTTTTTGGAGATGTTTGTATTTATTTGTCCTGAGGCTTGCTAAAGGGAGCTGATACCTTTGTCGGATATCTTTTTGCTCTTCTTTTCACCTTTCTTCCTTTTCTATTTCCCCCCTTTTTCTTTTTATTTAAATTTATTTTGGTGTGTTTTCATTTTTTTCTTGTTTTTCGTTTTAACAGTAATAAAGTTCTGGTGAAATCACTTTTGAGTACTAAGTTTGTATTCTCATTTGTATTTTCTAGCTTGGGTTTTCAGTTGCATGACACTATACAGCAACAACTCGTGGTCAAATCATTCACACTATCCCTTTTACTTTCATATTAAGGCGGTTGCTTTAAACTATCATCCGGAGGTCTGCAATTGAAAAAAAATTGCGCGACAAGAAAAATCTGACTTTTGAGGGGCACCAAAATTGCAACCTCTATTCAAGAAGTTCTTCATTTCTTTTGGTGATGGGACTGGATCAAGACACCTAAGAGGCTATTTGTGTCCCCCAGCCTGCAGTTTTCCCACCCTATGCCTCAAATGTTTTTAGCACTGCCAATTTTTGTGAAATGTCTCCAAAAAAGCGCAACTTTTGACTTCTTTTTGTGTGTTTGGCAGTCGGACCACGGAGCCAACGGAGCGTCGGAACCCCCGGACGAGCGAGAGGCCTCAGGGCCCCCCTATTTGGGGGTCTTGGCTGCTATCACGGGGGCTGCTGCCCTCGTTTTTACCTTTGTTTACCTTCGGAACATCAGAAGAGCCTTTTGAGGAAGCTGTTCTTGGGCTGCTAGGAGAACAAACTGCTTGCTTAAGGGCCAAAGAAAGAGGGGCAGGGGTAATGAGCAAATGACACTAAAGCAGGGCTGTCTCGGGTGGGGGGACACTTGCTAGAAAAACATGCTCACGGGGGCCGCACTGGTAAATTAGGAGAAAGGAAGAGAAAAGAGGAAGAAAATAAAGCGGAGGAATGGAAAGAAACAGATGAAAATACATACATGGATATAAAGAGAGCAAAACAAGAGATGGATAAAGACAGATAGAAAAGGGACAGAAAAAGAGAAAGACAAAGTGATGAATAGAGAGAACAGAGCGGGGCGAGGAGGCAGAAAGAGCAAGAGAAAGACGGCGACATCCAGTGGACATTTTTAAACCTGTAGCTCATTATTCTCTCAGCGTCTCGTGGGCTAGAATAAAACCCTTGGTAGGCCTGATTGGGACCTGAGCCATATTTTTGGCACCCCTGCCCTAAGCATTTCAGTTGGAGACTGCACAAGAGAATCAAACCCTGCCTCCTCCCAGTCGCTCTCGCTTGATTGGTCATTCACATTTCAGGTCGCCAATGCACATAATGCAACAGCTAATCAATGTTGGAGAATTGAGCAAAGCACGGAAGACTTTTGGGGAAAAAAAAGGCGTCTGATGACGTCACGAGGCCAGTTTAGAGAACCACATGCTAATGCAGGAAGCACTTTTCATATCGACCAATAGAATGAGTGCAAACTAATTTTGCACTCATTCTTCTCTACAATACATAGTAAAAGTATCTTTGATAAACCATAATGAAAGAAAACGTGCCGAATCGTATACTTTGTATTCATGGCGACCTTTTGGTGTTTTTTTCCATGCATCATCTTGCAAACAGCCACAAAGTGATATTTGCGCTGCTGAGTGTCACTCTTGGCCAATAAAATGTTTAAATTATTCCATTGTGAACATTTTTTTTGTCCGCTCCGAAACAATACTGACCAAAAACCTATTCAAGTCGTTTTGGCAGCACATCATGTGACCTGGCAGGGAAGAGTGACATGATATTGTAAGAATACGTCAATTTCTTCTCCAAGGAATCCCTTTTAAAGGGTCAGTGGATAGCAGGCGTCTCTAACCTTTTTCAAGCAATGAGGTACTAATTGTTACCAATTAGCGCAAAGTTCACCCACTTTCATATACATTTGAGATAACAATTTAGCTAGATGGCTTAAATTAGAATTCCAAATCAGGCTTAGAACCTTTCCAGTTGGCACAGCAATAAATCACCACGGTGAAAAGTGGAGGTTATATTATTCCGTTGTGATAATTGGTATGTTTCGAGTCAACTGTGGATTCAATTGCTGTTTGTTAGGATGCTTCTTACTGTCCATCATGGCTTATTCATTATCATAGGCGCCGCTGCGAGTGGCAGCCTTTCCAGCAGCTCTGTTATTTCTCTCTCTTTATGATTTGTTTTAATTGTCTGCTTCTATCTTATATTTTTGTCCCGTTTGACAACTACACTTTGGATTACTTTCTATCCTATCGTTATGGGTTTTAATGCACAAAAATGTGTTTATTCGAGGAATCAACTCCTTGCCCTGAAGAATTCTCGTGCCGGTGTGATGAGGGGGCCCTAACGTGGCTGCAGAGCCGGAGCTAAGGTGAAGGCTAAGCGGCTAGCGGCGTTATAAGCCTTCGGTACCGTCTGTTTCATGGTAAATGTGAACTCTCTACCAAATAAGAGAGACGAACTGGCTGCGGTGGTTAAAAACATCAAAGCGTACAGGGAATGCAGTTTGCTGTGTTGTACGGAAACATGGCTCACGTCTAGCATCCCGGACGCTAACGTGGAGCTACCCAGCTTCAGCGCTGTTAGGACACAGACACAAAAGCCTGCGGGAAGCGGAGAGGAGGCGGACTTGCTATCTACGTGAACACGAGGCGGTGTAACCCTGGGCACAAAGATTTCCATCTGCTGCAGGGACCTCGAACTTTTGGCCTAGCGTGTGACGTCATCCACTCCGCTGTTGCTAAACTACAACACAGCACCCCGAGGTCATCCTGATAATCTGTTAATAAACAACAAAAGGATACTGCTGGAAGTGTGAATTTCCCTACGGGGATGAATAAAGTATCTAATTTTGCTGGGGAAGACAACGTCACCTCACTTGCAAATGATCACAATACTTAGACTGTGCATGGCTGCAAACTCTTTTTTGGAAAACAAATCCTCAGCGACTAGGAAAATATTTGTCTTGTGTTAATTAAACGAAGGCTGAGGGCAGCGCATAAAGGACCGCAGTCAACGGAGGCACAGAGCTCTTTGGAAATTCAATTCCAAACAGATTCATTTGCAGCAATTACAACTGTTTCAAATTTCCTTCGAAAGTCAAACGGTACAAAGAAACGTTGGTTTTCCAATTCCATGTTTTATTCATAAGGCACAAAAACAAAACAAAACAAAAAAAAACAACAAAGCCCCCTTCCTTTGAAAAGTGCCATCCATGCATGCATTTGTTTGCTTGAGTTTGTGGACAGGTTTTCAGTTCTCTGAACAAAATAGGAGGCGGCTTCATTAACAAATGCGAAAACGCACAACTTGAAAGCAAATGATACACACGCACGCACGCCTTCTTTCCAAAAGCAGCTTTAGAACATATAAAAACGCTTTGAAAAATACGTAGATTGGTATATGAATAGAAATTGGCAGGCAGTCGCTCGCTCGCTCACACAAACAACACATAAGTGCTTTGACTCAAAATGCAACTAGAAGAGAGCCTTCCGACGCTTAATTGATGAGCAAAGAATACAAATGATAAACATTTGGAAAAAAAAAACGCTTTACATTTTCTGGAATATACTTTGGAGTCACCCGAGCGCTCCTAGCTTAGAGTGACGTCATCACAGAGCAGAAGAGCCGCCACTGCTGCCCTCTAGCGGCCGGAAGTCTGAACGATTGGTTTGCCATATGACAAAAAAAAAAAACAACAACAAATTGGTCAATTAGAGGTAAGATCTTTGGCCCGGGTACAAACAAAAATTCAGGCAGGGTTTAGGCATAAAATGTCAATCATGTGTACTCTGGTGGCGTGGCACGCGCACCTCGGCGCCCAAGTGTGCACTTGGGCACTGCATTTTGGCGCTTAAGTACACACAGTGACCAAGTGCCACTTCAGGTTTAGTCTAGGCTCGGGCTGGTTTTGGGCTTCAATGCCCGCATGCCGGGTCGGGCTGGAGCTTTTTGGGCCCGATCCTACCTCTATGGTCAAGAGAGGCCAAGTTTGGAATTGCTCAATGGCTGTTTGTTTTGTAAACGACAAATTGGAATCTGGAAAGTGTGCGGCGGGCAGCCGCCACAGGGCCAAAAAAGTGCAGAAAGAGAAGACGGAGAAGGCTTTTCTTTTAGAGGGCGCTTGCTTTCGAGCCGTTTGTGGCAGTTATGTACACTTGACGCCGTCTCGGGCCGGCTTAGTCGGACTTGTCGGCGTCTTCGGGCCTGGGGGTGGGCCTGTCCGGCGGGGGTTGGTTGGGCTTGTCGTCCTTGGGTTGGGCTTGGGCGTTTTGGGCTTGACCGTGGGAGTAGTTGGCCAAGATGGAGGAGAGCGAGAGGAGGCCCGAGGCGGACGAGCCGGCCGACGCGGCGGCGGCCGGTAGAGTGGGCGGAGTCAGGCCGAGCGGGAGCGGCGCCAGCGGTAGCGCTAGCCCTTGGAGCTGCGACAGGTGTTGCACCTGCAGCTGTTGCTGCACGACAGAGGACGTTACCATTTTTGGGGGACCGGACACATTTACGCGGCCCTGCATATGACACCGGTGGTTTCAAACCCGGGCCTGAGTCGCAGCCCCCAGATCGATGCAGGGTTCCTACACCTTTTTAACGGGAACATTGAAGCACTTTCAAGGCCAATTATTCCAATGCATTCAAAGCGCCGATCGAATGCTTTTTGTTTCCAACGCTGATGACTAAAAGAAAGTCGCTATCTTGCTTCTAGCACATACTTTGTGATATCGTGCACTGTTCTTATCCATGATTTACAATCTTTTTGTGTCAACGGGCTGCTATAAACTGACAAGAATTCTGACATTAACGTTCAACCATTTTAAGAATCGGTACGAACCCTGATATATGTGTTTTTGTTTGTTGTTAAGCAATTTGACAGACACATTCTTTATAGCCTTTTAAATTGTAAAATATTCTGTTGTTCTGTTTCAACAAAGAGGACATTTAAACGAAAAAAAAAAGAATCAAACGATTTATCGATTATGAAAATAATCGTTAGTTGCAGCCCTAGTAGTGATGTGTCTTTCATGAACATAACGGCTTTATGAACTGGCTCTTTGACGTGAAGGACGAGGGCCAGCTCCCTTCGGGATAGTGATGTGTTGTCCACGAACGTAAAGCTTCTAAAAAGCTGGCTCTTATAAGTGAACGACGGGAGCCGGCTCTCCCTTAAGATAGTGATGTGTTCGCGAACATAACAACTCTGACTTCTTAGTCTTAAACGACAGGAGCTGCCTCCCTTCATGATTCTAATTTGTTGTTAGGGAATCTAACGAATCTACGGGCTGGCCCTTTGGAGTGAAAAAAAGGACCCGGTTCCCCATTTATCAGGAGCCGCTTTCTTTCCTCCCCTAAGGCACTACATGATACTATTTGAGACACCTGTGTTACACACTTTAACTTGCTCACACTTTGGATTCTTGATTCTTTTTGAAATGACAAAAAGCTATAGGTAGTTCGCAATTAATAAGTCTACTAACCCGTATAATGGAGTTCATCTCGGGGGGCGTGACTTGTTTGGCTCTCTCGATGGCGCCCATCACTTGCTGCTGGTGCTGAAAAGCAAACATAGTCATTAATGCGCTTGCATTTTTTTTACTTTGGAAAACTACGGCAATAAACAGTGTTAGGCATAAACTACATTAACCCCTTAATGTTCCTAGGCCCCGCCATCAGACTGTTGATAAAGTAGTGAATTCACCATGTCAGCAGTAAATGGAAAGCGATAATTCTTGGGAATTATTCAAAATGTACTTATCACCGAAACATCAATATCAGTTTTAAACAAGATAACTGAAAACTATAAATCCAATAACATGCCCTCGCAGCCATAAAATTAGAATCGACTGCAAACATGGTCTGGTTACATCCAAGACCATCCAGTGAATCCATCCTTGTAAAATATTAACTCCAAAACACACCACAATTGCAAGCATTTCCCCTCACAGTCCACAATCTGCATTAGCCTATTAAGGCCTGTTTTGATAAAACGGAGATTGCTACATTTACTTCAGAATTTTTTAAGCCAGTGAAACTGAATCAAATGATAATTGGCACATTGGTTAGCCAATGAAATTTTGAAAAGAACAATACGCAGATATACATTGTGTATTCAACCTGAAAATAAACATGCGTAAAGTGATTAATTTTACGCACCAATAGTGTGCACAATCATGGATTGACTTCTGGAAAAAGGAGTCAAACATTTACGACTCTTTTAAAATGTCTAAAAAAAGAGGCCAAAATCAAATGCACAGTCGCGGAGGTTTTAGAGCTGTAAACTGGTCATCTCCAAATGGCCACTTTTGGAAGCTTGGAAAAATGTGTAAAATATAATGTTTCTTTTGCAGATTGTGATGAATTTGACTTGAGACCACGTAAGGCTTCAAGCTCACGTCTTACCTGTTTTCCAGCTAAGATGCCCATACTACACTCATCTGCATTTGATTTCGGCAAAACTAAAATCCTTCTTTTTCTGTGTTCCAGCTTAAATGACTCAATGTTAGTAGCACTTGCAATGATTATTTCATTTTGGAACAAAACCTTACATTTCAGAAGAGACCTAAAGCATCTAGAATCCCCAAAGGGTTCAAAAACAGCATACAATGGAGTTTGGGTACGTCTTAGATTGTGATTTTAGCCCAATTTGACAGCAACGTTTAGGGGTTAAGTGTTTGAGACTGCCTCCCCTACCTCCTGCGACAGGTAAGGCAACACCTGAGCGCAGATGCCGTTCAGCCTCTTGACAATTTCCGCCTGAGCAAGAAGAAAGATACAGACAGCAGTAAGAAAAGCGGCATATAGTATAAAAGCGCCGGCCATTTTCCTACCTGCTTGTGCATTTCGATGTTGAGGCCGTAGGACATTTCGTAGTACTGAAAAAGAAAGTGGTGTTATCGACAGGCAAGCAGGCAGGCTGGAGGCCAGCGCAGAGTTCTTTCTCTCACCATGATATAGTGACGCTGCATCTCAGACTTTTCCGATGCCAGTTTGTCGCATTCCAACTTGAGACTGGAAACACCAAAAACAAACAAAATAGAGAAGTGGACATCAGCGGATCATTTGACACCTAATGAAATAAGTGATAAACGATTCTTTAAGTCATCCAGGGTCCTCTATGGAAATATTTTTGTGCATAATCAAATTCAACATGTTCTATAACCAGGGCTATCAAACTTCTTTCAAGCGTGAAGCTAATTTTTGTCAGCGATTAGCAAAAAGAGCAACCAGTTTAATAAGCATTTCTAAAATAACTCATCGTGTTCTTACTATGTTGTTACTATGCAATTACCGGGTTGATCATTGAGAATGGCAGTAACCCCTCTTGTTTTAGGGTGGCACACATTTGTTTATTGCTGACTCAATTGACTTGGAAGGTCATAAGTGCTAGGGTCTGGTTGAGGCGGGGCCAATTTGGGTTTTCCACAAAATAGCTCTGATTAAACCATTCCACTGTTCTGAAATTACAAATTTGCTGCACATGGCAAAATATGCAAAAAAAGGAGGACATAAAAAGGATATAGTGTATTATTTGACCACTAGATGACGCTGTTTTGTGTGGTGCAACCAAAAACGAGTGCTTAAAAAGCACAAGGAAGAATACAAACTACGAAGACTCAATGTGACCAAAACACAACATTTTTTATTTGTCCATTATAAGAATAATAGTAGCAAAATTATATATATATATATATATATATATATATATATATATAAATAATATACACTATTCTCATTTTTACGCAATTGGTTGAGGATCGATCCCATATAGCAAGCAAAAATGCTACCACAGAACCACTTTATCAGCGTTAGGGTTAACCCAAAACTTAGTTTGCAAATTTCGCCAAAAGAAGGCTTCATGCCTGTATACATTTATGTCTACACATGGTAGGATTGCACCTCAAATTTCTTGCTTCACTCTAACATGACCAGACCTGCAGATCGATCTCAATTTATTTGGAACATCCAGTTCGGAATGAATGGACAGGAATTTATGATGATTTGAAAAACTAAACTGTCGGCCAGTCAAAGCTGTTTCTTCTAACTAAATAAAAGGAGTCTTTTTTGGAAAGGCGATTACCTGTGATATTGTGCTTGTAGGAACTGGAACTCGTCTTTGATGCGATCGCACGAGTCCGAGGTGGTAAACTTGAGAGCCTGTCCGGACGGGGCCGAGGCCTGACCACAAAAGTCAGAAATACAGATTCTTGGTAACCGCGCCGAAGCACAACAGTTCACAAGGGTCATTTCAAATTTTAAGTCAATGCACCATAACGTGGCATAACATGTATATTTCTTTCAGGCTAAAAGAAAAAGGGGAAGTTTAGCGTTTATCAAGCCCAATAGCTAATGTTACCGCTTTCAGTTTTCATGCTGCTGACAAATAAGGAGAAAAAAAACTGTGGGGAATAGCTTGACATCAGTCTCCACCCCGCACCTCCATTTCACCTACCGAATGTGTTCCACCTCAAACAGCTTTGCTAAAAGTAAGATAGAAGCAGATGGGCGCAAAGGAAAGCATATTGAGTTGGTTAACACATACTCCGTACGTCTCAAATGACATACCCCACCTTTAAATGATAGGTACATTATTGCCAACAATGAAAAAAATAAGGAAACTTGATAAATGTTGATAACTTAATATTAAATCAGGGGTTAGGTGTCATATTTGACCTCAATCTGTCCTCTCAAACACACGTTAAGAATATTACAAGAAAAGCTTTCTTCCATCTTCGCAACATTGCCAAAATTCGCCCTATGCTGTCTCAGTCGGATGCGACGATTATAATTCAAGCGTTTGTTACTTCCGATCTCAATGACTGTAATGCACTACTCTCTGGTCTCCCGAAGTCCAAAATCAAGAGCCTTCAGCTGGTACAAAATGCTGCAACGAGGCTTTTAACTAAGACAAGAAAGTTTGATCACATGACCACGATTTTAGCTAATGTGCATTGGCTCCTTGTCCGCTTCAGATGTGAATTTAAGGTTCTGTTGGTAATATACAAAATCTTGCATGGACTTGCTCCCTCATATATTTCAGATTCAACTTCCCCCTATGTTCCGGTCGGGAGCCTTCGCTCTGAAAATGCTGATTTAATAGTGATCCCAAGAGCCAAGAAGAGATCCGCAAGTTCGAGAACGTTCTCAATTCGGGCCCCAGTGCTGTGGAATGCTCTCCCCCCTGAGATTGGATCTGCAACCTCAGTGGAAATGTTTAAATCTAAGCTTAAAACACACTTCTATTCTATAGCGTATGAATAACATATTTGATGTTGACAATATCAGGGGATAGTGTCATAATAGTCTGTAATAATAGTTTGCAATACTCTTTGATCTATGCAGCCCTTTGAGACTCTTTGTGATTAAGGGCTATACAAATAAACATGACTTGACTCGAAGCTTTTACAAGCGTCGATCTATTTATCGCTATTTACTCGCGTAAAGGGACATCCACTTTCATATGCATTTCTAAAATAATTTATTGTACTACTTACTATGTTGTTACTATGTTATAACCAGGTTCATTATTGGAAGTGAGGAGAAAGAAAGAAGAGAAAAGATAAAAAGCAAGATTGAGAACCTGAAATTAACGGGAGTGAAATAATGGAAGAAAAAAGGGGAGAACGAAAGAGGTATAGATGGTAAATGGACTGCATTTATATAGCGCTTTTAAGTCGCTGAAGACCTCCCAGAGCACTTAACAATGTTTCACACTTACCTATTCACACATACGAGAATGCTAGACTATCACGGATACTAGATTTAAATTACAAATTAATTTTCTGCATATTGTTACATAATTGTCATGTCATATTTATTTGTATAGCACCCCCATCCCAAGGACTCCCAAAGGACTGCACAGACCACAGATTATTGCTATCTACATACGCTGTGGTGGCATCCATGAGTACTTCCGCTAATAACTAGATAGTACATTCGAAGTGAGGTGAGACAGATCAAAAGAAACAAACGGGAGTGACATAAAGGGAGAAAAAAGGGAGAACGAAAGAAAGAGGGATAGTAAGTACATATTTTTAAAACGGAAAAGAAAAAAAACTACGATGATAAAAGTTTAGGAACAGTATTTTTGCAGTAAAATCAAAATTCCTGCCACAAATAAAATATATGTGTATTAAAAGTGAGATAGATGTTTATGAAAAATAATTGTCAGTGTGAAGGATTTGTGCTAAAATGGAATAAAAATACGGCAACATCCATTAAATGAGATAGCAGGATTCTTGTTAAAAATAAAATATAAATAAATTCATTTAGACGCCGAATCGTGTCCGTGTGCTAAAGCTAGGTAGGCTAAGCTAAGACGTTTCCACTCATGGTCGCTTTCTTTCAAGTAAGCTAATAACATTTAAGCCGGTATATGAACTAAATATGTGATTGTTTGTGGATTTACTGACAAAAAAATGTTAATATGACCAAAGACAGAAAAAAGAGCGCAAAATAGAGTGCTGCGGTATAAGTTAGCGTTAGCTTAGCTTTTAGGCCGCGCGGTTAAGCGAGCTGTAGCCGGAGCCTTTCCGACTCACCGAGTGTCTAGATTGAGGAAACATTGTGGCTTAGACGCTAGGCCAGACCGGGCGACGGAAGCTTCTGCGGGCGGGCGGACACAGACAGGCTTCAGGCGTTCGCTTTCCGCGCCGTCATTGTCGCTGACTCGGCGTCCGGAAGGTTCGGGAAATGTCAATTGGTAAAGCAGTTGCGGCCGCTCGGAGGCCGAAATTTCCCCCGGCCGAGTCCGACGACGTGTTGACACCGGAAATGGAGAAGCGTGCGCGCCTCCTGCCGACTTCCGGTCTTTTTCCGCTCGTGAGCGCCCCTCAGTGGCGTGGGGAGCAGCGTAGTTTTTCTGTAGTGTTTCTGCAAGAGTATTTTTGTAGTTTTTCTATAGTATATTTTTTGTAATATATAAACTAAGCATTACTGCAGTGGAATTTTTGTAGTGTTTTGTAATATTTTTGTATTCATAATTTTGTAGTATTGCTGTAGTAATACTGTGACTGTATTTTTATAGTTTTCTGTAGTCATAATTCTATAGTATGACTGTAGTTTTATTTTTGTAGTATTTTAGTAGTGTTACTTTAGTAACATTACTGTACCTTTAATTTGAAGTATTTTGTAGTATTTCCATCATACATTTTTTGTAATAAATACTAAGTATTACTGTAGTTGAAATTTGGTAGTATCTATGTAATATTTCGGTGGTCACAATTTCTAAATATTGCCGTAGTAATACTGTGACTGTATTTTTGTAGTATTTGTTTAGTGATAATTTTATAGTATGACTGTAGTTTTATTTTTGTAGTCTTTTAGTAGTGTTACTTGAGAAGTATTTTAGTAGTATTACTGTACCTTTATTTTAAGTATTTTGTAGTATTTCTATAGTATAATTTTTGTAATTTGTACTGTGTAGTTGACTTTTTGTAATATTTATGTAATAATAATAATAATAATAATAATAATTTCCTTTGTATTGTCATTCTTTGTAACAATGTACACAGAACGAAATGTCGATACACCTGGTTTGCGCCTCGGCCAAGTCATACCTAAGACTTATAACATTGGTAAAATGGCGGCGCCCTCTGTTGGCTGCGGCTGCATCGGCTATTTCGGTGGTCGTAATTTTTTTAATCTTCTGTAGTAATACTGTGACTGTATTTTTGTAGTATTTCTGTAGTCATAATTTTGTAGTAACGTTTAATATTACTGTCGATTCATTTATATAGTCTTTTTGTATCATTACTTTTGTTGTATATCTTTGTGGTATTTTTGTAGTATTTTTGAAGTATTCTTCTAGTATAACTGTAATTTTATTTTGAAGTATTTTGTAGTTTTCTATAGTATTTTAATAGCATCACTTTACATTTATTTTGAAGTATTTTGTAAAGTAGTATTCTATGTGTATATATACTATTTCTGTAGTATTACACTATTTTATTTTATAGTATTTCCATTGTACAATTTTTTGGGGTGTATTTGTAGTATTTTTGTAGCATAACCGTGGATGTATTTTTGTAGCATTTTTGTCATGTTTATGTAGCAGGAGTTTTATATTATGGTGTTACTGTAGTATTTCTGTTGAAGTATTTTGAATTATTGTCATACTAGTATCTTTGTAATATTTCTTGAGTATTTTTGAATATCATTGGAGTTGTTGTAATATTTCTGTAATAGTGTTTTTGTAAGATAATATTACTGTTGAATTAGCTTTGTAGTACTTGTAGTACTATAGTGTTTTTCTTTATCAGAATGAAGACGTAATAATATGTAAGGTTCCTGTTTTCAAGCACCGTATTGGATGTTGAATTTTGTAGTCATCTTATAGTCATTTTGTTCCAGATACACAATAGGAAGATTAGGACAAAGTTGGCACCCAAAAAAATGAAAAGTTTTTATTTATTTATCACTAATATTATGAACAGGCCGCAGGTGGCCCGCAGGCTGTAGTTTGCCCACCCCTGATCTGCCTTCACAGGAAATAGCAAAGCAGCAACTGCTGTCAGGTTGTAAAATGGATTGTTTTTATTTTTTGAACTAATATGCACGCTTGACATTATTCTCACTGTCAGCCAATCGTGATACTGTTCTTTGATGTGCACACCCTTTAGGGCTGATCTGCTTTTTGTGACCCAGATTCATAGAAAGAAACGGCTCACGGGAGGGCTTTAAGGAACGGGTTGCTCTGTGCAGTCCTCCCCTGTTCTCCTTCCTAGCTCAGAATTCATTGATTTCTTATAGGTTTACTTTGAGTATCTTTAAAACTATAAACTATAAAAAGGTTGACATTTTTGCATCTTCAGGGATTTTGTTCAGCCCTTTCATGTTCTCCTTGCAAGTTCAAAATGAATTGATGGCTTCTCTCCTTATTTGGAGTGTCTGTCAAACTATAAAAATAACATTTAGTCCTATGAACCACCAACCTTGATAGGTTGGAATTTTTGCATTATGAGGGTTTTTTTACAGTCCTCTCTTGTCCCCCTTGCAAGTTATAAACCAATTGATGTCTTCTCTCCCTTTTCGGAGTGTCTACTTAACTAGAACTTACAAAAATACAGAAAGCAATTGCTGTTTTGTTTTTTAAAACCTTTTAATCCAGCAAAGTCAAATGCCTTCACCTTAACCTTTTTTTAAATAATTTGTCAAGCGGTGCAGTGTTCCACATTCAAATCAAACTTGAAACTAGCAAAAAACTCCTTATCACACAGGAAAAATGGAATAGTAATTATATAAAATTGCAGAAAATAGTGATAAGAGCAGCCAAATACGATGAATTGTGCGGCAAAGAAAGCATATAGATGGCGTTTATTCAAGAGAAAATGGATCAAATACGCTTAATGGGTAGCGGGCCTCAGGAGTCGGTCTGCACAATCCATGCAGAAAAGCACCAAAAGTGGCCCCAAGGTGGCCCCAAAGTAGCCCTAAAGCAGCCCCATTTTTTTTCATCCATAGAATTAAAAGTCTACAAATATATGCCGTAGATAAATCAACACACCAATAAATCACATCATACCTAAATATATAAGAGCTTGTCACAGTTGCCATGGCGCCCAATAGGCCCCGCTCGTGTGGCGCCAGCTGCAGCTTGTTGACAGATTAGCTTTCTGTCAGTATTTAAACTTGGTTCTGTCAGTCCCCTTTTGTCGGTCCGTCTGCAAATCTCTGCTTTTACAAAGCAAGCCCTTTTTTTGCCTGTCCCGTTTTTTTTTTTGCTCCTGTTTGTCTCCCGTTACGATCTGTTTTGACCTTGACCACGTCTACTCTCCTCTCCTGGCTTTCAACTTGTTTCCGATCCCGACCACGTTTTTGCTCTTCTATCCCGGCTACTGACCGATTTTTTCTGCTCCCGACAAGTGCCACTTCCGCGTTCAGAGCGACCTGCTCCCCGCGACCACCGTATCGTGTGTGCAATCCTTTCCCTTCTTCCCAATTAAACTGATAGAAACGTACGCAAGTAGGTCCAGTCTCTGTTCTGGTCCTGACAGAGCTATACAATTTATTCTGTTATTTACACATTTCAAAATGTATTTTGTCTTTATTTCTGTATTGATTTTGTTGTGTATTGTGTCGTGGAATTTGGATTTTTTCGTGTGCGTATTTTGTTAAAACCAAGTGTTATTCAAACGATGGTGAAGCCATTGTTGAAAATCAATAGGACCCAGGCCCTCTAAATAACATCGGAAAAAATACTCAAATAAATAAATGACAAAAGACAAAACAAGTACCAAAATAAATGAGAAAATACAAAACAAAAGAAATCCTGAAAAAGAGCAAAATAGTCGAAAAGACGACACGATGAAATAAAGACCAAAAATAAGCGACAAAATAATTCCTAAAAAAAAATGTCAAAGTGCAAAAAAAAAAATGAATTAATTGCACGAATGTCATTAACTTTTTAGGTATTAGCGTGATTTTTTTAGGAGTTCATTTATTTCTATGGCATATATTTGTACATATATTATGTCAGGATGACTCCTCAATACAGCAGCACCAAAAAGACCCCGGCTGTCTTTTTCATCCTGGATGGAGCCACAAAACAAGAGGCCCCCCTCGCTCCGGGGCCACAAATGGCCCCCAATAGGAGAGCAACTCCTTTAACTTTTTGTTTGTTTTTCCGTTTTCTTTCCCTTCAAGAGCAATTTCAAGTTGACAACAAAAAAACAAAGCACGCGTGAAAAGAGCTCCAAAAAGCTGCTCGATGAATCAGATAACCTTAGAAAAGGAACTCAAATCCGATCGTTCAAATGATCTCCTAACACATTTTTATCCCATTGTGCCGTTTGGCATAGTATGCATACTATGAACTCTAAAAAGTAGAAAATGCTTTTTTTTCCTGCCAAAAATGGCGTTTAGGCAAATGGCTGTTGTGCATTTACAAAAAAAATACACAACAAAATAGAACCTTACTGTGAATATGCAATACAACCCCCCTGCCCCCCCATGCAAAACAGAAAACTATTCTTATGCTTTCTTTGCTTTTGTGCTGTGGGGCTTAATGTTCCGTGTCAGGTTGGGAAGAGCAAAGTGGAACACACACATTATATATATATATATATATATATATATATATATATGCATACATACATACATACACATATATATATATATATATATATATACACACATACATACACATATATATATATATATACACACACATACATACACACACATATATATATATATATACATGCATACATACACATATATATACATACACATATATATACATACACATACATACATATATACATACATACATATATATACATACACATACATACATACAACATAAATATATATATATATATATATATATATACACACATACATACACACATATATATATATATGTGTGTATGTATGTATGTATATATATATACATATACACACACATACATAGACATATATAAATACATATATATACACATACATACATACTGTACATATATATATATATATTATACACACACACACACACACACACACACACACACACACACACACACACACACACACACACACACACACACACACACACACACACACACACACACACACACACACACACACACACATATACATACATACATATATATATAATCAGTTCCATTCAAAATGGTTGGAAGCGTAGGTGGGTGGGATGGCATATGAAAGAAAAGAAGTGTGCGTGGAGTACTGGAAATAGTTGGCTGCGTCAAAGGGGAGGGAGGGGATCTTCACACAGAGTCGTACTCTTTGAGGTTAAGCTTCAGGAAGGGGTCTTTGATGGCAGCAAATGGTAAATGGTCTGCATTTGTATAACGCTTAACCAGTCAATGAAGACAGATCAAAGTGCAGGATTCCTCACACTAAATTGTACTCTTTGAGGTTGAGCTGCAAGATGGTGTCTTTGACGGCGGCAAAGACGAATCGGATGTTCTCGGTGTCGGTGGCGCAGGTGAAGTGAGAGTAGATGATCTTGTCGCTGTCCGGGTTCAAGTCCACAAACATCTTCAGGATGAATTCCCGAGCAGACTGCGCGTCCCGCTGAGGACCTGACCCCAAAAACAACGCAAAAGAGCACAAAAAAGGAAACTCAACAAGCTTTCTCACATGCAATTACTTCATTATAGTCTTTTAACAAAGTAGTGTAGATATACATCGCTCCTTTTTTTCTCATTCTTGCTGCAGGAACTTCTCCCCCTGCACTCCATGTGCAGACCAAAGAGACAAAAACAAATTTGATTCTGAACCAAATATACCGTATTTTCCGCACTATAAGGCGCACCTAAAAGCCTTTATTATTTTCAAAAGCTGACCATGCGCCTTATAATACAGTGCGCCTTATTTATGGAACAAAATTAATTCGCAAAGTCTTGCAACTAACTTGCAGCCGCCGACTCGATTTTCCCCCGAACGCCAAGTAGTCCGCGGTGTATGCTGGGATTTATTTACCGGTGTTTCATTGGCTAACCAATGTGTCAATCATCATTTGAATGGATCACTATTGGCTAAAGTTATTCGGAGGTCAAGGGGAGGATTCTTTTTATCATTTACAGGCTGGCATTGGCTTGAACGGCAAAACAAAGCCTGCAATTGGCCAAAAAAGACGTGTCAATCATCAGTTGAATCGATCACTATTGGCTAAAGTTATTCGGAGGTCAAGGGGCGGATCCTTTTTAGCATTGGCTTAAACGGCAAAACAAAGCCTGCAATTGGCCAAGCATTTTTTTACTATTTTGTATTTGTAAATATTTTATTCTCCTGGATTTACTAAACTCACGGATATAGGAGGACCACGGCTGCACATTATTATGAACACGACTTCGGTGAGCTACTCTGGCTAATATCTTTCTGTGATAAGCGGTGCAGATAATGGATGGAATGGAGTGTCTATTTTTAAATTAAACTGAATTCCAAATGTTTATTGTCATATGTACAGTAAAGTTGCGAGCGAAAAAGAAAATAGAAACTAAGGAATGGTTGGCATTTCTTGAATCCCAAGACTTTAACCTTCCGAATGATGGAACGATGCATTTGAGTGACATCGTACGGACACCGCATCCGCACGTGTTCTCGACACGTATTTGCGTCTTTGCAAGCTTTGGGAATATTAAGGGGGTAATCAGTTTGACTGAACTATCTGACAGTTTTGTCGACGTTCCCATTGTAGCGCCTTATAATCCGGTGCGTCTTATGTATGTCAAATGTAGGACCAAAAACTATTTTTTCGGGGTGCGCCCTATAACCCGGTGCGCCTTATAGTGCGGAAAATACGGTAACTTAAAGCAATTTTCTCTACATACATAAACAAGCATACCTGGCAGAAAACTAACCATTGGCAACCAAATTGAGAGTTTTCTTTTTGTCAATCACGTCTTATTCTGCGTGCAATAATACCCAATGGGCCTGCAAGGGAGGGGCACCTTCTTGGGTAGAGTAAGGTCACGTCAGCTATAAAAGATGGATGCACACACCCCTCAGTCTCTTTTGCTGTCAGGCGAGGGATGCCTTAGCCCCCAACCTTGGGCCATCCCTCAGAGTCCAGGGGCCAATGGTTCGAGATTTTTAGATCGCCCGCTGGCCCCCAAATGTTTCTTACCGCTGGTTAAGACGTGATCCATTAGCCCGGCCTCCTTCTTCAAGGTAACTTGTCCGTAAAATAAACAACATACTGTCGTTTTTTTGGGTAGATCTTACGCTTAGTACGCCTCGTTAAGGTAAATTCTTCAAATGATGCCGGTTTTATCGAATCCTGTGTTTCATTAAGTCATTACAACGTTGCGATCGCTTTTCATACATCCATTGCCAGGGTTGGGTAGGGTTACTTTAACTGGATTACTTTCAATGACTTTTGGATGACTCCAATACCAAATATGCTAATAAAAGACAAAAGAAACTAAATAGGAATAAAATTATGACTCACAACATGTGGTAAGCTTTCTCTCCTGGCTTTGATCTTTTTGATCTCCGGCAAAACGAACATCAAATGCGACAGAAACAAAATGAAAATCAGTCCAAACAGCTTGCCAACATCATTTTTGCCGTTCCGTGTATTCCGTTAGTCCCCAAGCCTGCACAAAATTTAGTCATTTGATTCCTATTTAGTTTCTTTTGTCTTTTATTAGCACATTTGGTATAGGAGTAATCCAAAAGTCATTGAAAGTAATCAAGTTAAAGTAACCCTACCCAACCCTGTCCATTGCAAGCGCTAAGCTACAGCCACCATAGTTACGATCTCAGTGTATCACAAGAGGAGTTAATAGGGCGTCCTTAAACAATGACAGTATATACTTTCCGTATCCATCTGATGTTTCAGGGTTTCCATTAATTTGTTACTTACCCAGTAATGTTTGCAAGTGCTCTAGAGTCAATTTAAGTTTCATTTTCTATTTTGTCAAATCCACACCTTTTCCCTATAAGAGATGGGTGAGGCATTTTTCAATGCCTTTTTTGTGTGAAAGCTCTCCTGATCAACCAACCCAGAGGATCTATCTATCTATCCATCTACCTTGGCCATATCCCTCAAGAGGGGTGACCGACAGCAAGACAAACACATACAATAACAAAGGAAATAAAAAGGGAAAAAATAGCAAACAACACACACACATTTTTTTGGGACCATGCCCAACCCAAATGCCTAAACACCCAAACAAGTTAGGCACGTTGGCACCTAAGTTGGTCATGCTTCACGACATGAGACTACAGTTCTCACTCGACGCTTAAGATAGATAGATAGATAGATAGATAGATGGATGGATACTTTCTTCATCCCCATAGGGAAATTCATACTTCCAGCAGTATCCTTGTGTTGAAAATAAAACAATAATAAAGTAAAAGGAATATAATACATAAACACCCAATGTAACATGTTGATATAGAGTATTTAAATAGTGCTACATAAAATACACACTGTAATAAAAATTTGGTAATATGCAATGAGGGGGTGTGGTTTAATGCGGGCTTTTACTCCCCCAGATGGAGTTAAAGAGCCTCATGACATGAGGAAGAAATTATCTCAGCAGTCTGTCTGCTTAAGTAGATCTCCTTACCGTCAAACTCGGGGAAGTAGTCCACCAAATGCGAGTAGGAGATCTTCTCCTCTAGAAGATCCTTCTTGTTGAGGAAGAGGATGACTGAAGAGTTCTGGAACCAAGGGTAGGTCACGATGGTCCGGAACAGCGCTTTGCTCTCCTCCATGCGGTTCTGAGCGCCACAAAAGACAGGGTTCACGGGGGCCCCTTTCAATTTAGGGAGGGATCCCAGCTTTCGGGTACCTCGTTATCGGACTCCACCAGGACTTGGTCGTACTCGCTGAGGGCCACCAGGAACATGATGGAGGTGACGTTCTCGAAGCAGTGGATCCACTTCCTCCTCTCCGAGCGTTGCCCGCCTACGTCCACCATCCTGCGAGGGGCGCAAACGCGGAACTGGGACACGCGATCGGAAATCAACCACATTTAGGCTATATTCCAGACCATGACACGCATAATGCCATACTGCACCAGGGATGTCTCCAAGCTTTTTAATGCCTCAAGCTACTTTTTGTTACAATTAGTGCAAAGGGCAGCCACCTTTATATGCATTTCGAAAATAGCAACTCAGCTAAATGGCTTGCTAAATAGCGGAATAGGGTAACTTGAAAGGTAAACGGGTAAAAAACTAAAAGGGATCTAAATTGCTAGCTAAAAGAGTAAAAAGCCAACTAAATAGCCGGATTAAAAGATAAAAACTAGAAATGAGGCCAAGATTTTGCTTGATAATGAGCAAAAAATGTAAATATATAGCCAGATAGCATGCCAAAAATGAAAAAGCAATCTGGATAGCTTGTTAAATATCTGAAAATACAGTGGAACCTCGGTTTTCGAACGCCTCTCAGTTCGGACAAATCGGTGTTTGACCAAAAATTTCGAGAAATTCTTGGTACGCTAGGGTGCGATGCTGAGCGGCGTACGGGTGTTTCAGCCCCTAATTATGCCTCGGAAGAAGGTCGGTGCAAGCGGGACAGGTGAAAAAAGACAAGTTGTTCGTCCAACTATTGCCTTTAAGAAAGACATAATAGCTAAATATGAAAGAGGTGTACGAATTTCCGATCTTGCTAGTGAATACAGCGTGGCTAAATCTACTATCGATACGATAGTAAATAATAAGGAGGCTGTGAAATCGAGTGATGCGGCTAAGGAAGTTAGCGCTATAAGCAAGCAACTGCCACAAGTTTTGGAAGAGGTTGAAAAACTTTTGAGGATTTTTCTCTCCCCACCGTCCACCACAAAGGTAAGAAATCCTATTCATAATCCTTTTTTTATTTTTACACGTTCATGTTAGCGTAATCTTTCTTGCGGAAGATTACGCTAACGCGAACGTCCGATTAGCCTGGGTTAGCTTCATGTTTACGTTCATGTTAAACATTCAGGGTGTTGGAACGGATTAAAACGATTTTCCGCACTATAAGGCGCACCTAAAAGTCTTAATTTTTTTCAAAAGCTCACCATGCGCCTTATAATACAGTGCGCCTTATATATGGCTCAATATTAAATCGCAAGGTCTCGCAACTTACGCAACAGCCGCCGACTCGATTTTCCCCCGAACGTGGAGTAGTCCGCGGTGTATGCTGGGATTTATATACCGGCGTTTCATTGGCTAACCAATGTGTTAATCATCAATTGAATCGATCGCTATTGGCTAAAGTTATTCGGAGCCTCGGATAGGCTAGAGGGCCGAAACAAACCCTGCAATTGGCCGAAAAAGATGTGTCAATCATTCGTTAAATCGATCGCTATTGGCTGAAGTTATTCAGAGCCTCGGATTGGCTAGAAGGCCGAAACAAACACTGCAATTGGCCGAAAAAGATGTGTCAATCATCCGTTAAATCGATCGCTATTGGCTGAAGTTATTCGGAGCCTCGGAAAGGCATAGAGGGCCAGAACAAACCCTGCAATTGGCCGAAAAAGATGACTGAATAGCAAGCTTGCTAAACTACGCCATAAAGAAACATGTTTCATTAGTCTGTATTTGCTAATAATTTACTCTCCTGGATTTACTACACTCACGGTTGTAAGAAGACCATGATTGCGTATCATTATTGAACGTGAGAACTTAAGTGAGCTATGCGGCTTTATATTTTCCTGGTATCTTGTTTTAGAACGATCTTGATGTTGCTGTGATGAGTTGAGTGAATTCAACTCAATTCCAAGTGTTTATTGTCATATGCACAGTAAAGTTGCGAGCGAAAAAGAAAATAGAAACTAAGGAATGGTTGGCATTTCTTGAATCCCAAGACTTGAACCTTCCGAATGATATTTGAAACGATGCATTTGAGTGACATCGTACGGACACCGCATCGGCACGTTTCTACGACACGTATTTGCTTCTTTGCAAGCTTTGGGAATGTTAAGGGGGTAATCAGTTGGACTGAATCATATGACTGTTTTGTCGACGTTCCCATTGTAGCGCCTTAAATCCGGTGCGCCTTTTCTATGGAAGATATAGGACCAAAAACTATTTTTTGGGGGTGCGCCCTATAACCCGGTGCGCCCTATAGTGCGGAAAATACGGTACTTTTAATGGTTTTCGAACAGGGTTCTGGAACGGATTATGGTCGAGAACCGAGGTTCCACTGTATAGGAAGCTAGCTACAAAACTAAAAAAGCTGGATAGCAAGCTAGAAAAACAACACATTTTTGCTCATTTGCCTTTTAAATGAGCATGAGTTTGTGTTATTTTGAGTAAAATTCATCAATAAAAACAGGAATTTGTTGAATTTAACATTTGTTGAATACATGAATCGATTCTCATTCTGTTCTCTTTATGAATTGCGTAAAAATAATGATGAATATTTAAATAGATGTACCCTCCATGAAGCCCATCAACTGGAATGTATTCATTTGAATTTCTATAATTACAATTTATCATGTTGTCACCAATGTTCCCTGTAATTTTCCAGGGGTCTGAGCATTCACACAAAGTCGGTGAGCAACGCTTGAAACAACACTGAGCAACGGCAATCCCAAGTGTGGCAACTAAATCATGATCAAACATGTCCAAAATTTGACATCAAGTTACATTTTGCTGAATTTCCGGCAATGCAAAAATTGTTTTCACTTTTGAATGAATTGACTCATCTATTATTGCAAAGGTTGTACGGCCTACAAACGTCGTTTGTTCTTACAATTCTTTCACAAGATTTCCATTTTTTTTTCCTGGTATCTTTTGTCGCATAATACTAATATTTTTGGGGGCTTATTGAGTCGGTTGCACGATACACAACTGTATTCAATCACATTTTTAGTGGAAGTACAATGTTGGCAATAAGATTGATTTGGTATCATTGGAAATGATTTGAATGCAACACAAACCTTTTCTTCCTTTTCCCTGTTTTTTTCTCCTTTTTTTTAATTCCTTTAAAAAATCTCATTGTGTTTATTTTTTCCTAGCTGTTACTTTTTTCTTTTTGTTCTCTATTTACTTTTTTTCATTTTTTTCTGTTTTTTTTAACTGAATTTTTCCTTCTTTTTTCTCTTCCTTTTGTTTCTTTTCTTCTCAGCTTTTCACTACTTTTTCATTTTGGTATTTTTTTCTTTTTTGTTCTATTCCCCCTTCCTTTAAGTCATTTTGTGCAAAATTGTACATAATATTTGGTCATATAGGGATGAAAGAAACAAAAACAACCTGAAGAGCCGTTTGGGACCCGAAAGAGCCAGTTCCTTTAAGTGAGCCGAGCCGAAGAAGCCGGCTCTCGAAAAACTCTACCGACTTTACTCAACTTCGTTCTACTTCGACCTTGACTTCCAAATACCGCATTTAGAACACAACCTTCATGCACTGTAACTTTGACTTAATTCGCTTCTAAATTAGCAATTTGGAGCCCTGATTTTTGTGAGCTGGCTAGTTTTTCTTGTGCGCGGAAAAGCTCTGGGTAGTGCGCAATTACGCACACACGCAGCTTAGAGGGAACATTGGTTGTCACTATGTTATTATGATGTTAGTTCTAGGTTAATAATTAAAAATAGGGTTCAATAGACTCAGTCAAGCTAATTTCAGGACAGTTCTGCAGGCACCTCGAATGTCCTTAGGGGGCGCCACCTTGGAGACCCCTGATCTGGAGGGTTTTTTTTAACAGTCCTCTTCTGTAAAAACGTTGAAAATCCATTGAAGTCTTCTCTCCTTATTTAAGGTCGACTAAACTTTAAACAGTCCGCTGTCATCAAGCGCGTTTGACAAGCTCTTTTGCCGAGGGTGTCAGGTTTTCAATGTAAATCTCTTGAATTTCTGTCTCAAGGTAATTAGCTTGTTTTTATATTACTAAATATAAAAACAATGTTTTCTCATACACACACACACATAAAGTTTCAACAATGAGTGTAATTATATCTCTTGTACGTTTATCAATATTGTATTCTTTTATTTTGAAGTCATGTTCTTGTGTGTACTGATTTCTCTGACGCAAAATAAACCACTCCCTCTCTCTGTTTGGACCTCATCCAGGACGGACGTAAGTTCTTTTCTGCCATCATCATGTAGAATTAAACTATATACACGTATTTTATCTGTGCAAATATAGCCATTAAATAGTCTTAATAATGTCGATCTCTGACAGAGGGGCGGAGCCTCACTAGAGGGGCAGGGCCCCAACGGCCCCTGGCACGGAACCTTCGCGGCACGCCGAGATCCGAGGCCGTCCGGGGCCGTCGGGGGCCCCGCGGGAGCCCCGCCGCGGGCCGCAAATAGCCCGGCGACCTGGTTTTCTTACGGCGGCCAGAAAGGAAACGAGGCGATGAGGAGCTGACCCATTTCCACGGACGGATCGGGCGCACCAAATGTAGGACTTTGCTTTATACTATTGTTCTAAAAGGAACCTCAGGGGACCTTATATTAAGACCTAAAAATGGAGATAATGGTGTCAGTGGACACTTGGGCTCCTACGACAAAAAAAGAGTCTTTGTACACCTTTTTCAAGGCCAAATTCAAGCACTTTTCAAGCCCTTTCCAGGCCACTTTGTCCATTTTTCCAGTACCTTCAGAAGGAATCAATCTAACGCCGATCAAAAGAGCGTTTCTGTTGTTGTTGACTTTCAAAATAAAGTGGTTACCTTGCAGCTTGCATATACTTGCTATAAATGCTATAAACTGACATGAATTCTGACATTCTTCATCAACAATTGGCTACGTCACACTTGTTTTCAAACCTGAAAAGGCTCTAGAGCACAGGTGTCAAACAGGGGGCCCGCGGGCCAAATCAGGCCCGCTAAGGGATTGAATCTGGCCCGCGAGACAACACTCAGAGAAGCGCAAGAGAAAAACAAGCAGCAGGTTGAAATATGTCAACTTGATGTTGCCAAAGAAAGGTGCCTTGAACAAAGACACTGTACTTGTATTTATTTCTCTCTCTCTCTTTCTCTCTCTCTCTCTTTTCCACCCCTTTTCTCCCACTCTGTTGCTGTCTCTTTCACTCTCTGTGTCTCTTTTTCGCTTCCTTTGTTGCTCTTTTTATCTTTCTCTCTCTCTGTTTTTTTAACCTCTTTTGCTCTAACTTCCTTTTTTCATTTTCTCTCTTTTCTCCTTCTCTCTTCCTACCCTTCGCGCTTTCTTTTCTGTTTTCTCTCCTTCTGTCTTTCTATTTGTCTTTGGATTTCTTTCTTCCGCTCCCTCTTTCCCCCTCTCTCATGACTTCTCTTTTTATCTCTTTTGTTTCTCAAGGTCTCTCCCTTTTTTTCTTTTTTTGTCCCGCCCTCTCTCCTTTTCCTCTTATTTCTTTGTCTCTCTTTTTCTTTCTCTTGAATCTACGAGTCCGACCCCCGACAGAATGTTTGTTCTGTCGTGTGGCCCCCCGAGTTAAAATGACTTTGACACCCCTGCTCTAGAGGGTGTTGGGTAATAATAGAGTTCATTATAGACGACAAAAAAAGAAGAAGTACTGTATGTATGAAAAGCCAAATTTGGACTCATTTGAATATCAATTGCTTCGAAGCAGAGTGCATTCAAGCTTAAAAACTACTGATCTTTTGCTTTATGTATTTATCATTTTCATTTATATTTATTGTGGGTTTTTCAGTCCAAACTGGTGAAAAATAGAATCGTTTTTTTGTGCATTTGATCATTTATTTATCACACTCAATATTTTACCGTAAATTCCGAACTATAAGCCGCTACTTTTTTCCCCAAACGTTCAACCCTGCGGCTTATTCAGTGATGCGGCCAATTTACTTTTTCTAACAGCCGCCAGCGGCGCTGGAGTTCAAGGCACATGACGCAGCTTACAAGCTAAACGCAATCGAGCAATCCGATAAAGAAGGAAACAGAGCTACTGCACGCAAACTTTACCTTGCGAGCGTGTTGCTAGTAGCGTTTTGCTACCCTTCACAGGCACGGTTTGGGATGGAAGTTATAATATTATTATTAAAGCTTTGAAAACTCTCTCGGTGTTCCGTCTTTCTTTGTAAATATGTGTAACCATGTATAATATGTATTTGCAACTGACCAATTAAAAAGAAGGGGCGTAACAGACGCGGGGGATGACAGGAAGTGGAGACCGGTAAAGGTGAGTGTTTGTGGACACGGCAGACAATAGTGGATATATTTTTTTCCCACCCTTACCTTTGAAAATATACACTTTTTTTCCTTGGATTACTTTTAACGGGACCCGGACTCTGCAGGTCTGCATCAAATGTTAAGTACCGGTATCATTTTCCGTTATTTAGCCAACTGTGGTTGTTGAACTGAATACTTTATGTTCAGTTAAAATCGCAGGACTCAAAGTAGGGTTTGGGTTGATTTTGTGATTGTATCACATGGTTCAATATGGGCGTATGCGGCTTATATACAGGTGCGGCTAGTGTAAGTACAAAAGCGGTTATCCTCTTAAAATGTGGTGGGTGCGACTTATAATCAGGTGCGCTCTATAGTCCGGAATTTACGATAATTTTTATTGTATTGTTTGGCAATTTTAGGGATTTTGTGTTGTTGTTCGACTCTAAATCTGTTAAGTGATTAAATAGCTCAAATGGTTTTGTATTTGACATTTTTTTTGTTGACCTTAGAATATTTGAGTTTATTTCGTGTTTTTAGTTTCATTATTATTGATAATATATCATTTGCGAGCCGAAAAAGCCAGCTCTTCTCAGTGAGCCGAGCCGAAAGAGCTGGTTTTCTAAATAGAGCTGTCCTTTTGGGTGTGACGCTTCAAATGACAACACCATAACGACAAGTCACAAGGACAGGTGTGTCGACGTCATTTTCACGCACATTTGAAAAATGTTTATTCATTAGTTGCGTGATCTATAGAGTCCGGCTGCCAAGAAACATGGCAATGCCAAAAGTTTCACGCTTCACAAAAGCATGTTCCTGACCTTGAAGAGACAACAATAAATTCAAGTGTTTTCAAGGATTTCAAGCTCCCGTATGAACCCTGGGTGGCAAAGGTAAGCCTCAATTTAGCCGTTTTTGGCGTACCTGAAGATGACGTTTTCCAAGTCGAAGGGGTACTCGATGATACCGGTGGTGGGGACTCGAACCCTTAGCACGTCCTGCTGGGTCGGAACATAATCGCCGGCCGTCACGCGATCTAAATCGCTCAGGTAACTGAAAACACAAAAGAACAATTTAATACACTTTTTGGCCTCTTTTGAGTCTCCGTAGTTTTTCTTCTTCTTTGTGTTTTGCAGCACTCCTTTTCTAGGGTACGACACAATACAGCGACATCTAGTGGTGAAATAATCCAGACTTTAAAAAAAGAAAGGTAGGTACTATTTAGTGGAATCGGAGAGCTGGTACTCCCGTCGACGATCGTAGGCCTCCTGGATTCCCGGATCGGACCATAAACTTTTGACGGCCGCGACGTAGTTCGGACCGAAGCCGTCCACTTTCTCGATGTCCACTTCTTTCACTAGCGAAGCGTTAGCCTGAAAACAAGGATTTTTGCTGTTTTAGAGGACTACACTGACACAAGTGCTTTTCCCCCCAACCCTTTTCAACCACCGATTTTGCCAGCACAATGAAAGACACACTATTTGTTTACAAGACCTTTTTCTTAAAGTGCACACAAGAGCACGCACACCGGGGCAGTCTGGCCTTTACCCCTTTAGACCATGGGGACAAAGAAGGCCGAGATCCAGTGAGGAAGCCCGGCGCACCCAACTAAGAGGCCAGTTGATCAGCCGAGAAGTCCGCAAGATCAGTCTCCAATAGGGGAGAAAGATCCTAATTACTCCATGGTCATGCTTACCCGGTTTTGCGGGAATTTGAAGGGTATGTCGAGGTGTTCGGTGGCCCGGATCATGTTCTGCATGGAGGTGAAGATGTTCTGGTAGACCAGTCGGATGAAGCCTCGCTTGTCCTCGTCCGTGTATCCCGCCCCGTGAATGATGCGCATCTGTTTGATGAACGTGCTCTTGCCGCTTTCTCCCGTACCTGAACGCAACACAATCATTAAAACGTAAACTAGGACATTTTTTTTGTTATGACACATTCGGCTTCAAAACTCTTTAGCCAGGAGTGACCGATTCAAATGTTGATGGACACATTGGTTAGCCAATGACATTCCCAAAGTAATTTTACGCATTTTTAAGAGGCAAATTTAAATCAGAGACAAAAATAAACGTGCTTAAATATAACCCGGGATCCATTTTGATGTCCGATTATCACACAGTGTCACAAGCCAGAAACGGAGACAGGACCCAATAGCGTTCGTTTTACTCAGTTTTATTGAGAAAGAGAGCATTGCTTGCTTCCATGATCGTCGGTCACGGGTAGCTGATGGCAGGAACGCGGATGTGGCACTTCCGTGTCGAGCGAGGGTAGTCTTGAGAGCGGGAAAACAGGTTGATGATTGACAGAGGAGCAAAGGCAGTAATGAGTCCAGAAAAGAGGTCGGCAACAGGTATCAGGCAGGAAACAGGGCAAAACAGGTCGGTGGCCGGGACGGAGGAGCAAGGCAGAAACGGGTCCAGAAACAGGTCGGCAACAGGTGTCAGTCAGGAAAAAACAGGGCAGGTTAATGTCGGATAGTACAAAGCTTGCCTAGCTGAAAGCATAGGTTCGCAGAACGGTCTGACGGTTTCATTTCGGAAGCCGGGAGTTTAAAAAGAGACATTGAGCCAATCAGCGACCAGGGCTGTTGGCGCAAAAGGAACGGGCACAGGTGCCTCGCATCAGTAATCATGACACGCAGTTGATATATATATTTACAACTCTTTCACAATGTCTAATGTAAAATACACGGTTGCCAAGGTTTCAGGACCGTGAAGTGGACGTCTCCAAATGGCCATTTTTGGGAACACCAAGACATACCCTTAGAAAAATGCGTTAAATACTAATGTTGAGTTTTTCAGATTACCGTATTTTCCGCACTATAAGGCGCACCGGGTTATAGGGCGCACCTCCAAAAAATGGTTTTTGGTCCTATATTTTCCATACACAAGGCGCACCGGATTATAAGGCGCTACAATGGGAAGGTCGACAAAACAGTCAGATAGTTCAGTCCAACTTATTACCCCCTTAACATTCCGAAAGCTTGCAAAGAAGGAAATAATAATAATAAGTTCAAATGCAGTTCAGTCCCTGCGGCTTGAGCAACAATGCGGCCAATTTTTCTAACGGCCGCCAGGGTGCGCCAGAGCAATAAAGGAAAGAGTGAGACAGTCGGATTTTGAATTTGTTTGCTACGCAAGAGAAAAAGTCGGAATGCCTTTGGGGTTCAAAAACAGCGGAAATCCGCGGATCCGCGGAAAATTCTGATCCCTGACAATTGCAGGCTTTGTTTCGCCCCTTATGCCTGTGCGAGCCTGTAAATGATTAAAAAGGATCCGCCCCCTTTACCTCCGAATAACTTTAGCCAATAGTGACTGATTCAAATGATGATTGACACATCGGTTAGGAAATGAAACGCCGCTATATAAATCCCAGCATACACCGCGGACGACTTCGCCTTCGGGGGAAAATCGAGTCGGCGGCTGCTTGCCTTAGTTGCAAGACTTTGCGACTTAATATTGATCCATATATAAGGCGCACTGTAATTTAAGGCGCATGGTCAGCTTTTGAAAAAAATAAAGGCTTTTAGGTGCGCCTTATAGTGCGGAAAATACGGTACTTGAAGTAATGATTTCAGTTTGGGACAAAACGTTGAGAGGGCAACCTTTCAAAAGAAACCTTAAGGGTCCATATTCTCCAAAGGGTTTAAGAAGAGCATTCAAATGACTTTGGGTATGCCTCAGATTGGGATTTGAGACTAATTTGACAGGAAGGTTGAAGGGGTTTTAAGTCACTGAAAGAAAGTAAGAGGAAGAGAGACATTTGAGGCCAGAGTAGCTGACACGCCAGCCAAGCGAGTGGCTAAGTGGGACCTCCTGTTTGCCATATATGAGCAAAATCTATGTTTGCCAGCGCTCGGGAAGATCGCACGCTAAATTTGCTAACTTTTTAGCCGCAGGCCAATCAGAATCATTCGTGGCAATCGTCGCACCGATCAGATGGTTGGGTTGAAAACATGCACGTGAAACATACGGTCCGCGGGCCAGATCAGGGCCGTTGGAATATTTCATCTAGACCACAGTAAATTTCGGAGTGTGTGAAAAAACAATTCTTAGGTAAGTTGTATCGTGAATTTGGATTTTAATCAATAAAAAGTATCAATTAAATCAAACAAGAGTGCGACTTTTCATAGACGTCAAACTTTTGAACAGTGGTGTATTCATTACTGTATATATCAAATATATCTATCTATCTATCTATCTATCTACCTTGGTCATATCCCTCAAGAGGGGTGACTGACAGCAAGAAAAACACATACACAATAAACAAAGAATAGAAAAAGGAAAAAGGTAGCAAAAAACACAAACAAACAAATTTTGGGGACCATGGCCAACCCAAATACCCAAACACCCAAACAAATTAGGCACCTCAGCACCCAAGTTGGTCACGCTATGGTCCTTCCAGATGAAACGGGACACAAGAAAGTCACTTGGGTCAGGGTGACACAACATGCTTTTCTGTTCAACAGCAGGGCCCGACAGCTTTCGCTGGTTTACCCCTGCCGCATCATACAGCCCATCCCTTAGAACGTGCCCAAACATCCCACTATCCTTTCACAACACCTCTCCACTCATTCCTATCACCAATAAGAGCTCTCGCTTCCACTAGATTGAGACCTCTTTCCTGGAGTGCTTCCTGATGGTCTCCTTCCATTGACTTCTGCTCTGTAGATCCTCTTCAACATTCGCTCCTCATCCATCCTTCTCCATGTGTCCAAACCGACCGAGTACTCTCTTATCCACACGCTTGCTCACTTCCACTACTACTCCAGTTCTGTCTCTCACAATTTCATTTCTCAATCTAGCCAAAGTATATAAAGGATATAAAAGCCTGACAGGTCCTATGTGGCCCATGAGCCGTGGCTTGCACACGCCTGATTTAGCAAGTAAAGTCATCTGAAAATCTCGATCTAGCCCAAAGCAGGGAGTCTCCATTTTTTTGTTATGTTTTGACCAAGTAGAGTAAAAAAAGGATCAGGCAGTGGAGAATGACCTGATATGGTGAGCGGCCCCCTGCACCTTCTTCTGCACGCTTCTTTTCATTTCAGAGAGAAAAAAAAAGAATTAAATTGGAATAAGCGGCCTCTGCTTCTTCCCAGAGCTCTAAAGTTCTTCTGTCTTAACGTTCCCAAAAAGTCCAAGAGCGTGTCTTAAGCGTCCGTCCACCTTGTCCCCAAAAATACATTATACAGGGTTCTTACACCTCTTTCATGGCCAAATACAAGCCCTTTCCAAAGCCAATTTTGCCATTACCTTCAAAAGAAGGTTTATTTGGTATTAACTTTGATGACTGAAATCAACTCGCTATGTTAGATAGATAGATGTCTGGATGGATAGATGTCTAGATGGATAGATAGATGGATGGATAGATGTCTAGATAGATAGATAAATGTCTAGATAGATAGATGTCTAGACAGATAGATGTCTAGATAGATAGATGTCTAGACAGATAGATGTCTAGATAGATGGATGTCTAGATGTCTAGATAGATAGATAGATAGATAGATAGATAGATAGATAGATAGATAGATGTCTAGATAAATAGATGGATAGATGTCTAGATAGATAAATGTCTAGATAGATGTCTAGATAGATAAATGTCTAGATAGATGTCTAGATAGATAAATGTCTAGATAGATAAATGTCTAGATAGATGGATAGATAGATAAATGTCTAGATAGATGGATAGATAGATAAATGTCTAGATAGATGGATAGATAGATAAATGTCTAGATAGATGGATAGATAGATAAATGTCTAGATAGATGGATAGATAGATAAATGTCTAGATAGATGTCTAGATAGATGTCTAGATAGATAGATGTCTAGATAGATAGATAGATAGATAGATAGATAGATAGATAGAGGTCATTGCATTGCAGTGACATCTAATGGTCATGTATTACACAGGAAAACAACGGGTGTTCGTCTAACACCTGAAGAGTACGTTTTAAAACTATATGTTCTTTTCTACAGAGTGTTAACTGTACACAGAACATAGAGTTCATTTTACTCTAAGAGTTATGACACCACACTGCACGAAGGGGTGTCAATCAAAAGTCACACCCTTGGTGTTGTTCAAATTAATCACAGAGGAATCGAGAATTAAGAGATAAGTAGTGTCATGTAAACCATAGTGAGCACTATTTTCTTCATTTAATAACTCCAGTCTTTTGAAAATGTACAAGTGCGGATACTGGAAAGGTATTCGACTCCTATTCATGAGCGTAACCAGACAGTTTTTGAGGGTGCTCGAACCCCCCCAAAATGATAGCATTTTTTAAACTCTCTTTTCCTTAATAAAGGACAGGATAGGCTCAAATATAATTAAAAAAAAACTAGCCAGCACAGTGTAATGCAGGGGAGGGCAACTATTTGGAGGTCCCGGGAGGCCGCAAAGGGTTTAAAAATGTGGTCAAGGGGCCCATCCTGGTGACCTAGCCGATATCTCTCATTTAGGAACACAGTAAATATACATACACATTTTTCTTTTTGGAATAGATGAGTTTCATCAAATTGGTTTTTAGTTTTTCAGTATAACTCTTATATTTCCCTAGTATTTTTGTAGTATTTCTATCAGATATTTGGAGTATTATTGAAGTTCATTTCTGTGCAATTTCTGTAGTAGTATTTTTGTGGTATTTCCGTAGCGGAATTTTTGTAGTATTATAGCGTTAATATTTTGTAGTATTACTGTAAATCTATTTTTCTGGCCGTTCTGTCGTTTTTGTAATATGCCTAATATTTATGTATTAGTATTTTTGTATTACTGTCATGTATTTCTAAAGTATTTGCAGGGTAATAGTTTTGCAATATTTCTAGAATATTTTTGTATCATTTCCATAGTAATTCTGTAGTATTTCTTTAGTATTTTGGAATCAGACTGTAGTTGTATTTTTGTAGTATTTCGTAGCAAAATTTTTGTATTATACATGTTAATATTTTGTAGTATTACTGTAAATCTATTTTTGTAGCCGTTCTGTCATTTTTGTAATATGCCTGTCATAATATTTATGTAGTAGTATTTTTGTATTGCTGTAGTGTATTTCTATAGTATTTCCATAGTAATAGTTTTGCAATATTTCTAGAATATTTTTCTATTATTTCCATAGTATTTCTGTAGTATTTCTTGAGCATTTTGGAATCATACTGTAGTCGTATTTTTGTAGTATTTCCATAGCGGAATTTTTGTAGTATTATAGCGTTAATATTTTGTAGTATTACTGTAAATCTATTTTTGTAGCCGTTTTTGTAATATGCCTGTCATTATATTTATGTAGAAGTATTTTTGTATTACTGTAGTGTATTTCTGAAGTATTTCCATAGTAATAGTTTTGCAATATTTCTAGAATATTTTTGTATTACTTCTGTAGTATTTTTTTTAGCATTTTGGAATCCTATTGAAGTTGTATTTTTGTAGTATTTCTTGGGCAAGATTTTTGTAGTAGTGTTTTTTTGCTCTAGTATTACTACTGTAGAGTTTCTATAGATTGTTCCCTTTCTGAATGAAAGCAAAATATTATATTAGGGCCCTATTTAAGCAATGAATTTAATATTAGGTTTTGTACACACAATGGAAAAAAGTTGGCACTCAAACTCATTTTTTTATGAGTAGTAGCTTTTTTCTATGATATATATTATCAATAAATATTGAGCGTTTTGGTTTGGTGGGACAGATGAAAAGGCCTGACTGGCCGCGGGCCGCTGTTTGGCTAGCCCCATAGCTCTCAATCTAAAATTGTCCGTGCTGTGATTGTTATTAATTCCAAACTTCATATGTGAGAGCAACAGTGTCAAATCCATTGGATTTCACCAACACCTCAGGTTGTTTGCGTTCCTTTTTGTCAATTGTTGGAAGAACACTGGACTCATACCTGTCAAGCTGTACGTTTCTGCCGTACAAAGTACGTTAATCATGCATTTTAACACGCGTACGACGTACAAGAAAATCTGTACGAAAAAACGCAAAATGGTCAATGATGGGTACCATCTGCTAAACACCGACGGTCACCAAACGGCAAATCAATCAAGTCAAACGAGTTCGCCGCGGAAGCCTCTATCTCAGTATTGTTTTTTTCGTTGCAAACGAAGCGAGCGGTTTTATTTGCGCATGCCGTCTGGGGATTTCCCATCATGCATCATTCAACATCGGATTTCATGTGGTATTGTGTAGTGAAAGGAAGTCCGTCTCTTTTTAGAGAACCTGCTTTTTCGGCTCAACTCATGAAGGAGAGCCGGCTCTCAAACGGCTCGCTTGCTTTGATGCATTACATTACGAATAATGATGTTATATAAAGAAGTTAAGAAAAAAAGGAAGTATAAAAGGAGAAAATGAAAAAAAGACAGGTTTGTGGTGATCCCTTTAATCAGTATATTACCAATTCAATGCAGAAAATGAATTAATAATTTGAAGAAGAAAATGTATTATTCTACTTAATTCTATTTGCAGTTATTTTTTTGTACTACAGTGAACGTTCAAACTACTTCATTTTTGAACTTTTGTTCATAATAAACCTCATTCGTGTCGAGCAACTCAGTATCTCACAACAAAATGTTATTAACAATATATATGATTTAAGGAAACACATGTACAATATAACATGTTAAACTACATAAATAAACACGTTTGAAAAAAAATATAGCGTAAGATTCTTTTGTATTTTGTAAGGTATGCATTGGATTTCACCAACACCTCAGGTTGTTTGCGTTCCTTTTTGTCAATTGTCGGAAGAACACTATATTCAACAGTGTGGAGACTTACCGAGAAGCAGCAGCTTGAGTTCCCGCCTGGAGTCGCGCTTGTCCCGGCGAAGTTGCTTGTCGATCTCGGCGTTGATCCGTTTGGACTCCTTCGCCTCCTCGCTCAGGCAGCAAGCCATCATCGACTCCAGAGTCATCGCCACTTCTCCACCGAACCGGCGTCGACTTCCTTGACTCGGCTGGGTTCTGACACCGGTACCGACGGGAATCAACCCCGACGAGTGGCCAACTTGTCCGGTAGCTCCTCCGTTAACGGCGTCAAGACGAGAAAGAAGCGGGCGCCCGTCGCGAATGTTTCCCCGGGAAAAATCGACAGCGGCGTGTCCGTCCGACACCTAGAGCTAGCAGGCTAACGTCGAACCGAAGGGGCGCTCTTCTCAAGCCGGCGACGGCTCTCTTTCCTCGGGAGGCGGAGAGTCAAGACGGCCCGCAGTGATTCGGACGGGTTCCGGCTTCTGGCGAGAGCGGCAGCGGTGAGGTCCGCCAATTGCCTCCATCCGACCACCCACTCGCCGCCCGCTCGCTTTCTTTCTTTCCTGCCGAGACGCGAACCGAGACGAAGCGGACTAGAGGGTGGACTGACAGCGGCAGCCTGGTCCGAATGGACCCCGGGTGGGCGGAACCGACTTGCGCGCGCACGCACGCAGTGGAGAAAGGTGCATGCTATATAGTCAAAAGTATACCACTCTGTTTCAAAGAGAGTAATCATGGGCCCCCCAAATATTAAAGTCTCTATTTTCCTTCATAATGAATGAATGAATTAAAACTTTATTTCGAACATTAAAATAAAAACAGAACAAAAACAATAATGTTACAGCACGGCGGCGCAGTGGTTAGCGCTTGTGCGGCACAGTTCATGTCATGGGAACCTGTCGTGGGTTCAAATCCAGCTCCAGACTTCCTGTGCGGAGTTTGTATGTTCTCCCCGTGCTTGCGTGGGTTTCCTCCGGGCACTCCGGTTTCCTCCCATGTTCCAAAAACATGCATTTCAGGTGAATTGGCCGGTCCAAATTGTCCCTAGGTGTGAATGAGCGAATGAGTTGTCTGTCCCTGTGTGCCCTGCGATTGGCTGGCAACCAGTTCAAGGTGTCCCCTGCCCACTGCCTGGAGATGGCTGGGATGGGCTCCACGACCCTAATGAGGATAAGCGGTACGGCTGATGAGATGAGATGAGAACTTGTTCGAAAAGTAGTAAGAAGCAAATTCTTATATTCCCTACCCCTTCATCTTCCCTATGAAATACACCAATGATAATAAGAACAATAGTAAGAATATTAATCATAACTATAGCAATAACAACAAGAAAAGTTAACCATCTTTTAAACGCAGTATTCCCAATCTCTCGTATCACTCATACCTCATTTTCTTTATCTCTGTATTCCGCCAGCAATGTCTTTTTGTATTTAAATTTGAACGAGTGAATAGTTGGACATTGTTTGATCTCGTCCTGTAAATTGTTTCAAAGTTTGACTCCGCACACAGACACACGCATACTTTTCCTGGTGGTTCTCACCTTTGGGCTTATAAATTCACGACAATTTCCCTCTTTCCGAATGAATCATTTTTGGATGTTATCCGGCACTATGTTTTTGTTGACCTTAAATAGCAGTTGTGCAGTGAAAATTTTATCTAAATTATCCAATTTTAATAATTTGGACTGCAGGAATAAAATATGAGTATGATCTCGATAGAGTATGGTTCTATAAGGTTCTGTATGGTTCTAATTGCACGTTTTGGGAGGATAAAAAGGGGCTGTAGTGAACTTTTGTAATGATTGCCCCAGGTTCTGCACAATATGTTAAGTATGGCAGAACTAGAGAACAATATAATAGATACAATGCATTATAGTTTAAAATGAATTTGGCTTTATTAATTACTGAAATGCTTTTAGATACTTTAGGTTGTATGTGTCTCATAACAAACAAGATAGGCTTATATATGATGAAAAATTATCTATCTATCTATCTATCTATCTATCAACCGTGGTCATATCCCTCTGGAGGGGTGACCGACAGCAAGACAAAAACATACACAAAAACAAAGAAAATTTTAAAGACGGGAAAAAGTAGCACAAAACTCTGTTATCCTAGTCCCACTCTCTCCGGTAAAGGCTTCTGTTGTTGCTGTTTAAAAGTGCAGCATATTTTTCTCTCGTGCTTCTCTGGGTGTTGTCACACGGGCCAGATTAGAATTTTTTTTCTTGCCCGCGGACCACATTTTTGACACAGGTGAATTCAAGCCTCCTCCCTCCGTACATCAATGAATGAGTGACTTTTGTTTGTACCACTAGGAGGCGCTAAATAACACCCACTGAAGAGCCAGCTCGTAGAGCCGTCAAGTTCGCAAACGACACATCACTGAGCCATGTGGCAAGATGGCCGACAAAGAGAAAGGCCGGTCCGCGGCGCCTCACTCGTCCGCCGCTTCGTCCGAGTCCAAAACCTCCCCGGACTCCAAAACCTCCCCGGAGTGCCAAGGCTCCGTTCCCGCTAGCGACTGCGACTTTCTCGTGCAAGCCGGCGTCGGGGAGCTGCTTCGCGGCGCCCTCCTGAAGATTGCCGAGGTGAGGCCGAACGACCCCGTCGGTTTCTTGGCCGAGCATTTCGGTGGCCTCGTCGCGGCAACGGAGCCCGCGGAGGAGCGCGGTCGTGGGGCCGCCTCGCGACGCCCCTCGGAGCCGCGTCCGAGCGACGCCCCCCCGGTTCAAGCGGCCGACACTCGGCACAAACTCAAGAGGGCGCTGTGGCACCTGCGCCTGGCGCATCACTCGCAAAGGTAACGGCCCGAATCGCACCTTTTTATGGGTGTAACCATCCATCCATCCATTATCTGCACCGCTTATCCTCAGTAGGGTCGCGGGGGTGCTGGAGCCCATCCCAGCTATCTTGGGGCAGTGGGCAGGGGACACCCTCAACTGGTTGCAGGGGACACAGAGACAGACAACTCACTCGCCCATTCACACTTAGGGACAATTTGGATCGGTAAATTAACCTAATATGCATGTTTTTGGAATGTGGGAGGAGTGCCCAAAAAGAAGCCCACGCAAGCACGGGGCGAACATGCAAACTCCACACAGGAAGGTTTGATCCCATGACCTCAGAACTGTGCCACACAATCCCTACCGTGCTGCCCCAAATATATACACTTTCTACCTCTCTCTCTCTGTGTCTCTCTCTTTTTATACCCCTCTAGTTATTTTTCTCTGTATCTCGCTCTCTTGCTCTCTCGCTTTCCATCTCTCTCTGTCTGTCTATCTCTCTCTGTCTCTCTCTCTCTCTGTCTCACAATGGCAGGAAATGCTTAGTTTGAGCAAGGGAAATGTGGAAAAAAAAATGTATACGGATTTTTAATTTTAAAAAATTAGCGATGGGCGTGTTATACATGAATAAATGTAGTGTATGTACTATAAAGGTCCTAAAACAGACCCTAGAGGGACTCCACAACTCATGCTGATAGCTGTCTTTCAATGATTCCGGTGATCCTTTAACATCAGCGCCCGTGCAGCCTACTATCCATTGACGGACGTCGGGTTGCCTGTCAGGCAACTCGTACACTTCGACCATGCGGCAGTTTTGCATCCAGGGCGGCTAGTGATTACCCAGTAGATTTTAAATTACTGTAATTGTCATTATGACTAACGTTATTACTGGGCCAGGCCGCGAAAAAAAGGGTCAGACATTGAACTGGTCCGTGAAACACTAAAGCAGGGGTGTCAAACTAATTTTAACTCTGGGGCCACACGGTAGAACAAACATTCTCTCGGGGGCCGGACTAGTAGATTAGAGAGAAAGAAAAAAAGAAAGAAATGAGAGAAAGAGATGGAGAGAAAACTCGAGAGGGTGGGACAAAGAAAGAGAGAAAGGGAGAAAGAGAGAGAGAGAGAGAAAGCATGAGAAACAAAAGAGATAAAAAGAGAAATAGCGAGAGAGGGGGAAAGAAAGAGTGAAAAAGAATGAAATCCAAAGAGAAATAGAAAGAGAGAAAGCGAAAAAGAGAAAAAGGAGGAGTAGAGAAAGAGAGAAAGGGGATGTAGAAAGCAAGAGAGAAAGAGAGAAAAGGAAAAAAGGAGAGCAAAAGAAGGTAAAAAGAGAAAGAGACAAAGAGGAACAAAGAAAGAGAAAAGAGAAAAGAGAAAAGAGAGAGAAAGGACATCATTTGTGAGAGGCACCTGGTTTTGGCAACATCAAGTGTATATATTTCAACCCGCAGCTCCTTTTTCTCTCGCGCTTCTCTGAGTGGTCTCGCGGGCCGGATTCAATCCCTTAGCGGGCCCGAACTGGCCCACGGGCCGCCTGTTTGACACCCCTGCACTAAAGGTTGTGGACCACTAATTTATAAACAATAAAGTTTCTAACACAGAGCCTTGAGGAACTCCACAGCGGATGCTCATAGCTGTCTTTCATCGTTTCAGGTGTGCTTTCAACAACAATGTCTGCGAAGCCTACGATTTATTATCGGACGCGGGCGGCCTTTCGGGCGACTCCTACACTTCGGCCCTGCGGCTCTTTTGCCAGGAAGGCGGCGTCTCGGCCGAGGCGGCGACCCCGCTCCTGCGCCGCCTGAGCTGCCAGCGACACGAGGCGGTGCCGCACAACCTGTTCCGGAACACCGTGCTGACCTGCGCCCTTTTCTGCGACTACGTGCGGCAAACGCGGCGACTCTACGCCGGCTTGTGTCCGGGGGCCGTGCGGGGGCCGGCGCCCTCGGCGTGCCGGGCCGCGTTGGCGGCGTTGGCCGAATCGCTGGAGATGCGGCGGGAGGGGGATCCCCCCGACGTACGGGCGCTTCGACGTCTGCAGGCTAACGCTAGGATGTCGCCGGCGCGGCTGGCGAGCGACATGGGGAAAGCGCAATGCCAGGGGGGCTACATGGACGCTAACGAATTTGAAAAGGCCGCCGCGCAACTCTTTATTGAGCGCGTTAAAGCTGTCTCCTAAAAACATTCTGGACAACTCTCCGACATGTTGATATTGATTTCTGTTTTGAATACTGGACAAATGTAAAGATTTTTTTGACTACATTTACCCGTGAGCAAAAAGTGGGTGATAAAGTTTTCCTTTGAGATTTAAGTGTGTATGTAAATATGTCTATGTATCTTATCTATTTTTTATTTTTTTTCCCCCCTATATTTATATATCTTTATATATCTCTATCTCCCTGTTTAGTTTCTTTTGTCTTTTATTAGCATATTTGGTATTGGAGTCATCCAAAAGTAATTGAAAGTAATCCAGTTAAAGTAACCCTACCCAACCCTGAATATATATATAATCTCTTCATTTATTTCTGTATCTATGGCTATCTCTATATATTTTCATCTCTATAATTATCTCTCACTCTATATATCTATGTGATTCAAGATTCTCTGTCATTAACAGTACATATCAATGGAATTTTAACTCGCTCTCTCTCTTATATAAAATCATCTATATTTTAAAAGTCAAGTCATATTTATTTGTTTGGCCCTTAATCACAAAGAGTCAAAGGGCTGCACAGACCACAGGTTATTGCAAACCACAGACTTATGACACCATCCCCTGATCTAAAACCTACATGAGGGCAAATAATACACAGATACTGTCAAAATGAAATCAAGGTCAATCATAAGCTAGAGAATAGAAGTGCGTTTTAAGCCTAAATTTAAATGTTTCTACTGAGGTTGCAGATCGCATCTTAGGGGGAAGAGAATGGAGAAGGCTCTGGAACCAGCTGATTTCTTCTTGGAATTTAGGATCACCAGAAGACCAGTGTTTTTAGAGCGAAGGCTCCAGACTGGAACATAGGGGGAAATTAAATCTGAAATATATGAGGGAGCAAATCCATGCATGATTTTGTATAATACCAACAGAACCTTCAAATCACATCTCACGCTAACAGGGAGTCAATGCAGGTTAGCTAAAATTGCGGTCATGTGATCAAAGTTTCTTGTCTTAGTTAAAAGCCTCGTTGCAGCATTTTGTACCAGCTGAAGGCTCTTGATTTTGGACTTCGGGAGACCAGAGAGTAGTGCATTACAGTCATTGAGATCGGAAGTAACAAACGCGTGAATTATAATCTCCGCATCCGACTGAGACAGCGTAGGGCGAATTTTGGCAATGTTGCGAAGATGGAAGAAAGCTTTTCTAGTAATATTCTTAACGTGTGTTTGAGAGGACAGATTGAGGTCAAATATGACACCTAACCCCTGATTTAATATTTAGTTATCAACATTTATCAAGTTTCCTTATTTTTTTCATTGTTGGCCATGTACCTATCATTTAAAGGTGGGGTATGTCATTTGAGACGTCCCTAAAAAGTTGAAGGTGAAATATTTTCTCTATGGAGTATGTGTTAACAATGACCAACTGAGCTCAATATGCTTTCCTTTGCGCCCATCTGCTTTTATCTTACTTTTAGCAAAGCTGTTTGAGGTGGAACACATTCGGTAGGAGAAATGGGGGGCCACGGGGTGGAGACTGATGTCAAGCTCTTCCCCACAGTTTTTTTTTCTCTTTATTTGTCAACAGCATGAGGACTGAAAACGGTAACATTAGCTATTGGGCTTGATAAAGTCTCAAAGCGGCGCTGCCACGAGCGGCTGCCTTTTCCAGCAGCTGCCCTATTGTTTTATTGTCTGCTCCTATCTTCGGTGTTTTTTCTTCCCGTTTTGACAACTACACTATGGATTACTTCCATCCTATGGGACATGGGTTTTAGCGCACCAAAAATGCGTGTATTCAAGGAATTTCAACTCCTTGCCCTGAAGAATTCTCGTGCCGGCGTGATGAAGGGGCCTATCGTGGAAGAAGAGCCGGAGCTAGCGAAGCAGCTTGCGGCGTTATAAGTCTTGGGTACCATCCGTAATCATGGTAAATGCGAACTCACGACCAAATAAGATCATCGAGTGCTGGTGGAAAACATCGAAGCGCACAGGGAGCGCAGTTGCTGTGTTTTGCGGAAACGTGGCTCACGTTTAGCATTCCGGACGCTAAGGTGAAGCCACCCGGAGCTACCCGGAGCTATCCGGCTTCAACGCCGCTAAACAGAGACATGAAAGCCGGGGGGAATCGGAGAGGAGGCGGACTTGCTAACACGAGGTGGTGTATCCCTGGATTTTCACAAAGAAAAGTTTTCCATCTGCCGCAGGGATGTCGAACTTTTGGACTGGCGTGACGTCATCCACTCCGCTACAAGCACCCCTAGGGCATCATGTTCATCTGTTAATAAACAACGGGGTAGACTGCTGGAAGTGTGAATTTCCCTACGGGGATGAATAAAGTATCTATCTATCTATCTATCTATCTAAACGCTAAACTTCCCCTTTTTCTTTTAGCCTGAAAGAAATATACATCTTATGGCGCGTTATGTTGCATTGACTTAAAATTTGAAATGACCCTTGTGAACTGTTTGTTGTGCTTCTGCGCGGTGACCAAAAATAAGTATTTCTGACTTTTGTGGTCAGGCCTCGGCCCCCTCCGGACAAGCTCTCAAGTTTACCACCTCGGACTCGTGCGATCGCATCAAAGACGAGTTCCAGTTCCTACAAGCACAATATAACAGGTAATCGCCTTTCCAAAAAAGACTCCTTTTATTTAGTTAGAAGAAACAGCTTTGACTGGCCGACAGTTTAGTTTTTCAAATCATCATAAATTCCTGTCCATTCATTCCGAACTGGATGTTCCAAATAAATTGAGATCGATCTGCAGGTCTGGTCATGTTAGAGTGAAGCAAGAAATTGGAGGTGCAATCGTGCCATGTGTTAGACATAAATGTGTACAGGCATGAAGCTTTCTTTTGGTGAAATTTGCAAACTAAGGTTTGGGTTAACCCTAATGCTGAAAAAGTGGTACTGTGGTAGCATTTTTGCTTGCTATATGGGATCGATCCTCAACCAATTGAGTAAATATGTCATTGATATCAACGTTGTGAAACATTGCATGCAAGGAGATTAGACATGGCACTCAAAATTACAACAGTGTTTACAAAAATTGGCCTAAGTTATAATAATGAAAATGCAATGAAAAATAGTAATTTGTAACAATAGTGAAAATAAATGAAAATAAGTATATATATATATATATATATATATATATATATATATATATATATATATATATATATATATAAAATGGACAAATAAAAATGTTGTGTTTTGGTCACATTGAGTCTTCGTAGTTTGTATTCTTCCTTGTGCTTTTTAAGCACTCATTTTTGGTTGCACCACACAAAACAGCGCCATCTAGTGGTCAAATAATACACTATATCCTTTCTATGTCCCTTTTTTTTCTTTTTTCTATTTCTTTTTTTTTTGCATATTTTGCCACGTGCAGCAAATTTTTAATTTTAGAACAGTGGAATGGTTTAATCAGGAAAACCCAAATTGGCCCCGCCTCAACCAGACCTTAGCACTTATGACCTTCCAAGTCAATTGAGTCAGCAATAAACAAATGTGTACTACCCTAAAACAAGAGGGTTACCGCCATTCTCAATGATCAACCGACAGCATAGGACGAATTTTAGCAACGTTGCGAAGATGGAAAAAAGCTGTTCTAGTAATATTCTTAACGTGTGTTTGAAGGGACGGATCGGGGTCAAATATACTTTTACCCCTCACTCAAAGTTCACGCCTATCTTTCGACACCATTCAACATATGCTTTCCTTTAAAAAAATAAATAAAATAAATGACAAAATATGTAAAAAAAAAAGGAAATTCCAAAATAAACATATCACAAAATACACAGAAGAAATTCAGAACTAAAGACACAAAAATAAATACCAAAATAAATGGAAAAATACAGAGAAATACACAACCAAAGGACAAAATTTGTGACAAAATACATGAAAAAAATACACAATATCCGGCAGTAAATGAATAATGAAATTACAAAATAAATGACAAGAGACACAAAAAAATAAACACCAAAATAAATATATGACAAAATACACAAGAGAAATGCACGATAGGCATAATACATGGAAAAAATACAAAAGATGCGGCCGAAAAATAACCAAAAAATTAAAATGTAAAATAAATGACAAAAGACGTGACAGTGTATAAATAACTGAGAACACACATGACAAAATAAATACTGAAATTAAAAACTCAACAAAATACAGCACAGAATGAATGGCAAAATTCACGATAAATATAGAAGACACGTCAATAAATCAATAAAAAAATACAAATAAAAAAACTTTACATGAAAAAAAGACATGACAAAATAATTACCGAAATAAATCAAGCTGCCCTCTCCAAGATGGCCGCCCAGAATGAGTTGTCCCTGCTCCAAAGTCAGACGAAAAGGCGAAGAAGAAGACCCGGAAGTGCGTCCAAAAACAACAACAACACCGTCAAAATGGAGCCTCGCGTCACGGAATGGAACTCGGACGACGAGCGTCTTCGACCCCTCTTCTTCCTTTTGACTTCCATGTTGCTGAAGCGGCGCAGGGACGTTAGCGAGGCGCACATCCAGCGGCGTCGGGAGATCCAGAGGCGGCTAAGGCAACGGCACTACTTCCTCCAAAGGCAAAGGAGGATGCTCATGGTACGTCAATCTAGACGAGTGCATCTTTTCATGCTTTCTTTCTCAAACTAATAATGGTAAATGGTCTGCATTTCTATAGCGCTTTTCAAGTCAATGAAGACCTCCCAAAGTGCTTTACAATGTGCTTCACACTTACCCATTCACACACACACACTCATACACCAATAGGGAGTCAGCCTCCAAACGTTTTGAGGATAATCAAGATGCTAAATGGTAAATGTTCTGCATTTCTATAGCGCTTTTCAAGTCCATGAAGACCTCCCAAAGCGCTTTACAATGTGCGTCACTCTTACACATTCACACACACACTCACACACACCAATAGGGAGTCAGCCTCCAAACGTTTTGAGGATAATCAAGATGCTAAATGGTAATTGGTCTGCATGTCTATAGCGCTTTTCAAGTCAATGAAGACTTCCCAAAGCGCTTTACAATGTGCTTCACACTTACCCATTCACACTCACACTCACACACCAATAGGGAGTCAGCCTCCAAACATTTTGAGGATAATCAAGATGCAAAATGGTAAATGGTCTGCATTTATATTGCGCTTTTCAAGTCAATGAAGACTTCCCAAAGTGCTTTACAATGTGCGTCACACTTACCCATTCACACAGAAATTCATACACCGTTGCCGACCTGCTTATTGGGGGCATTAGGGATTCTGTGTCTTGCCCAAGGACACTTCGACATATAACACGGAGGAGCCGGGAATTGAACCTGCGATCTCTTAAACCCGAGACGAGCGCTCTACCTCTACATTATTATTGGTTTTCGCAACACTTTGCGACTAAAAAGAAAAATATAGACAACACAAGCTGTTTTATGAACAAGATGATAAGAATTCCTTGGCACGCCCATGGGAGGAGCCGGCACACCATTATGCGAGGAGAAGATGGCCAATAGGAGAAAGCTAAAGGACTTCAGAAAAACGTCGCTTCTTCAGCCATCTCCGATGAAATTCACTTCGTTCTTTTGTTAGGGAAATTAAATCTGCCTCTGTGTGAAAATGTCGGCTTTCTTGTTCATCTTTTACCTCAAGAAACAAGCGCGCATAAATTATTGGAGGAATGTAGGTGGTGTTTGGTTAATGGAGTCAGATCACTCATTCGAACAATTAGGTAAACGGTATATTTTGATATTTAATTCCGACAAGCCCCAAAATGTACTCAAGTCAATGTAACGGAGTAAATGTTACTCGTTACTGCTCAGTTCTGGTTCTATTTATCAGTTTCTAGCAATATTCCCGCAGTGGTATCACGTCCAATGTTCCCTGTCATTTTCTTACGGGTCTGAGCGTTCACAAAAAGTCTGTGAGCAACGCTTGAAAAAACAGTGAGCAACGGCAATCCCAAGTGTGGCAACTAAGTCATTGTCAAACATGTCCAAAACTTGACATCAAGTTACATTTTGCGGAGTTTCCGGCAATGCAAAATTATTTTTCTCTTTTGAATGAATTGACTCATGTACGATGGCCTACTAACGTCGTTTGTTCTGACAATTCTTTCACAAGATATCCATTTATTTTTATTTCCTGATATATTTTGTCGCATAATATTAACATTTTGGGGCTCATTAGGTCGGTTGCACGATACACAACTGTATTTAATTACATTTTTTAGTGGAAGTACAATGTTAGCAACAAGATTCACTTGATATACAGTAATTGGAAATTATTTGAATGCAACACAAACTTTTTTTTCTTTTTTCTGTGGTTTTTTTTTTAATTCCTTTAAAAAAAATCTCATTGTGATTATTTTTTCCGAGCTGTTACTTTTTTCTTTTTGTTCTCTATTTACTTTTTTCCTACATTTCTTTCTTTTCTTTTTTTCTGGCTTTTTTCAAAATGTTTCCTTCTTTTTTTCCTCTTCTTTTTGTGTCTTTTTTTCTAAGCTTTTCACTACTTTTTCATTTTGGTATTTTTTTCTTTTTTGTTCTATTCCCCCCTTCCTTTAGGTCATTTTGTGCATAATTTTACATCATATTTGGTCATGTTGGGATTAAAGAAGCAAAAACAACTTGATGAGCCGTTTAGGACCCGAAAGAGACGGTTCTTTTTAGTGAGCCGAGCCGAAAAAGCCGGTTCTCGAAAAACTGACTTCACTCAACTTCGTTCTACTTCGACTCGACTTCAAAATACCGCATTTAGGACTCAACGTCAGGGAAACCCGTGTATTTTTACCTTCATGCACTGTAACTTTGACTTGAGTCGCTTCTTAATGAGTCATTTTGAGCCCTGATTTTTGTGCGCTGGCTAGATTTTCTTGTGCGCTGTGAGCTTAGAGGGAACACTGATCACGTCCTGAACTGCTTTCGTGCGTTTTGGCACGCAGATGCTAATGTCCAGCGGCATCAACTCCAAGTCGCGTCTCCGAACGCGACCGTGGACCACGGTGGCCAGCACCGATTGGTGGGAGCGGGTGGCCATGACCGAATTCCGGCCTTCCGATTGGCTGGACAAGTTCCGCATGAGCCGCGAGACCTTCTTCTACATCTGCGATCGTCTGCGCTCCCGTTTGGCTCGCCAGGACACCAACTTCCGGTTAGCGCTGCCCGTGGAGAAACGCGTGGCCGTCGCGCTGTGGCGGCTAGCTTCCAACGTGGACTACCGCACCATCAGCGCCCTCTTCGGGGTGGGAAAGTCCACCGTCTGCAAGTGCGTCCGAGACATGTGCCACAGCCTGGTGGCGCTGTTGCGGGCCGACTACCTGCGGATGCCCTCCCGGCGTGAGCTGGAGGAGTCGGCCGGCCTGTTCCGATCCAGGTGGGGCTTCCCGCACTGCGTGGGGGCCGTGGCGACGCTGCACACCGCCGTGGTGGCGCCGGCTGCCGATGCCGCCGAATACGTCAACCCTGCCGGGTGGCTTTCCGTGCTGTCGCAGGTGAGTCACCTGTCGTGAGTCCTCCATCGCCGACATCCCCTTATTCAAGCATTTTTAAGGCCGATTTTTAATGTTTCCGATACCTTCAGAGGAAGAAATCCTGCGAGGTTTTTGTCATTGTCATTGACATCATCAAACAGAGTTGCTGGATACAACCTGAATGTTTGATGTTTGATCTTACATTACACATAGTCCAGTGTTTTTCCGAATTGCTCAGTCCACAATTGAATTTTAAGACGAGTACAAGGAAATCTGCATGGAAAAAGGCAAATTTGTCAATCGCATGCATCTGCCGCCTGGGGATTTCCCATCATGCATCATTCCGGAAAAAAAAAAAACAATATGGGTAAATGAAATGAAATGATCTGCATTTATATAGCGCTTTTCAAGTCAAGACTTCCCAAAGCGCTTTACAGTGTGCTTCACATTTCCCAATAGCGGCCGTGCAGCCATGTAAGGATTCGAACTGCGATCTCTTGATCCCAAGACGAGCGCTCTACCTCCTGACCCACTTGGAGGGATGGGTGGAGCTATGCAAAATGTGCAAGCACTCCCTCCCATCTCTCGCCCTATGCCAAAGGTAATTACATCAGGCCACCTGTTTGCAGAATGTTGTGACGTTTTTACAAAATAACTGCTTGCATCTGGTTTTGAAACCAATATGTATGATTAAAAAAAGGGTCAAAATGAGTTTAACCGATCTTGAGTCATTGCCAGAAAGAGACAAGTTTAAAGTGGTATGTTTGTTGATTTTGGGACACGGGCTCTGGCATTATTCTCTTTTCATAATTTTTATCAAATCATCTAAAATAAATGTGCTGAAGACTAAGCTTTTGTCTGTGGCGCGGGTTTAGCAATTTAGTAAATTTGTCTCATAATATATGGTGTGGCTCTTTCCCAAAATAAAATTAATATACAGTGGAACCTGGGTTCTCGACCATAATCCGTTCCAGAACCCTGTTCGAAAAGCGATTTGTTCGAACACAGAAATAATTTTTCCCATTACAAATAATGTAAATCGTTTTAATCCGTTCCAACACCCTGAATGTTTACCTTTGTTTACCTTTAAGACACAAAAAACATAAATGTAACCCAGGCTAATCGTACGTTCGCGTTAGCGTAATCTTCCGTACGAAAGATTACGCTAACATGAACGTGTAAAAATAAAAAAAGGATAAAGAAAAGAATTATGAATAGGATTTTTGACCTTTGTGGTGGTCAGCAGAAGGCGCAGTTGGACGGTGAGAGGGATGGAGGAGGAAGGAAAATGATTGTTTGGAAGGAGAGTCCCCTTCCATAAAAACTTTGGGGAGCTCTTCTGTCTGAGGGGTGCTCTCACGTTCAAATCTCTTTGCTACAGGATGTTCTTTTCTCTTCAAATATCTATCCAATGCCTTCTTTTTAGCACTTTTCGGAAGTGGTTTATGACAGTGTCGTTAAAGTCGTGATGACTCTAGTGGCTACAGCTTCATCGGCGTGGTGAAATTCTGTAACTCGGCCCGTATGCTACACATTTGTTTCATCTCGGACGTCCCCTAGTGTATTGGAGGTGCAATTGCACCTGAGAAAATTTAAAGGAGTAAAAAAATGTGACGTGAAACATCCACCCCGGCGTTCGAACTCCGATTTTAGTCCGAACAACGAAGAATTTCTGTAAATTTTTGGTCGGACTCCGATTTGTTCGAACTGAGAGGCGTTCGAAAACCGAGGTTCCACTGTATTTTGCTTTTGGCTCTTTGAGTCGAAAAGGTTCCCGGGCCCTGTGCTAGCGGTAAGATATGCATTCGATTATAGTCATCAAAATCAGTGCTGTATGTCTTCCTCCGAAGGTACTGCAAAAATGGCCTTAAGGGTGCTTGAATTTGGTCCTGGAAAAAGTGTTGGAACCGTGCCCAGTGTTTTTGGGGGATACTCAGTTTGAGTGTTTAGTTCCAATGCATAGCGTTCTACGTGTTGTGGCGGCAGGTGACGGTGAGCGGAGACGGGCAGATCTGGGACGTCTGCGCCAGCTTCCCGGGCGGGATGGAGCCGGCCCAAGTCCTGCAGAAATCCGCACTGTGGAGCGCGGCGAGCGAAGGCGGATTTTCGCCCACGCCGCCCCCCGTGTTCATGGGGCGCCCCCTCAGGTGAGCGCAGTCCGCGGACACCTACAAGCTCCCTCCTGACTTTTGCTATTTGCAGTTACGTGTTGCTGGGCGAGCCTTGCTACCCGCTCCGCAGCTGGCTCCTCAAGGCATACCCCGAGAAGCGCCCCGCGCGTGGGCGGCCTCCGGGCGACGTCGAGCGCCGGGCCGTCTTCAACGGGCGCTTGGGGCGTGCCCGCCGGGGGGCCCGGGAGGCGCTGGTGCGGCTGAGGGCGCGTTGGCAGTGCCTGAGCAAGCGCAACGATTGCGGCCTGGACGTGGTGCCCGCCATCGTCCGGGCGTGCTGCATCCTCCACAACGTTTGCCAAGCGCGCGGAGAGCGTTTCCGGGAAGAATGGCTGGCGCGGGCCGAGGGGCCGGGGCCCGCCTACCCGGAGCCCGTCTACCCGGAGCCCGTCTACCCGCAAGACGGCGTTGCTCAGGGCCAGGACGTGCGACAGCTCTTTTGTGATTATTTCCAAGAAAACGATTGAGACTGGCCATCAGACGGTGACCGTTTCGGTTTCTCCATCTCGACCATCAAACCAAAGTCCGGACACGGATCATATGTTGACTGTAGTACAAAAATCATAAAAAATATTCACCATTTCACCAGATGAAGGCCCTTTGGCCACCTTGCCCTTCCCTAAAATTATCAGCCCATCTTATTTCTGACCCTGTCACTGGAAATAAAAAAAAGGAAAGTTGACTGTGAGTTCCGAGGACAAGTGGAAATTTGAATATTTTTTCACCGGAACCTGAAACAACTGCGTCTGCCTAATTTGCAAAGAAACTTTGGCTGTTTTCAAAGGATATCATATCAAGAGGCACTGCCGGACTACGACAGGCGAACTGAAAACCGACGCTGTGAAAAGGTAAAGCAACTGGAAGAGGTTTGGACGGCACAGAAGCGCTTTTTTCCCACGTGACCCTGCGAGTCAAATGAAAATGCGACAAAGGCAATGCTCATTGCCAAGCACTGCAAACCTTTATTTATTAAAGAATGCCAGGTTGAACTGTGGCCCGCTTTCTGAAAAATTTTGAACCCCCCCGATTATTCAATAGTTTTCGGCTATATTAGTTTTATTATCATCATTACTTTGATAACAACGTTATGAAGTTCGCTGTTATAAATCCACCTTATGCTTATCCACATATTTGAACGGAGTATATTCTGTCTGTATTTATTCGATGTTTCAAGGTTTCCATTTGGTCAAATCCAAACCTCTTTCCTATAAGAGAGGGTCGAGACATTTTTCGATGCCTTTTTTGGGAGAATGCTCCCCCGATCAAGCAGGTTTGTTTTCTTTTGTAACTTTGTAATAAAAGTCCTCAAATAAACTGCTCTCTTCAGCTATTTTTATTTCTTTGTCCACTAACTCGGTCCAAATCCCAGGAGTTAAACATGCGGCGCAAACAACAGGAGTCAGCTCCCCACCAGTACTGGCCTCCTTTGAAATGGAGACGAAACCGAATACCGAGCAGAAATTGATTCACTTTCCACCTGGTGTCATGAGAGTAATCTGTTATTGAATGTAGGTAAAACTAAGGAGATGATAATAGATTTCCGTACTAAGCCTCCCCCGCATGTGCCACTGTCAATTAATGGTAGTGAGGTGGAACTGGTCCATTCATTCAAGTTTCTGGGTACTTACTTGTCAGCTGACCTCACATGGACTGTCAATGCTACTGATATTCTAAAGTCAGCCAGACAAAGGCTCTACTACCTTCGTCAACTCAAATCATTCTGAGTCCGTTAATCCATTCTAGTCAATTTTTATCGTGCTATCATTGAATCGTTTTAACTAGGTCAATCACAGTTTGGTTTGGTCGTGTCAATCAGAAAGAATTGTCAAAGATGGAATTCCGGAGCCGGAAAAGCTGGTTTTCTAAATAGAGCTGTCCTCTAGGGTCTGACCAGTAGGGGGCAGTGACGCTTTACACGACAACGCCATAATGACAAGCCACCATAGCGGGTACATCGGCATCATTTCCATGCACTTAAATAAAAATTATTGCATGGTCTTTACACTGCAGAGTCAGAAACATGACCACTGCAAAAATTATAAGTATTTTCAAGCCCTTCACCCAAAATTCCAGCATTTTCCTGAATTTGAAAACAAGAATTTCAAGCACCCGTACGGACCCTGGATGAATGACACCGCACGGGATCGGTACTCGTGTAACAGCTTTTATTTCACACGGTGGGAAAAATTTCACAGTCCTGACACCGAAAAGGAGGCAGAAAAATAACTGAAAAGAAAATGGCCACCATCAAACGATGGCAGCTGCCCCATTTCTGTTTGGCTCCCTAATTCGAGTGCTGCGCGACGTCGCCGTTGGTGGCGTGGACGCCATTAAGGGTGGTCTTCTTCTTCAGAGGGGTCGCGTCACGGTGGACCACGACTTGCCTGGAGAGGAAGTCGCTCTGCAGTTTTTCCTCCAGCAGCATGTGACTCTGGGGGGTAAGGCCCAGGCACGCCCTGAAAACAAAAGAGAAAACAATCAGAAATGAGGGAAGACCAAAACGTTTGCCAGTATCCACTAGAGGGCGCATCCTGGGTTGGGACACATGTGTCCAATCAGCACACAACTGTCCCTTATCAAACTGGGCCTTCATAAGGACACTTTGGACGGCACCCATTATCGGGTCATCGATATTTTTCACCACCGATATCATCATCTATACCAGGGGTGTCAAACAGGCGGCCCGTGGGCCAGGTCAGGCCCGCTAAGGGATTGAATCAGGCCCGCGAGACAATGCTGAGGGAAGCACAGGAGAAAAACGAGCTGCAGGTTGAAATAGGTCCACTTGATGTTGCCAAAGCCAGGTGCCTCTCACAAATGCTGTAGTTGTATCTTTCTCTCGTCACTCTCTCTTTTCCTCCGTTTTTCTCTCTCTCACTCTGTCTCTCTTTCTTTGTTCTTCTTTGTCGCTTTCTCTCGGTCTTTTTACCTTCTTTTGCACTGTCTTCTTTTTTTTCCTTTACTCTCTTTCTCTCTTGCTTTCTCCTTCTCTCTTTCTCCCCATCTCTTTCTATTTCTCTTTGGATTTCTTTCTTTTTCTTGCATTCAATCCCCCTCTTTCACTATTTCTCTTTTGTTTTTCACATTCTCTCTTTCCATGTGTCTGTCTCTTCCTCCCTTTCTCTCTCTCAATCTCTTTCTTTGTTCTTCTGTCTCTTTCTCTCCGTGTGTCTTTTTACCTTCTTTTGCTTTCTTCCCTTTCTCTCTCTTAATCTCTCTTGCTTTCCCATTCTCTCTTTCTCCCCTTCTCTTTTTTTATTTCTCTTTGGATTTCTTTCTCTCTCTCTTTCCCCCTCTTTCAACATTTCTCTCACTTTCTCCCTCTTTTCTCTCTCTATATTTCTCCTGTTTCTCCATCTCCCTTTTTCTTTCTCTCTAATCTACTAGTCTGGCCCCCGAGAGAATGGTAAAGTTAAAATGAGTTTGACACCCCTGATCTATACCATCATCACTTTTCCAGTTTATCCTCGTTTTTGGGGTTTTATTTGCTTTTTCTGGTTTGGATAGTGTAATTGTTCTTTAACCATTTGTTGATTATTTTGTGATAAAATACCATTGTTTTTGAGGGCCTCGCCTTCCTTCCTGCGCTTGGGTCCACTGTCTGGCTAATTAATGAGATATTAAAAAGCTTTGAGTTTTTTGTAATGAAAACATGAATGATTTGCATGTGTTTCATGCCAGGGATTTTTTTGATTGCGTGTCCAAATGAAATCTCACCTATTACCAACCCATTTTATTTTGAAAAGCATCACCAGGAACTCTAACCGGTTACAAGACCTGCCCCCAGTGATTTTTGACATTAGCTGCACGATGAGGACAAAGAAGACCGAAACCCAGAGCCAAAGCTTCTCGTCGAGGAAGCCTGGGGCACGCCTACAAGAAGGCCTGGACGGTCCGTGTTTCCTTCCCTCCTGCTCCATCGGGGAAGCTTGGAAATTTGGTTTTCTTCTGGAGTTTTGCGGCGCCCCTGCCCCCACGTGGTGCTTAGTCTGACACAAAGGTAAGGAAAGGATTCCACAACAAACCGTTCTTGGTGTTTTGGGGTAAATATTCAACGATGAAGCGCTATGAAGTAACTTCTAATCCTTAAAATGCCATAATACGACGTGGGCCCCGGGGGCTCCAGGAGCCTTCCAAAACACTACAGTGAAACAATAAAAGGACTCAACAAATGCTAGGAAAGTAAATGCGGAGACCTCATAAAGTTTTCAATGGCGGCCCTCTGTCTGGAGAAGGCGTTGACGACGTGGGCCCCAGGGGGCACCAGAGGGGCCTTGCACAGGAAGGAGAGGAGCGCCAATTCGCTGTGGAAGGACCCAAACTTCTCCTCGCCCTCGGGACGGAAGCTGACCCGCTGGCACAATTCCGTCAGGATGGCCAGGTCCAAAATAATCGGGCTGGCCAGCAGAGAGTCCTAAAATGGCAAAAACCGTGGGAAAGAAATGAGATTGTTGGCAAAGTCCTAAAGTTTGACGGAGAGCGTGAAAACACCTCGCAGGTGTTGTGCAGGACGATGGTGTTGAGTCCGCCCATCATGATTTCTGAAGTGTACTCGTCCATCGCGCGTTTGCTGTCGCCGACGAACGGGACGTACTTGATCACCACCTGAAAACATGACAAGAGATCAGCTCTCCGTCCCTACCCGGACCCTATCGCTAGGGTCGTGAGCACGTCTGGCTCAGAGATAAAATGAGTATGAGGTTGATCTCCTCTGGATCTTAGTATACTCAAAACTAAAGTGTGATGTCGTGGGGCAAAATTACAACTGGTTTCAGGGTTCGTACGGGTGCTTGAAATCCTGGAAAATGCTTGACCCCTAGTGTTGCGTTTTCGAGGAAAGAGCTTGAATTTGGGGTGAAGTGCTTGTATATGCTTAAAATGATTTCAATTGCGGTGTTTCCTGGCAGTCTGACTCGAAAAATTGAAAAAGTGCATGAAAATTGACGCATATGGTGGCTCCAGTCCTCATGATGGAGTTGTCATGTGCAGCGTTACTGCTCCCTACTGTCATATCTAGCAGACTAGTCACGGGAATTCCGGTTCCTTTTCAAGAAGCTCCCAAGCAGCTCCTCAGATTTTTTTGCTTTTTAGTGATATATTATCAATAATAATAAAACGGTCATGATTGACTGTCTTTTGGTGCCAACCGCCGCGGGGTCTGATTGGCTCAATGTCAGTATTTGAACCCAGTCCTGTCTGTCACCTGTTGTCAGTCTGTCTGCGAACTTCTGTTTTTAAAGGCAAGCCTTTTTTCAACCCCTGACTCCCGCCTGTACCGTTCTTGCTCCCGTTTGTCTCCGGCTACGACCCGTTTTGATCCCAGCCATGTCTGCTCTCCCGTCCTGACTTATGACCTGTTTTTGTTCCTGACCACGTCTGCTCTGCTGTCCTGGCTTACGACTCGTTTCCCTCCCCGACCACGTTTATGCTCTCCTGCCCCGGCAATTGACCTGTTTTTCCGTCCCTGACACCAGCATCTCCCGCTGGGAAAGATCCACTTCCGTAAAAGATTGAAAAGATTGGGACATGGAGGAATATGTTAACATGTTGCCGTTAGCATGGAGCCGTTAGCATAATTTGTTAGCATGCAGCTATTAGCATGTAGCAGTTAGCATAATATTTTTTAGCATGTCGCCGTTAGCATTTGGACATTAGCATCACTTGTTAGCATCTTGCTGTTAAAATAACTCATTAGCACGTAGCCGTAAGAATAATTTGTTAACATGTAGCCGTTAGCATTTGCATAATTTTAACCTGAAGCAGTTAGCATTTAGCCGTTAGCATCACTTTTGAGCATGTAGCCATTAGTGTAAAGTAGGCTTAAATGTATCAACTCAAGGTGTGTATTTCTAATCAGTTTGACGTTCCCTTTTGGCGTCTCTTAGTCTTCCTGTCTTTGTTTACGTTTCAAGTAATTTTCCATGTCTTGCGCTCTCAATAAAACACAATGGCAGATGGGGGATGACTGAGATTGAGATCGAGATTTGAGCGAGAGAGTATGGAAAGATCTCATCTCCCCGGTTGCAACTGGCTAAAATACTTTAAGTCTTTGCCTGAATTTCCTTCTACGGTTAGCCAATATTTTTTAGCTCTCTCACACTTCAGCGGTCGTTTTAGACCCAAAAATTAGCATAACTCATTACTCGTGAACTCAAGTAATGCACATGCATAAATACTGAATGCATTTCAAATCGTATCCAGTGTATTTTGCAGTATATTTTGCAGTATATAAGGCACACCGGGTCTATTTGGGGTCTTTGGGACTCACGCAGTGGTCGGGTTTGTCGCCGGGCGCGTAGAGGACGGGGTTGGCGGCCACCATGTCGTCCACCACGTTGCTTTTGCTGATCTCTTTGGAGCGAAACTGGAGAGGAGCAGCCAGGTTCTTGCCGTCGTTGTTTCCCAGGTGGTTGTAGCTCACGATGGAGCTAGGCTGCCAAGCGGAACGGGGATAATGGAGAACACAGCACATTTTAGGTTCACGGCGTCGGGACAGGGGGCGGCAAACACCAGGAACGCATAATGGTTGAGGACCGAGGAACCGCTGTTCCACAAAAGTTCTACTATAGAAAATACTACTGCAAAAATACTATGATGCAGTGTTAGCTATCCAATGGATTGAACCATTTCAAGGCAGTGGAGTACTTGTTTACTTTTATCTTGTATGGTGTGTTTGGCACGCTATTTGAACCTAAGAAAATGTTAAAATTTGTAAAGTCTGGCCGGTTACGCCCATGATGGAGAAGTTAGGTTTCCACTTTGCAGTCTGTGAACTAAATCAGCGCACCAGAACTGAAGGCAGCTGAAAGGAAGCTGTTGCGGTCCAGTGCCCACCTGCGGCCCGGCAGACGGGCCACAGAGAAGACGGCGGGCTCAAACCCGCCCGGACCCGCTTCCTCCATTTTAGGAACGGAAAGAAGTTCAAGCTCCTCACCTTGATGCCCGAGCTGACCAGGAAATCCACCAGCACGGACTTGATCTTGGTCTGTCCGGACTTGAAGTCGTCCCCGCCTATGAAGACCCCCCTCTCGCGGGCCAGCTCCAGCGCCCCCGGCACAAAGGTGTTTTGGGGCGACCCGTTGATGTAGGCGCAACCTTCCAGGATGCTGCTTACCGCAAAGAGAGTGGACGGGGACACCTCCGAGCCAGCCTAGAAGCAAAAACAGACACAGAAACCCTCAATGGGTTGGATCTAAAACCAAAGAACTTTTTTTGCTCACTACTGCCTTGAATATTTGTCCATACTTGGAAGAAAATAGTTCTGTGGAGTGCGCTCTCACTGGAGGTGGAATTGGCATTAGAAGTAGCTACAGGGGCCTCAGGGAATTATTCGGGTTTTTGTACCGTATTTTCCGCACTATAAGGCGCACCTAAAAGTCTTCATTTTTTTCAAAAGCTGACCATGCGCCTTATAATACGGTGCGCCTTATTTATGGATCAATATTAAATCGCAAAGTCTTCCAACTAACTTGCCGCCGCCGACTAGATTTTCCCCCGAACGCCAAGTACTCCGCGGTGTATGCTGGGATTTATTTACCGGCGTTTCATTGGCTAACCAATGTGTCAATCATCATTTGAATCGATCACTATTGGCTAAAGTTATTCGGAGGTCAAAAGGCGGATCCTTTTTATCATTTACAGGCTGCCATTGGCTTAAACGGCAAAACAAAGCCTGCAATTGGCCGAAAAAAGATGAATGTGTATAGCTGACGGCATACAGAAAGCATTTTTTAACTATACTGTATTTGTAAATATTTTATTCTCCTGGATTTACTTCACTCACGGATATAAGAGGACCACGGCTGCACATTATTATGAACACAACGACTTCGGTGAGCTACTCCGGCTATATATCTTGTTTCAGACTGAACTCGATGTTTCTGTGATAAGTGGTGCAGATAATGGATGGAATGGAGTGTCTATTTTTAAATTCAACTCAATTCCAAGTGTTTATTGTCATATGCACAGTAAAGTTGCGAGCGAAAAAGAAAATAGAAACTAAGGAATGGTTGGCATTTCTTGAATCCCAAGACTTTAACCTTCCGAATGATGGAACGATGCATTTGAGTGACATCGTACGGACACCGCATCCGCACGTGTTCTCGACACGTATTTGCAAGCTTTCGGAATGTTAAGGGGGTAATAAGTTGGACTGAACCATCTGACTGTTTTGTCCACGTTCCCATTGTAGCGCCTTATAATCCGGTGCTTCTTATGTATGTCAAAAATAGGACCAAAAACTATTTTTTCGGGGTGCGCCCTATAACCCGGTGCGCCTTATAGTGCGGAAAATACGGTAATTACACATTTTACACCATCTCTTAACCACAAACACGCATTTCTATCACAGACACAGGCGTGGTGGTACAAGTTGGCTGAGCTGCAGCCCTTTCCTGCTTATCCAATAAGGAGGCACGGGATGGGTATCAGGAGAGAGGAGGAAATGGGGAGAAGTAGGAGCAAGGGCAGAGAGTCTCTGCTTCATGAGACTTAATAAGCGTCTCGTCGTCTGAAAATAATGCCGACACCTGTCAAAATCCCAAATATTGGTGCCGCCCGCCCAATAAGCGTTCGACTGTTGGGTGTAAAATGACCACTGAAGTGTGGGAGAGCTAAGAAAATATTGGCTAACCTTAGGAGGAAATTCAAGCAAAGACTTGTTTTGTATTTTTTACAACTGCAGTTGGAGAAGGACCGAGAGGAGCGGATAATTTACCCGCAGGCCAAACTCCTTCTGGCTTTTCTCCAGCCTGCCTTTGTGTTTTATTGAAAACAAGAAGACATGGAAGAGTACTGGTATGTTGTGGCAAAAGACGAAAAACAAGATCAAGGATCATCCGCCCCCTATGGAAAAATACCCACACCTTCAAACAAAAAGGCGGAGACTAAGACGCCAAAAGGGAATATCAAACGGATTAGAATACACACCTTGAGTAAATACGTTCAAGCCTACTTTACATCGACCACGAGTTGATAATGACCTTCTTTCATCTCTATGCACAAAGCAACCCAAAAAGCTGAGTCGAGTCAATCAAACGAGCAGATCAGTCCACTTTCGACACAAATCTTTGAGTGTGGATTGCAATGAAGGCAAAAGAGGCAAACCGACACGGTGCCGGTGGGCATGGTTGGAGTCCTTACCTGGATGGCGGCCATCAGGTTTTGCGCCGTGTCGTTGATGCCGGGCACCACGTCGCAGAATCGCTCGGTGGTGGCCGTCCACACCACGATGACTTTGTCCACGCCGCTTTGAACACGGAAATCGCGGATGTCCGCTCGAATGCGCTCTACCTACGGGGGGACACCAACGCAAACCCGGGTGAGACACCGCCCTCAACCAAAACCCACTCAAGCTAACCCTAAACCCCTAACCCTAAACTATTACCTTCTAAACACTCGAAACACATGTTAATAATTCTACAAATTTGACCTAAACTTATAGAATAGAATTTACCTTTATTGTCATTGTTACAAAATGGGTTGAACATATTGCGACAACGAAATTGGACGTGGCACTCCAGTTTCACATTTAAGAGGAGGATAAAAGAAAACAAAGATAAAGGAACAAAGAAGATAAGGTTATAATTTACACAATATTTACACAAGAAATACGGGCATGTAGGATGTTACGCAACCAGCCGCTTGCCCTCACCCCTTATCCCTATCCCAAACCCCCCATGCTAACCAGAAACCCTAATTTAACCTACCCCTAACCCTTTTTCTCACTGTGAATGTGTGAAACTGGAGTGTCATGCCCAATTTCGTTGTCACAGTATGTTAACCCATTTTGTAACAACGACAATAAAGGTATATTCTATTCCATTCTATATCTAACCCCTAACCCTAACCTCTTAACCATACCTCTAACACCAAACCTTAAACCCTAACCCCAACAACCTGCTCTGCGGGCGTGCCGCCCAGCACGTTGTCGACCCGGCTGTCCTGGTTGGCGGCCACAAATCCCGGGATGTAGATGGAGGGGCGGGGCTTCATGGAGGCCATGTGCGGACGCAGCTCCTCCTGCAGCGACCAATCCAGAACCTGCGCTCGCTCCATGGCCCGCCCCAGATCCAGTGACGAGATGTCCCAGCCTAGGGACAGGAAACCAGAAGCTATCGCCTGTTGTCCGTTTGTCGTGTCCGTCCCTCTTTGGACAGCGGGTGTTAGTGTCCGCCCTACCATCTCATTATTGCCCTACCGTCAAAGACGATGTCGTCGGGGTTCACCATGGGCAGCAGATGGCAGAACGGAACGTTGACATCGCCGTCAGGTCCGGCTCCTAAACACACCGTGGACGCCTGCAGCAGCGAGCCAAAGTAATTGGCTCTCTGAAAGGGAAAGAAATGCCTTTTTTAAACACCGGCCGACATCCCTCCTATCCTGACTTACGACTCATCCTTTTTTTAGGTACAGAGAAGTTGATTCCGGTTTTTTTGACAGAGGGTTGGGTCACCCACCATACAGCAACAATTGACATTCCCATAAATAACAAAAGAAATAACAACAAAAAACTGATGATAAAAGAAATAAAATAAATTGTAGGACATCAAGTGTGTGATAGGCTTCCATCTTTTCTCAAATTGGAACTTCAGGAGAACTAGAACTCACCCGGTTCCTGTAACTATCAAAGGAGAATGTGTAGAATTTGTCCAGATCTACAAATACCTGGGTGTGCAGCTGGACAATAAACTGGACTGGATTGCCAACACAGGAGCTCTATGCAGGAAACGACAAAGCCGACTGTTTATGCTAATGTTATGCTAATGTTATGATAAGAGCTCATTTATCAGTCTCCAACTCAACATACCTCCCTAAAACAAGTTAATTACACATTTTAAACCATCTCTTAATCACAAACACGCATTTCTATCACAGACACAAGCATGTTGGTACAAGTGGGCTGTGGAATGCCCTTCCCCCTGAGATCCGATCTGCAACCTCAGTGGAAATGTTTAAATCTAAGCTTAAAACTCACTTCTACTCTATAGCATATGAATAACCTAAACTCTCTGTATTATTTGTGAATGCAACATCCTCTGCTGTCTGGTAATCCTGGAAAAGGGGATACCTCATGTGCGGTCCCTTCTCAAGGTTTCTTCATTTTCCTCATGTTGAGGTTTTTTGAGTTTTTCCTTGCCCCCATGTTGGTTCCAGATCAGGGGATGTTGTAATAATAGTCTGAAAGAATAGTCTGCGTAATCCTGTGAAGCCCTTTGAGACTCTTTGTGATTAAGGGCTATACAAATAAAAATAACTTGACTTGACTACCTTCTCAGAAGACTGGCGTCCTTCAACATCTGCAAAAAAGCTCCTACAAATGTTCTATGAGACTGTTGTGGCAAGCGCCCTCTTCTATGCGGCAGTGTGTTGGGGAGGCGGCGCTAAGAAGAAGGATGCCTCTCGTCTTAGTAAACTGGTGAGGAAAGCGGGCTCTGTTGTGGGCACAGAGCTGGACGGCCTGACAACTGTAGCTGAGAGACGGGCAATGAACAAGCTGCGATCAATCATGGACAACTCACTACATACACTACACAGCATCATCTCCAAACAGAAGAGCTAGAGGTCTGAAGCTGCTGTCACAGTCTTGTTGCACGGACAGACTGAGGAGATCATTTCTTCCTCATGCCATGAGGCTCTTTAACTCCACCCGGGGGAGTAAAAGCCCACATTTAACCCCACATTTGCATATTACCCTATTTTTATTACAGTGTGTTTATGTAGCACTATTTAAATACTCTATATCAACAGTTTATATTGGGTATTTTTGTATTCTATATCTTTATTTTATTTTTCAACACAAGGATACTGCTGGAAGTGTGAATTTCCCTAGGGGATTAATAAAGTATCTATCTATCTAGCTATCCGTCTAATTTCAGTTGAAGTCTTGCAGTCATTTTTCCATAATGTACATTTGCTTTAATTTGTCTCTCCATTGTTTTATGTCCGGAGGTTGTGTTTTCAGCCAGGAATCGTGTTCTTTGCTACTAGAATCATTACCCGTAGAACATATTTTTATTGACCAGTCTATAACTCTTCAGGCAAAATTCCGAATACATTCATAGGTCACTGGGTCCAAACGCAACTCCCATCCAATAATTTTATTTCTGTCTGAATACTTTTCCAGAAATTTGATATCACAGGGAAATTCCAGAAAATATGCGTGAAATCCCCCAACCTCCCACAGTTCCGCCGACATGAATCGGATGTATTCTTAGATTTTGAAGTGATAGAGGGTGTATAGAAGTAACGAATTTTTACTTTCCATTCAAACTACCTCCATCCCATCATTACTGAGACTCATTTGCAGAGGTTTAGATAGATAGATGTCTAGATAGATGTCTAGATAGATAGATACTTTATTCATCCCCGAAGGGAAATTTACATTTCCAGCAGCATCCCTGAGCTGAGAACAATACAATAATAAAGCAAAAAGAATACAATATACAAATACCCAGTGTGACGTGCAAATGCCCACTTTAGCGTGTTATATAGAATAACTAAATAGTGCTACACAGAATACATATTGCAATAAGATTCGGTAATATGCAATGTAGGTGGTGTGGTTTACTGTGGGCTTTTACTCTGCCGGGTAGAGTTAAAGAGCCTCATGGCATGAGGAAGAAAAGATCTCTTCAGTCTGTCCGTAGTACAAGACAGTGACAGCAGTCTGTCGCTGAAACTGCTCTTCTGTCTGGAGATAATGCTGTGTAGTGGATGCGATGGATTGTCCATGATTGACCGCAGCTTTTCCAGTGCCCGTCTCTCAGCTACTGTTGTTAGGCTGTCCGGCTCTTTGCCCACAACAGAGCTCGCTTTCCTAGCCAGTTTATTGAGACGAGAGGCATCCTTCTTCTTGACGCTGCCTCCCCGACACGCTGTCGCATAGAAGAGGGCGCTTGCCACAACTGTCTCATAGAATATTTTCAGGAGCTTTTTGCAGATGTTGAAGGAGGCCAGCCTTCTGAGGAAGTCAAGTCGTCTTTGCCCTTTCCTACATAGAGCTTCTGTGTTGGCAGTCCAGTCCAGTTTGTTGTCCAGCTGCACACCCAGGTATTTGTAGGTCTGGACAAATTCTACACATTCTCCTTTGATGGTTACAGGAACCGGGTGAGTTCTGGTTCTCCTGAAGTCCACCACCATCTCCCTGGTGTCGGTGGTGTTCAGGTGCAGGTGGTTTGCGTCGCTCCATCGGACAAAGTCCTGAATCAATTTCCTGTACTCCTCCTCCTGCCCGTTTCTGATACATCCCACGATCGCAGTGTCGTCGACAAACTTTTGCACATGGCAGGAGTCAGAGTTGTACTTAAAGTCCGATGTATATAGAGTGAATAGGAACGGAGAGAGCACGGTCCCCTGCGGAGATCCTGTGCTGCTATCCATCTATCCAGATGTCTATGTAGACATCTAGATAGATGTCTAGATAGATAGATGTCTAGATGGATGTCTAGATAGATGTCTAGCTAGATAGATAGACAGATGTTTATCTAGATGTCTATGTAGACATCTATCCATCTATCTATCTAGATGTCTATGTGGACATCTATCTATCTAGATGTCTATGTAGACATCTATCTATCTATCTATGTAGATGTCTATGTAGACATCTATCTATCTATCTATGTAGATGTCTATGTAGACATCTATCTATCTATCTATGTAGATGTCTATGTAGACATCTATCTATCTATCTAGATGCCTATGTAGACATCTATGTATCTAGATAGATAGATGTCCAGATAGATAGATGTCTAGATAAATGTCTAGATAGACAGAAAGATAAATGTCTAGATAAATGTCTAGAAGGACAGATAGATGTCTAGATAGATAGATAGATGTCTAGATAGATGTCTAGATAGATAGATAGAAGTCTAGATGTCTAGGTAGATAGATGGATGGATAGATACTTTATTCATCCCCGTAGGGAAATTCACACTTCCAGCTGTATCCTTGTGTTAAAATGTAAAACAATATACAATTTTGAGATAACTCAAACTTTATTGATTGTCCATCTGAGTATTCTATCTATCTACCCTGGTCATATCCCTCGAGAAGGGTGACCCACAGCAAGACAAACACATACACAAAACAAAGAAAATAAAAAAGGGGAAAAAAAATACCGAAAAACACACAAAAACATTTTTGGGGACCATGGCCAACCCAATTGCCCAAACACCCAAACAAGTTAGGCATCTCTGCACCTAAGTTGGTCATGCTTTCGTCCCTCCAGATGAAACAGGACACAAGAAAGCGGCCATGACACTCGGGTCAAGGTGACACAACATGCTTATGTTCAACAGCAGGTTGTTTTTAGCGACATCAAACACACAATTCAACACATTCCCGGATTTTTTTGACAGCTAGCTTACCAGTTAGCGCCTCACCTTAACGCCAGTCTTTGTGCGCCACGACAGCTTCATCCGATTGGCCAAAACCGCGGCGGTGACGGTGGTGCCGTTGTTGCCGCCCCAGCCTACCAGCATCACGCCCAATCGGGGGACGCGAGTCTCCGTACGAATGGTCATCACGTTGCAGCGAGGCGTCACCTGATTGGTCAGAGTGTTAGTGGGCGGGGCCGGCCCCGACCAGTAGCCTTTGTCTTACCAGAACGACGTCGCCGTCCTTCTGCGCGGCGGCGCTGTGGTAGCAATAGCGGGCTTCCATGTAGGAGTCCGTGTACGTCACGTCAGGACTGTTGACGCGAACCTTTAACGCCATCTTGAAGGGGTCTGCAAATAAACGGTCAAAAACAACAATAAAACTGTCAGAAACAAAAAACAAACCTCACAAATCAGGATGCCATTGGAATAAAAGGTGATAATGGAAAACAGAGGTGGAAAACGAAAATTACTTACACAGGTTGCTGTCCAAAATGTTCTAATGAAAGTTTTTTTTTGGGTTTGAACAATTTTATTGACATTTTTAACAGCAAATAAACAATGTGAGGTTTGAACAATTTTTCTCGACACTTTTGACAGCAATTGAGCATATTCACAATTTCGTTATATAACTTTCTAACAATATGACGTTTGAACAATTTTTGGGTGTATTCTTATATTTTGAAGTGATAGAAGGACTAACTGTGGATAGTTGTGGGGTGATTAGACAACCTGTCACAGATTAGGCGCCCTCTGGTGGACATAAGCGCCAGACCCCAACGCCTCTCAGATAGGACGCATAGCGTTAAGATACAGTGATATAACTTCCGGGCTTTTAAGTGTTACGTGGGGCGTTCCACAGGGCTCTGTACTTAGTCCCCTTGTTTTCACTTTTTGTCTTTTCCGTTAGGTGATATTATTCACTAGTGCAATATATGGTCTGTGCAGCCTTGGAGCCTTTGTGTGATTAAGGGCATCACAAAAAAATAAAGAGTGAGGTCCCATCACAGAGACACAGGATATTAACAAAGTCTGATACCATCAAGTTTGTGATTGTAATTAAAAAATTAATGAGTACGAATGAATAATGATGAATGATGCTACAAAATATGCCGTGTTTCGGAAATTCATACGTACTAGCTTATGCTGCTTTAGTTGTCCACCCCCTTTGGCTTCAAAATTAAACTCGGGTTAGAGCTTTCACTTTCCCCGAATGAAAAACTAGTTCACATTAGAACACACCGGGAAATTATCAGCTTTCCTCCGAATCGCGCATCCAATTTTTTTTGCCTGCCTGCCGGACTACACAGTGGACCACAGACCCAGGTCCAAATTGTCCCTAGGTGTGAATGACAGAGTGAGTTGTCTGTCCCTGAGTGCCCTTCGACAGGCTGGCAAGCAGTTCTTTCTCAAGGTTTCTCTTTTCTCCCCACACTGAGGTTTTTGAGTTGTTCCTTGCCTGCATGCTGGTTTAAGATCAGGTAATTGTGTAATTTTGTAATTGTAATCCTGTGCAGTCCTTTGAGACATTTTTGTGATTAAGGGCTATATAAATAAATGTGACTTGACTTGACTGACAGTTGAAGGTGTCCCCTGCCCACTGCCCGAAGAAAGCTGGGATGGGCTTTAGCACCCCCGTGACCCTACTGAGGATAAGTGGTGCAGATAATGGATGGATGGATTTCTGTAGTCATTTTTTGTCACGTTTCTGTCATAATATCTATATAGTAGTATTTTGTCATTATACTATCACTGTAGTGGTATTTTGGACGTACATCTGCAGAGCTATTTTTGAAGTATTTTAAAAGTATTATTTTAAAGCTCGGTGGCCTTGTGGGTATGCGCCCGCGCCGAGACTGGAAGGTTGTGGTTCAAACCTCGGCCGAGTCATTCCTAAGACTTAAACATTGGTACCCGTTGCTTCCCTGCTTGGCGTTCAGCAATAGGGGTTGGAATTGGGGGGTTTGGTCACCTATTGACTCAGCGAGGGGGCTGGGAATCCCCTCCTCTGATTCAATCTCCCAAAAAGAGTCAGAAATGACTCTAGCCACCTCCCACTAGGGGGATATGGCTGTGGTATATATAATAATTATTTATTTAATATTTTGTAGCATTTCTGCAGCAAAAAGTAAATGGTCTGCATTTCTACAGCGCTTTTCAAGTCAATGAAGACCTCCCAAAGCGCTTTACAATGTGCGTCACGCTTTTCCCTTATACACGCTAACTAACCGATAGCAGCGGCCGCCATGCAAGAAAACTACCTGCTACTGAGGGCATTAGGGATTCAGCATCTTGCCCAAGGACACTTCGACATATAACACAGAGGAGCCGGGAATCGGACCTGCGACCTCTTGATCCTAAAACGAGCGCTTTTGGTAGGATTGCTGAAGTAAATTTGTAGGATCATTCAAAAAAGACTGCACGGTGCCAGTTAGCCATGATGTACAGTGTTAATAAAAATTAATCTAAAAAAGCAAGACATTTTCACGCAATCACACGGAAAGAAAGCAATTTCCGGTGTTACCTTGGCAAAGAACTGTTAGTGCCGGGAGAAGAGGCTTCTGCTGCCGCTGCTGCCGCTGCTGAAAAGCCAAAGAGTGCTAGAAAGTTCTGCAAGATTCCTTGGCGCACTCTTTCTTTTTTCCCCGTTTTTTTTTCTTTTTTCTTTTCTTTTTCGAATCTGCGCACATTTGGCGTCGCGCCGGTTGCTGCGTGCAAGTGGGGGCGTGGCTTCCGTGTGGGCGTGCCCTCGCGTGACGTTAGGCCTGCCCCCAAGTTTCCGAAGATGCGTTCTTTTTCTCCTGATGGGAATTCCGCCCTTTCTTTTAGAACTGTTTTTTTCAGATCGGCTCACTAAAAAGAGTCGACCGATGAGAATTCTGGCTCTTTTTTACGAACGGCTCTTTCAGCAAAAACGACCAAAAAAAAAAACGACGGAAAGATAAGCAAAATCACACCTCCAACCTCCCCAAAAAACAGAAAAAAACCTGAAGAAAATCTTTAAAAAAAAACAACGGGAGTAATTCCTGCAAAAACTACTGAATAACAACCCCCAAAACGAGTAAAAAAACAACTGAAAACACCCATAAATGAAAAACAGCCATTGAAACATCCAAAAATGTCTGAGAACAACATAAAAACCTCAAATTAAAAACAACCCCAAAAATGACCAAAAACGCCAGAAATATGTGCAAAATATGACTTAAATATTACAAAAAAGAAAAATAACCAAAAAAGGACTGGAAAATCAACTGAAAAAACGACCCAATAAATGACCAAAAATCTACCAAAAAATATCGGAAAATTATGGAAAACCCCCTAATACTTTAAAACAACCATGAAGACGACCCCCCCCCCTAAAAAATCACCAAAAACTACTGAAATACGGCCCAAAAATACAAAAAAACAAAGAGAAAAGGAAATACTAGGACTGAAAAATCGACTTTAGAATATACAACAACATACATAAAATGTCACTGAAAACGACTGAAAAACACCCTTAAAGATGACCGAATAAACCCACCCAGAAATGACCAAAAGCCAGCGAAAGATTACCAAAAATTATGAAAAAAACTTACCTGAAAACCACCAACAAATTCATAAAAAAAAACCTCTCAAAACAAGCAAAGGGTGACCAAAGCGAAACCTACCAGAAATGGACTTAAATTAAAAAAAAAAAGATCGAAAAACAACTGAAAAACGACCTGAAAACGGGATGACCTCCTGCGTCCCTTCTCAAGGTTTGTTGAGGTTTTGAGTTTTTCCTTGCCCTCATGTAGGTTTTAGATCAGGGGGTGGTGTCATAATAGTCTGTAGTTTGCAATAATCTATGGTCTGTGCAGCGCTTTTGAGACTGTCCCTTCTCAAAGTTTCTTCATTTTCCTCATGTTGAGGTTTTTGAGTTTTTCCTTGCCCTCATGTAGGTTTTACATCAGGGGATTGTGTTACAATAGTCTGTAGTTTGCAATAATCTGTGGTCTGTGCAGCCCTTTGAGACTCTTTGTGATTAAGGGCCGAGCAAATTAACATGACTTGACTTGAGAGAGTCACACTATATATTTTAATCTGTGTTCTGTGCAGCCCTTTAAAACTCTTTGTGAATAAGGGCGTCACAAATAAACATCACTTGACTTGAGGTTTTTGAGTTTTTCCTTGCCCTCATGTAGGTTTTAGATCAGGGGGTGGTGTCATGGTAGTGTGTACAGCCCTTTGAGACTTCTACAAATTAAAAACAGCCATCAAAACGACCGAAAACTACAGAAAGATGACCAAAAAAGCCGACTGATAAACAACCTGAAAAATGATCGACAGAAACAAAAAACACATCCCAAAAATATTGACTCCAGTAAAATCTAATGAGGCGACTAAGAAAATGAAGTGCTGACGTCAAAGGAAACGTTCTTCGTGATTGGCTGACCTCACCCAAAGCGGAAGATGTCGCTTAGGCCAGTCCCCAAAATACTTCCGCCTCCACTCGCAAAGAAAACACGGCGTCGCCGTCGGCAAAACGACGTCGTCGTGACCGAAAAACGACTGGTAAACACAGGTACCCCAAGCCGCTTCGTCGCCTTCCTACCTCCGCCCGCTCCCTTTCTTGCTCCGGTGTGCGGCGCTTTCCTTAGCCAGCCCGAATGGGAGCAAACGTTACGCTACTCGGCTCGTGCTAAGCTAACTCAGCTAGCTAAGCTAAGCTGCTCGTCCGCCGAGTCGGCGCCGACACTTTGGGCTCGTCAATGGCCGCCGTCAAGCGCCCGAACGCCCGCCTGCCAGGGCGACTGCTACCTGCCCCCGCCACCGACGAGCCAGAGTGTCGACGTTCGAGTCTCTGGCGTCGCGGCTTAGACGCTACTCGGGAAGCTAGCCTATCTTCGGTTAGCTTAGCTCGTGTTAGCTTAGCCGCCGGGACGCTTTAAACTTAAGCGGAAGGGAAATTGGAAATACAATCGTTACCATAATACTAAACTCGCGAATACATTTAAGCCAGTCAACTAATAGTGATTTTTAGTCACTTCTTACCTGTTTAATTTGCCGAAGTTTCGCTGTGTCCAAAGCGGCAACGTAACCTCTTCCTCTTGGGCAAAAGTGAAAGGAACGAGTCACCTTATGTTGGCTTGATACTCCCACATCATTCCACACATGTCAAAAAGCATAATTGATCAGGGCGTCACTCTTTAATCCTTGTTTAATTACTTTACTTCGTGTGCCATGCCCCGTCTTGGCCACGATCGTAGGCTGGATTCTTTTAAACACACGGGTGGTAGGGGCACTACTTCCCGTGGTGTGTCTTGGGCAAGTACAGCCTGGTGGCACGCGTTACTTTAAAAAAAGTTCTAGTTGCTCACCACTTTTTCCGATAAGTAACTGAGTGAGCCGCAAAATTAACGAGATTCTATGCAAAGTAACTATTTCCGTTCCATTCATAAGAAGTTGCTGTAAGTCAAAATATTGGACACTTTCTGAGCAGTATTCCAGTCAGTTGAATAGAAAAGAAGGGGCAGGTTGTGTTCTAGAACCATGTTCTATTTATTGCACCTCACCAGCAACACGTTTATCCCACGCTTGAAGTGCCAAAAGATAAACGGTAAACAATATAAAGTGAGTTGAATCAATTAAACCCGAGACAACTGGTCAAGTAGGCATAACCCACTGTACTACAAGTATTTTGTTCACAACAAATTTCAATTGTAAAACAATCTCAAGTGAGTTTCACTATGTCAGAAAACTGCTCAACTTGAAAAATGCTACTTCAAGTATTTTGACTCAACATTGCGTTTCACACTTGAGTGTCAAATAAATCAAACTCCTAGAACCTCAATATTGATGCATATATAAGGTGCACTGCATTATAAGGCGCATGGTCAGCTTTTGAAAAAAAGAAAGGCCTTTAGGTGCGCCTTATAGCAGTGTCTGAAACTCATGACAAAAAGTTACCTAACACCAGGGCAGACAACTCTGAAAAGTTGCCTGCCTCTTTTTCACAACTTGAAACACAATAAAACGACTAATCGCAAAAAAAAAACATTTTTGCAAATTATTAAATATATAACTGAACAACACTTTAAAATTAAGTTTATTCTAAATCTACTTCTAACATTCGTTGCATGTATATGACATGGCTGTTTTCCATCTGCCATCAGCATGTACCTGTATTGACTCTTCTTCATTCATGCGATGTTTGGGTTGGGTCATCTGCTACAAGCCACGTGAACTCCTCTTTCCACCATGCTTTTAATGTATGTTTACGTTGTGTAGCGTCATCAATTTTGTTGGCTTCTTTTGAATCTTCTTGGGCTGAGGTTTTGGCTTGATTCCTAACCACTTATTCTCTGTGTGTCTATTTTGGAAAATGAAATGCAAATGTGCGACTTTGTAACACGCGAGACAGTCCGGAAGCAGGAAGTTAATCGATGCAGGCTTCTCATTGGCTGCAGAGTATGCAAATTGCCAAACGAACCGAAATTCCGAAATCTCCAAACTGATCGAAGATTTCTAAATCGGAACAAAGCAAACGTTTAATTTGAAAGAAAAAAAAGATCTTTCCCTTTTTTTCCTTGAAAAAGTTGTCGGACACCCGGACGGAGATGTTTTGTAAGTTGTACGGTGATGTAATAGATGTGTGCGTCCGGGCAGATGTTATTTCAGACATTGCTTATAGTCGTGAAACTACGTTATTCAGGGTACGTCTTGGATTGGGATTATAGGCCGATTTGAGAACAACATTAAGCGGTAAAGAAAAACAATTGTGAGCGTGCTTTGGGCAAGGCGATGCAAAAACGGTCTCGGAACAAGACAAAAACGCAAAACATTCAAAGTTGTGCATTTGTTTTGTGTTTTAGAGCAACCCAGAGGACGTCACTTTTCTCCTTTCTGAATGGTGCGCACGAGTGAAAGATAGTTTGCGTCAGTGAATGTCAGTTTGCCATTTTGACGGAGCGCCGGGCTTCCTCGGACGATGACAATGGAGGAGATGAAGAACGAAGCGGAGAGCAACTCCATGGTCTCCATGACGCTCTACACAGTCATGTACCCCGTCTTTAACGAGGTACCGCAGCTATTCCATTGCATTTGCAAAGAAACTCCTTCGGGACTTCTGATCATCCGTCGCAATTACCTCACATAGTGTTTCCCATAGGACACAGATGTCAAAATCGGCGGCCCGCGGGCCGAGTCAGGCCCCGTCAAGGGTTTTTGATCGAGTCACTGTGGGTGATATTACATTTGTCAAGGTTCAAAGCAGTGTTTGACAAAAAATCACAGCAAAGAGCTGGACCAACAATCAACATCTATTTTTCCTGCGTTAGGGTGCAAAAAAATCAAGTGCCATCCATCTTTGTATCTCGATAAGACAGGCCTCCAAATTTCTACAACTTACCTAAATGGTTGGTGTTCCACTAGTGGCAGATAAAAATGAGTGTTATCTTTATAGCTAGGGAAACTAATATTATACGTTCAGATAATATCACCAAGCGGAAGCATATAAATACTAAAAAAGAAGAGGGCCAAGTCCAGAGCCTTGTGGAAAGTCACAGGTGACGTCAAAATAACATCTATAAATTTACAGAATAGCAGTTCACCGGGTTGGTACGGTTGCTTGAAATCCTTAAAAATGCTTCAATTTTAATGTTGTTTTTCATAAGGTCAGGAAAGGGCTTACATTATGGGTGAAGCGCTTGAAAATACTTGAAATCCATGTTTCTTGGCAGTCTGACTGTAGACAACAGAATAAATTAATCTTATTTTTTATTTTTATTTCAAATTGCGAGGAAATGGTGCCGGCGTACCTGCTATGGTGGCTTGTCATTGTGGTTTTGTCATGTGAAGCATCACTGCCCCCTACTGCTTGCACTCAAGAGAACACATCTTTTTAGAAAGTCAGCTCTTTTGGCTCGGCACACCGACGGCTCCTCAGATTTATTTTTACAATATTATGATATATTACCAATAATAATAAATCATGTACCAAATTATTTAGTAATTTTATATGTTAAGCAGGGCCTCCCTACAAAACATATGAATTTGGCCATGAAAAATGTGTACGGCCCACCAGGATCTTCAATGGGAAACATTGTGATGACTTATGTCTGCTTGAAAATGAGGCTAATGAGAAGACAACCTTGTGTGGATATCTGCCACAAGACGACAGCAAAGCCTTGTTGCTCTCCTAACACACCTTGCACTCCATTCCTCAGCTGGAAAGGATCAACCTGTCGGCCGCTCAGACGCTCAGAGCTGCCTTCATCAAGGTAAACCAGAACTTGATTCGCTTTTTGATATTGGACCAATGCACTGGAGATTTCATAGGATGCCATTCCTTATTTTGATTATTACATCATTGTCGCTGTCGGCCGACCATCTTGCTGTTTTTTCATGACCACGCCCCCTTAGAGCTGATCTGTTTTTGTAACCTTGAAGATTTCATTAAATGAGGGGGATCCCAAAAGAGCTTTAGGACGGGGATGGAATTCTCTCATCTGAAAGCCTCTTTCCGGGTCCTCCTATCAAGTTAAAATTTCGTTCAGACAAGGGTCTCATACTCAAATGAGTTGAGGATCGTGAAGCTTGGATCTGGGTGAAGTAGGGCCAATTGGGCTTTTCCACAAAATCATTTGCTCTTCTTGAAAGGACGGCGTTTGATATTTGTCCACTAGATGTCGCTGTCATGTGTAGTGCAACCAATAATGAGTCCAAGGGAGCTTACAAACTACTGAGCATGAAAGTGAGCAAAAATAACTTTTTTTTTTTTCAAGACAAAAACGAAGAAAAAAATGAAATTTTGGGTTCTTTTCGTTTTCTTGAGCTTAACTTTCTCATTTTTCTTTTCCAAAGTCACCAAGCGCGTTTTGGTCACTTTGAGTTTCCGTATTTTGTCTTTTCCCCATTGTGCTTTTAGTACTTGTTTTCAGTGGCACGACAAAATACAGCGACATCTAGCGGCTAAATAATACAAACTGTCCCTTCAACTCACATATTGAGGCGGGGGACTCAAACTATCATCCTGAGGGCCGCGAGTTTTAGACCTCTGCATTAAAGTCTCCTCTCCTTATTGAGTGTCTACTAAAGTTTAACTCAACAATAAATACTAGAGAAAGCAGCCGACCCGTAATTCCTGCATCACTTTTTACGGTGTTTGTGTTTCCGTCCGGGACCAGGCAGAGAGGGAGAACCCAGGCCTGACCCAGGACATCATCGTGAAGATCCTGGAGAAGAAGAACGTCCAAATCAACTTCACAGAATCGCTGCTACGGATGGCCGCCGACGACGTGGAAGGTGCCGAGCGCCTTTCCCTACGCGTTGTGGTATTTTCCCCGCTTTTGGTATTTTGGGTCAAACGCCGTCTTGCTCCGGCACAGAGTTCATGGTGGAGCGGCCCGAGCAGGAGTTCCAGGACCTGAACGACAAGGCCCGAGCGCTCAAACGCATCCTCAGCAAAATCCCGGACGAGATCAACGACAGAGTACGCTTCCTACAAACCATCAAGTGAGTGGCAACCTTTGGCGTCGTAAGCTTCAGCCTCAAGCTTCTTTAAATCGGGACACGGCCTGTTCTCCTTTAACTATTTACTGGATTCCGAAAAGATTAAACACAAAGCTGTGGAGCTGCGGAGGAACCACTCGTTTAAGATAGACCCTAGCTTCAACAGTGTGCCGATGTGAGGCCCAATGGTCTTAACTAAAGGTTTGAGAAGCAGGTGGGCCACATGAAAATGGGCGAGGGCCGACTATTTGGCCTGGCATTCTTTTAACACGCTTTCATAAATTTTGCCTCTTTTAAAGTTTTGCAATGCTTGGCCATTAAACCTTGAAGCCGTCGTATTTGTATTTGGCTCGCAGTGTAAAAAGATGGCTGTGCCATTAAAACAGCCTTCTGTTGCTTCACCTTTTCGCAGCATTGGTTTCCAGTTTGCTTTTTTTAGTCTGGCAGTGCTTCTTGATATTCTTTTAAATCAGCCACAGTCTTGGCAGTTGTTTCAGATTTCGGTGAAAAAAAGACTAATTTCCACTTGTCCTGAAAGTCAACTTTCCTTTTTTGATTTACACTCTCGGTGTCGTAAATGAAATGTGCTAAAATTCTCACAAAAAGGGGAGGAGGGTGACTTGGCCTCAACAATGTGCTAACGTGAGACCTAAACGTCTTAACCAGTTCTCACCGGGTACTCCATCCATCCATTATCTGCACTGCTTATCCTCAGTAGGGTCGGGGGGGTTACTGGAGCCCATCCCAGCTATCTTTGGGCAGTGGGCAGGGGACACCCTCAACTGGTTGCCAGCCAGTCGCAGGGCACATAGAGACGGATAACTCACTCTCTCATTCAGACAATTCGCTCAATCACACCTAGGGACAATTAACCTGACATGCATGTTTTTGGAATGTGGGAGAAAACCGGAGTGCCTGGAGGAAACCCACACAAGCACGGGGAGAACATGCAAACTCCACACAGGAGGTTCGATCTCATGATCACCGGGTAATGTGCGCTTTTAAATAGGCAGCCGCCGACTAACTTAGCTGATGAGTTTGAGTTGAATATATGCTATGTGAAAGTCCTAGCCTTATACGAATTGAGTTAGTCCCCTTTTCCCCCCCACCAGAGACATCGCCAGCGCCATTAAAGAGCTCTTGGACACAGTCAACAACGTCATCAAGAAATATCAGTACCAGAATCGCAGAGTGAGTCCCGCAGCACTCCAAACGCTCTTTTACGCCATTTGTGATTTTTATTTGTGTCGTCCAGGCTCTGGAGCATCAGAAAAAGGAGTTTGTCAAGTACTCGAAAAGCTTCAGCGACACCCTTAAAACCTATTTCAAGGACGGCAAGTAAGTGTTGTGGTGCCCATTGACCAATTTAAGATGGCGCTGTGAGTCCCAGGGGGGGCGGGGCCGCGTTTACTCGAGTCGCTGCTGGACCTTTAAGGGTTTGTACAGGTGCTTAAAATCCTTGAATTTTAATGCTGTGTTTTCAGAGTGAGGAGAGTGCTAGAATTTTGGGTGAAGTGCTTAAAAATGCTCGAATTGATATTCATTGCAGTTTTTCCGGGCAGTCTGACTCAACGAACAGTGCTTTTAAATAAAGAAAAAATGTAAAAAAAAAAAAAAGATAATAACGCCGGTGGTCGCTCCAGTCCTCATAATGGAGTTGTTTTGTAAAGCGTTACTGTCCTCTACTGTCGCATCCAAGAGGACAGCTTTAGGAGACGAGTCACAGGAATTTCGGCTCTTTTTTTCCCAGAAGTGGGTTTTTCGCCACAGTGCACTGATAAGGCTGCCGTGCGTCTCCTCGGATATTTAATTTTTTTTTTAATTTTTTTGACTATGTCATTGAACTCCATTATTACCCAATTCCTCTAGAGCAGGGGTGTCAAACTCATTTTAACTTGGGGGGGGGGCACACGATAGGACAAACATTCTGTCAGGGGCCAGACTAGTAGATAAAAGAGGAAAAAAAAGAGAGAGAAAGAAATAAAAGAAAGAGGGAGGGAAAAGGTGGGAGGGCGGGACAAAGAAAGAAAAAGAGAGGGAGTGAGAAAGCGTGAGAAACAAAAGATAAAAAGCCGTGAGAGAGAGGGAAAAGAAAGGGAGGGGAAGAAGGAAATCCAAAGAGAAATAGAAAGACAGAAGGAGAGAAAAGAGAAAAAAAGTGCAAAGGGTAGGAAGAGAGAAAGAGAAGAGGGAAAAGGAAAAAAGGAAGTCAGAGCAAAATAAGTTAAAAAGACAGAGAGAGAGAGAGAGAAAGAGACAAAGAGCAACAAAGGAAGAGAAAAAGCGACACAGAGTGGGAGAAAAGGGGTGGAAAAGAGAGAGAGAGAAATAAATACAAGTACAGTGTCTTTGTTCGAGGCACCTGGCTTTGGCAACATCAAGTTGCCATATTTCAACCTGCAACTTGTTTTTCTCTTGCGCTTCTCTGAGTGTTGTCTTGCGGGCCGGATTTAATCCCTTAGCGGGCCTGATCTGGCCGCGGGCTGTCTGTTTGACACCCGTGCTCTAGAGCCTTCTCCTTGTGACGTATTGGACCCGCGCGTGCATTGTTGAGGCAGAATGTCAGAATTCATGTCAGTTTATAGCAGCCCATGGCGGCTGGATTTGTTCCTTTGAAGTTACTGTAAATTGGAACATTTGGCCTTAAAAGTGCTTGAATTTAGCCATGGAACAGGTGTACAAACCCTGTCTTTTTTATGTGCAGGGCCATTAACGTCTTCAACAGCGCCAATCGGCTCATCCACCAAACCAACCTCATCCTGCAGACCTTCAAGACCGGGGTCTAGCATGGCCAGGACCCGGGCCCAAAGAGGGCGGGGACTCCGACCCCGCCCCGGGAAGCGGTGGAGGGTCGACGGCCGGAGAGACTGAAAAGTGCCATTTGTGTCGTCAATGAAGATTTTCCAGTCTCCGACGGGGGGGTCTTTGGTTTTACTTGGACTATTTTAATTTATAACCCGCATTTGTGCTCGTTTGTCTTCATTTTTTGGGGGGGGGTCGAGGGGGCTTAACGGCCATTTTCTAATCCGGTCCCCTCAGTGATTTTTTTCTTCCCGAGCGAGATGGCGCCGAGCTCAAGGATACAAGTGAGATGGCATCCCCGCGATTTCATTTCATTTCTCTGGGCTCGGTCTGGACCACGACGCCAAACCACGTGCGAGCGAAAGCGTCTCGCTGTCCCTTTTATCCCAAGCGGTAGCGCATTCCCTTCGATGACAGGACCACAAACCAATGATCCCGGTTGCAAACGTTCAATAAATTGTTTCCAAAGGAGCTTTTTGGATTTCGACTTCCGTCCGAATGAAGAAAAGTGGCTGAATTCTGATGCCGGTTAGAAAACATTATTGTTGACAATTTCCTAGGAAATCCCGACCTAGCGGGGTATTGATCAATGATGGGGTTGGATCTGTAACGATGGCCGATATTGATCAAATGAAAAAGAACCTAGAGCAGGAGTCTCCAACCTTTAAGCGTCGAGCTACTTTTTGTTACCAATTAGCGCAAAGGGAAACCCACTTTCATATGCATTTCTAAAATAGCAACTAAGCTAAATGGCTTGCTAAAAGGGTAGCTTGAAAGGTAAACAGGATTAAGATTGAATGAATGAATGAAAACTTTTATTTCGAACATAAAAATAAAAAAAGGACAAAAACAATGAGTCAACAACAGAATGTCACATAACATGTTCGAAAAGATTAAAAAGCCATCTAAATAGCCAGATAGAAAGTTAAAAACTAATCTAGATCGCTAGCTGTAAAGGATGCCCTAGCTTAGCTTGATAACTCGCAAAAAAATGTCAAATTTTAGCTAGCTGGCATGCAAAATATGTATAAAGCTAGCTAGTTAGCTTGCCAAATAGCTAAAAATGCAGGAAGTTAGCTACAAAGCGTAAAAGTTACCCAGATAGCTTGCTAAAAAATAGCTAGATAACATGTATAAAATGTAAAAAGCTGGCCAGATATCTTGCTAAATAGCTAAAATATAGGAAGATGGCTAGCTATAGAGCTAAAAAAGCTAGCCAGATAGCTGCCTAAAAAAGATTAAATGCAAAAAAGCAAAAGGCTAACTAAATAGCTTGACAAATAGCTAAAAATGTTGTCTTTAGCAACAGAGCTTGAAAAAAGTAGCTAGATAGCTAAAATGTCTTTTGCTCATTCGCTTTGTTTAACTCATTGGTATTGAGTTTGTTGTATTTCCTGTAAAATAAATCAATAAAAAGCTGAATAAATACATTTGTTAAATACATGAATAGATTCTCATTCTATTTTCTTAATTGTTTTTAAAAAAAAAAACATTACTCGATTGCATTTTTTTTTGTCCATGAACTGCAATTTAAATCTTCAGATTTCTAAAATAATGATCATAGTATTACTATGTTAATTATTAAAACTAGGGTTAAATAGACTCAACTGCTGAAAAAATACTTTGACTAGAAAATCCAATGAGCCGGCATTGATGAGCTATTTTCATAACGGGTCCCTGGGAACCTCAAATTTTCTTAGAGGGCGCAACATTGGAGACCCCTGACCTAGAGCTTCAATACCACTAAAGAAGTATAAAAAGCTTACTTTGTCACTTGCACACTATTGTCAATTATCAACCGCATCAAGCTTCCTTATTCCAATTTAATTTCAGCTACCCTGACTAAGCTTTTATTCCACAATAGTTTTATTTGTATTCTTTATATATTTACATTTACTTTTATTCAGGCGATGAGAATATCAGTAGAATCAGGCTAGAAATTAACCACAAGTTTTTTTCATTCACAGACTATTCTGGACACCATTACGATAAAAAGCTCCATTCTGGCAATAATGTGCAAGTGGAATTTAAGGCAAGCTTCTTAGGTTTTTGTGGCGTTTCAAAACTGCAGTGGGAGTTCTGGGTTGTTTTTAACTGTTTGATCAATACACTGATGCCCAATATATTTCAGCCACCGTTGTGATATAGACAAAGGCTACATTCTGGCAAGTGATATCCTAAGCAAGCTTTTTATACCCTTTCGACAGCGCTACAAAACTGCTGTTTTAGTTTTGTGTTGATATTCGTAGTCTGATTAATATCCTGATATCGGCCATTTTGACAGCTCACTGCTGTTTATTAACACAAGGCGCTATTGCGGCTAACACAAAAACAGGCATAAGTGGCTAACATGGATACACTTTGAAGCATACCATTTGGTGCTGAAGGGCTTTTGGCGAGGTGTGAAGATGATATGATTCTTTTGGAGAAAAAATCTTTTCAATTCTCAAATAGAAAGGCTTGATTGAATATCTCCATTCTTAATTGGCGATTTGGTCTTCGAGGGTGCCGCTATGAATTGTGGGAATTGCAAAGCGAAGAAAGAACGCAGCAACCGGAAAACAAGTAGCCTACTTCATCCATCGGTGAGTTATATCAAGAAATGTGTTTCTAAAATTTGACGTGAGGGAAAAAACAAGTAGGATAAAGGAAGAAAAGGGAAAAGAATGAGATCGTTTGGACAAAAACAAAACATTCAAATGACAAAGGAAAATGGAGAAGAGCGGGAAAAAAAGTTTGTGGGAAAAGCTAAAGAGAAATAAAAAAGTATCAAAAAACATAAAAAAATGTCCCTTTTGTCTTATGTTAGCTATTATATTTAAATGAAGACTCGCACATTGAAGTATGTTTATAAACTTTACCGGGAACTTAAGTGCCCTCTTTACCAATTGGTGCACCTGCCTAACCGCACCGGGTAGAACACATACATTGTAACATCTTTGTTCACTATATTACCAATAATATTGTAAAATTCCGCACAGGTTTTACCCAAAAAAAATCTATTATAATATTTTTTTCCAGCTGTCTGCATGACACAACAAAATATCTATTTAAAATAGTGACTTCAGGGCAACAGCCAATAATCAGGGTTGGGTAGGATTACTTTAACTGGATTACTTTCAATTACTTTTGGATTACTTCAATACCAAATATGCTAGTAAAAGACAAAAGAAACTAAATATGAATAAAACGACTAAATTTTGTGCAGGCTTGGGGAGTAACGGAATACATGGAACGGCAAACATGATGTTGGCAAGCTGTTTGGATTGATTTTCATTTTGTTTCTGTCGCATTTGATGTTAGTTTTGACGGAGATCAGAGATCAAAGCCAGGAGAGAAAGCTTACCACGTGTTGTGAGTCATAACTTTATTCATGTTTCTTTTGTCTTTTATTAGCATATTTGGTATTGGAGTCATCCAAAAGTAATTGAGAGTAATCCAGTTAAAGTAACCCTACCCAACCCTGCCAATAATCTACGAAATACAAGAATAAACTAGACATTCAAAGCAAAAAAAGCTAATGGTAAAAGACATCCCTGAAAAACACATTACTGGTCCCAAAAACTGGGTTGGTAATATATGTCTGCTCCAAATTTCAGTGTCTTTGCTGAATGTAACATGGAATGGCGTGATTTGACTTCCACTTTTCTCCACTTGATGTCGCCAAAGTTCAGAAAAGCTTGAACTCCTTTAGTGCTAAGCTCAAGAAAGGCCACAACCTCTGAAGCAGGGGTCTCAAACTCAATCGAGTTGAGGGCCGCCGGAGTTGCACTCTGAACCAAAATGGCACAACAAAATAAAATCTAAAAAAGAATCAAAAATGTAAATCTATCAATCATAAAATCAATAAACGAAGCCATCATTTGCCTAGGCTGCACTTGCGTGAAAAGGACAGTGTGTATTATCTGACCACTAGAGGTCCCTGTGTTGTATAGTGCAACCCCAAAAAACTGCAAACTACAGGAACTCAGAAAAAAATGAGAAAAAGGAGAGAAAAGGGGGAAAAGAAACCAGGAAAAAAGAAACAAAAAGGAAAAGGACATTTGAGATGAGTCAGCGGACCAGCGTTTGACCTGAAGCATGTGAACGCCTGTGTGGACCAGCTGGCAGAGATGGGAAGCTGCGTCGCAGCCCTCATAGAGTTTCTGGACTAGTTTACAGGCTGGGGGCGTCGTTGCTGTCATGCACTTTCCGGACAAATTTTCAACATGTTACCTAGTGTTTACTATGTTTGTGTACTGTAATGCTAAATGTAATTCACCCTGGTCATCCTGAAAGGGGGATACCACTGTTATGTAAAATAAATGCAAATGGCTGGACCTACAAATACTTTAATTAGAAAGCCAGTATCATACTTTGCCTATATTAAAAATCACTATGTTTTTGATAAATTATTTTACCACTGGGAGGCTCTTAACAATACACAGTCCCTTTCTGGGGGCCACAAATGCTATAAAAAAAATCTCACGTGGGCCAGACTAGTATGTTTTAAAGAAAGAGAGAAGGAAAAAAAGAGAGAGAGGGAGGGAAAGCGAGAGTGATACACAAATTGGGAGAACAAGGGAGACAGAGTAACTGAGAGAAAAAGAGAGAGCAGAATAGAGATATGAATGGATAAATAACGAGAGAAATAAAGACAAAAAGAAAGAAATAAAGAGCGAAAGAAAAAGAGAAAGATAAAAAGAATGAGAGAAGTGAAACGACAGAGAAAGAAAGAGAGTAAAAGAGTGAGCAGGGGGAAAAGTGAGACAAAGTGAGGTGAAAGAGGGATCAAAAAAGGGGAGAGAAAAGAGAGGGTGAGAAAGAAAGAGAAAAATAGAAAGAAAGAAAGACCTATTACAGCGTAAATTACAGAAAGAGGAAATAGAAAGAGAAAAGATAAAGAATTGGAGGGTGAGAGAGGAATAGAGAAAAAGAGAGAGTGAACAGGGGAAAGAGAGGGAGAAAAATATAAAAAAGAAGAAAGTGAGAGAGAAATAGGGAAAGACAACCGCAATTGTTTTGCAAGTGTTAACTGGCTTGGGTGACATCCGGTGGAAATATTTAAAACTACAGCTCATTTTCCTCTTGCACTTCTCTCACTGTTGTCTTGGGGGCCAGTTTGACACCCGTGCTTCATCATATTAAGGCGGGGGCCTCAAATTGTAAACAGACAGGCAAACTCTAGGGTTCTGGCCAGGTGATCTTTAGCTCTGGAAGCTCCCACTTGGACTCCAAGCTCCACAGCCCTGGACCACCTTCCCTACTCCTCCAACTGGCAGACCTGGTCCTGGACCGTGTCTCTCCTTTGCTTTGGATCAGATCTTGTCCATTGCTGGAAATGGGTGGACCCTTATCCCTGGCATCTTTACAGTCCTACACTTTGCCATTACCAAAGACAAAATTCATGACAAACAACAAAATAAACGACAAAATACACAAAAAAAAAACAAAATAAACTACACGACACACTAAATACCATAATTAAAAAATGAACAAACGAATAAATAAATGAGTTGCATCGATGTCATCTACTTAAATGTTATGCGATTTATTGATGTGTTGATTTCTTCTGTAGCTCCCTAGTTCTAAGTTTTTCGAAATACTGTGTTTGCGTTTCGTAGAAAAGCTAGCGAGTGGCGTAGCGTTAGCACCCTTTATTGTACGTTCCAGTTGCAGAATCTTCCCGTTGTCATGGCAAGTTAAAGAAAAGAGAAGAAGAAGAATAAATAGATTTGACAACTGCTGATAATATTTGTCAAAGAGTAGCACATAACAAAGGAAACCTCTTAACTTGGTAAAACAGAATCGCCAAGAACTGCAAAGCTTTTTTCTTATTACTCTTGAAAAGTCCTGCGTTGGTTTGGTCCGTATTCCCAGAAAAGAAGAAAGCCTTTAAGGGGCGTGGCCAAGAATGGTTTGGTCCGTATTCTCAGGGCAAAAAAACTTTTAAAAGAAAGGGGGGGGGGGGCGGGGGGGCGTGGCCAATCAGGCCCCACAGTGTCCAATCCCGTCTTTCGAAAAAAAATGCCGAAGAGCTCAACTTAAATTCTGCAGAGTTCTTCTAGGACACACATGTCAAACATACAGCCCGCGGGCTAGATCCGGCCCGTTGGGTGACTTTAACCGGCCCACCATCAATTTTTGAATATGTTGAAAAAAAGAAGAAAGTCTCTAGGTCACTTTTATCAAAAGTGACATGTTGTTTCAATAAATGAAAACCTAATGCCTTCTCTGGCAGAGCAGCGTTGAGTTTGAATAGCAGGTGAGTTGGTTCAGGCATAAAACTGCATTTGCAACAATTTCTAATGAGAAACCATCAAATGCTAACGTGCTAGCACTTGCCTGGAAATTTTGCTAGCAGACATTAGTAATGTGGTGGAGCCCTTTCACTCTGGAGCGCTCGGGACGGAGTTGAATTCAGCCAGTAAATATGGCGAAAGCCGCCATTTTTGAGTATTCCGAGTATTCCCAGCTCGGTGTGTTCAAGATCGATACGGAAACCGTGTGTTACTCTCTTTTGACGATTTGTTGCGTTCAAATCGAAAAAAATCAAACCGATCAAATCGTTCCAAGTATTCTCAGCTCCGAGTGATCGGGATAGATCGGAAACATCTAGCGTACGTTAGTCAAACATTTCTAAAACTTACCTTATTTTCGGGACTACAAGGCACAACTATAAAACTCAAAATTCTTGGGAATTCCAAAGTGCGCCTTGTAATTATAAACTGGAAATTTGGTCAATAAAATTAAATCTTTACGAGTGAATCAAGTTAATTTAATCATAACCATTCCATCCATTTGGTCCCTTCAGGGAAATTCGTTTTCACCAACTGTACCGGGTGTACAGTCCGTGCTGTTGCAGCAGAGCGTGTGCCAAAATTTAGCTGTAAAACCTGTTTGACTGATGTTTATGTACTATGAAATTTACATTTTTTAAGTATAAATGCAAGCTTCGCTTTTGAAGTATGTTCAATTTCATGCACCTCTTAACCAGTCCGGTGCCCCTTATACGTGAAAATTGATCACAAAGGACTATTTTTGGGGTGGGTGAACCTTATAATCATGTGTGCGTCATTGTCTGGAAATTGCGGCAATTCCATATTTGTGTATGATGCTCTTTTTTATCTAAAAAGAGGAACTCATCAAAGTTTGGGTGTGCGTCATCCACAAGGTTTTTCTGTATTATGGTAACGGGACTCGAACCCGGGTCAAACTCTAGCCACTGGATTGCTAATGACATCGATAATGTGCTAAAAGGTATTTGGGTATGATGTCACAGTACTAGTGATGAACGTCAACTGGTCGCATGTTACAGAGATGATGAATTCCATGCTATTCTTCTATCATTGCCCATTGTTACATTGCCATTGTAACTTGTGAAGGTAACATTTGTCTATGGTACTGTGATTAAAAATTGTGTGTCAATGAAATCAAACCTAATGCCTTTTCGTATGCCCAGTGGTTAGAAAAATCGATGCCTTTACCGCCGCGCACTGGGTTCAATTCCTGCCGCTTCTGACCGCAAAGTTTTAGGTGAGAAAAAGGGAAAACAGATTTTCTACAGATTTAAAAAAACAAAACAAAATGGTGGCCGCTGTTTTGGGAACAATCCCAAAAGTATTTTGTGTCCTAGCGGAGCTCTTTAGCATTCGCGCAGTAAACCCGAAGATCTCTGTCCTTAGGATTAGGGTTAGAGATCTTTGCTCAGGGATATGGTCACAGGGTTAGAGTTAGGGTTAGAGGTCCATGGTTAGGGGTAGGGTTGGAGTAAGGATTAGGGTTAGAGATCTATGCTTAGGGGTATGGTCACAGGGTTAGAGTTAGGGTTGGAGGCCTTTGGTTAGGGGTAGGGTTGGAGTAAGGATTAGGGTTAGAGATCTATGCTTAGGGGTATGGTCACAGGGTTAGAGTTAGGGTTACAGGTCTTTGGTTAGGGGTAGGGTTACAGTGATAGAGTAATGATTTGGGTTAGATCTACAGTATGGTTAGAGGTATATGGTTAGGGGTAGGGCAAGACATTGAACCCCTAATCTCCCCGAAAATCAGCAAAGCGCCTTGGAAGGCTGTGGACGCCAATCGGTGTGTTAGTGTGCATGTGAATGGGTAAGTGTGAAGAACATTTTAAAGCGCCTTGGGAGGTCTTCAGAGACTTAAAAAGTGTTACGTAAATGCAGACCATTGACCATTCACAAAGGAAAATGGGAATAAACAATCTGGCACTAAAAAACAAAACAGATTTTTCCTTTTTTTAAAGTAGTCATTTGTTATATACATTTCCATTTTTATTTGTTTGGTGAGCCGGATAAAAAAGCCTGCCGGGGCTGTATGTGACTCACGTGCCATTGCTGCCCACCTCTGGTTTAGAGGATTTGAGTTGCAGGGTGTAGGGTTTGTAGGTTGCGGTTACAGGGGTAGGGTTTGATAGTTAGGGTTAGAGGTTTAGGGTGAGCCACTCCCAAAAAAAACTGCTTCAGCACCATCTTCAGTCATACAGTCATTCCCTTTAGATAAATAGATCTGTATAGGTTAGAAAAATAAGCCTGGACAGCTGGTCCTTCGATAAGGCACTTTGAGCTGCTTTTTGTCTCTGGCTTTCCACAAAACGCGCAGCGTAAAAACCAAACCACGCCACACAACAAAAGCCAGAAACCCCTAAAATAGAGGTCCAGGGAAGTAGTAATCCTCACCCATAGGAGTCTTATTCAGGCTAGAAAAGTTTTATCCAAGAACTGGTTTCCTTGCCAGTCCGTAGAGAACAGGGAGCAAAGCTAGAACTGGTATGAACGGTCCAAGACCTCCATGTAGTCGGGCATGGTCGTGAGCCGCGTGCCCGGCTCGCCCGCCCCTCCTGCCCCGGTCTGGCTAGAAGCCACCTGAAGCTGCCCGTCCTGCGGGTGAGGGTAGCGGGGTGGTGGCCTGGCGTACCTGTCCGGCAGGTCCCGGAAGTCCACGGGGTGGAGTCTAAAGAGGCAGTCCACCAGCTCCACTTTGGGGGTAGGACCCTGGCTGTCAATGACCGTTGGGCACAGGACGCCGTTCTGGTGGAGGGTCGGCGCTAGCGGTCCCACTGCCTCGGTTACAGTATTGATGGGGGACGAGGTCACCCGGAGGCTCCATTCCTGTTCTTTCTCTGCCGGGGAGCGGTATCGGCTGGCCACCTCCCCTTCCGGTTCATCGGGGTCATGGCTTTTGGCCATTGAGATGGTATCGTAGACGTGGTTATGTTGCGGCGGCGGCTCGACCTGGTTGTGGTGCTGATGGTGGTGATGGTGGGCTCCCTCGGTAAAGATCCCGCATTCCATTTGGATGCCGGCCAGGTCCACTTCACCCTGGCGGCGAAAAGGCAGTTTGTCCCGCCGCCTCAAAGTGTATGCGATCAAAGCCGCCCCCGCAAAGAACGCAGATACCAAAACAACCAAAAGGCTGAGAACCAGGACAGAGAGCGGGATGGAGTCCTTTCCAGCCGGGATAAACGGTCCCGGCTCCAGGAAGGGGCCCTCCGACGCATGTATTCCAACACTCTCAGCCACAGTGGAGGTGACTGCCGGCTCTTCCGGTTCGTTCTGGGTCTCCAAGTCTGGGCACAGGTTCTCCATGGAAAGCGAGCGCAAGTCCACGCCTTTGAATTTTTCCGGAGAGTGGCACACCACCTCTCCCACCACCACCACCGCGCTGAGTCCCTCCAGCCAACGCTTTAGTGGCGCCACTTCGCAGATGCACTCCCACGGATTCTGTTGCAGGTCCACCTGGAGAGAAGGGACATCGGTTAGCTTCATGCCCAAACAGGTCAAGGACAGTATTGCGGCACAGATTCCAGTTCTATTCAATTCAAATGTATTCGCCCTCACCAGACCTTGTTGTGACTGAAGTAAAAGTTTAAAGGTGGTCTATATGTACCCCCCACATTCAATGAACAGCATTACACAATCAGATTTTAAGTTTGGCTGAGAATAGAAACGAGAGAAACAAGCTTAGGCCAGCTCAATATTGACTCAGTCATTTGCCAGGTGGAACAGCTGTCTTCTTGGCACCATTCCATGTGCACTTGGACCCAAATTCTGGCATTTGGACCTGTCAATCAACTCAAAACTAGAACAAACAGTAGCGTGCCACCCACACTGGAGGAAGAAGGTGCAGTCAATATATGGTGACGTGTAGCGTTAGCAATTTCGGTATTGTGCATCCTCCCCTTTCCCTTCACAGAACAGAGACTTGGTGACATCAGCCATACTTTTGATACTCAATAAAACCATCTTCAAACTGATGACACTGAGTCCCCTTGCCTTGATTGCCAGCTTGCCTGGCTGTGGTCTGTCCGGAGTGACCTGGGACATCTCTTCACACCCACCAACAATGCACAACATGACCAAAAAGACAAGATCCTGGATACGAGTGGCTGAAATTTCCTGTTCAGGGAATGCTGACACTTAAAGGAAGACTTGTTTCAGTATGGCGACCAGGAACACAGTCTACAATCAGGACTGGAATGCAAGGGCAAAAAGAAGGTTGCTCAGGCGATGGTTTTGCTTTTCTTTGGATGTTTGTTTGCCTCGATGCTTGTCGAAATCTCTAGCGGATTGTGACCCACAAAAAAAGCGTGAGGAAATGACTCGCGTCGCCGCCTCCGCATCTCCGTGAATATTCATGAAGCGATTAGCGCTCTACGTTTTTCTTTCAGTCACTGCAGCGGAGGCTGTCTTTGTTTTGGACGCCTTTGCGTTCGGCAGTCCTGACTTCCCATGCTTTGGGCTGGAGTGATCCTGCCCTCTTTTGTCACCAAAACATGTCGTTCCGTCGACATTGGGGTCCTTCGCAACGGGAGGAGAATTTTGCCGGCATTTCAGAGTGGGTGTCGAGGTTTAATCCGGTTCCTGACGGCGGTAAAGACTTTTAAGCCGGCCACGCTTGTGATTGTCACAACGGGTGGCCTTTAAATGCCTGCGCACAAACGGCAACAGCCACTGAGATGCCTAAAAACCACCCGGGCAACCGCTGAGACGCCCATGGAACACCAACTTGACTGGCGGACTCTTTTTTTAACCCCCTGAGGTTCCGTCGGTGCACCGGTGGGACGCCGGACTGTTTATAAACAAATATGTGTCGGTACGATATCATGAAATATGTCATGCCACATATCATCGGAAAGGTCTATCTCTTAGGATTCAAGATATGACAGTTTCAACCATATCCTCTTCACAGAAACATCGCCATCAGTCTGAAATAAGAGACCCCTAAACTATAAAGCCGGCATAGCTTACCAATCACATCCCTGGTTGTCAGTTCACGAGATGATTCTCTGCAACTATATACTCGTTACATTCAGGATCATCCACAGAATCCGACCGTGTAAACTATTGACTCCAAATCAAACGAAAAAGCTAACAGATAAAAACAAATTAAAGAAAAGCATATTTATTTCGCTGGACGGTCCTTGTTGTAATCTGATGGTTTCGCTCCAAAACTCTTTAGAAATAAACAGACTTGTGAAATGATTCAGGATGTGGTAGTTAGCGCCTGATCTTTTGATTGACATCACTCACCGCCAATAGCAAGCTTTTTTTCTCTCGGCCCACCGTCTGCATTAGCCTATACGGGCCTGTTTGAATAAAGGGAGACAGCCTCCTGTAGTTCCGAATATATTCAGCCGGTAGTAACCAAATCCAATGATGATGGATGCATTGGTTAGCAAGTAAAAAAATTCTACCTAATTTGATGCCATTTTCCGTGGGTGTATTCAATTAAAAAATGAACAGCACGAGACAATCTGTGAGTCATTTTTACACACCAATATTGCGTGCAAGTGTGCACCATCATTGATTGACTTCTGGAAAGAGAGGTCAAACATTTACAACTCTTTTACAATGTCCCCAAAAATTGGCCAAAGAAAAACACACATTTGCAAAGGTGTTGTAAACCAGTAGTCTCCAAATGGCCACTTTTGGAAACACCTGGACTTAAAAAAATGTGTAATATACTATGTTGAGTTTTTCAAACACTGATCAAATTTGAACCGATAGCAGGTAAAACTTAATGCTATTGCCTCACCTGTGTTCCAGCTAAGATGCCCATTCTACATGTGCAGGCATTTAATTGTAAAATTAAGGGGAGAATAAAAAACTATTTCTGTGCATTGAAGGATTTTATGCATTTGACTATAAAGGATTTTATACGATTGAATACAAATTACATTTGATGCAAAAGATATTCACTGACTGGGCTGTGGTGCGAGGTCAGGGCACCCTGGTGGAAAATGTTGTTTACAGGAACGGCGGGAACGGGACGTACGGCTGATAAGATAACCGGCTTCTTCGGCTCGGTTCACTAAAAGGAACCGGCTCCTTTGGGTCCAAAACGGCTCTTCAGGTTGTTTTTGCTTCTTTAATCCCAACATGACCAAATATTATGTAAAATTATGCACAAAATGACTTAAAGGAAGGTGGGAATAGAACAAAAAGGAAAAAAATACCAAAATGAAAAAGTAGTGAAAAGCTGAGAAAAAAAGAAACAAAAGGAAGATAAAAAAAGAAGGAACATTTTAGAAAAAGAAGCCAGAACAAAAGAAAAGAAAGAAATGTAGGAAAAAAGTAAACAGAGAACAAAAAGAAAAAAGCAACAGCTCGGAAAAAATAAACACAATGAGATTTTTTTTATGGAATTTTTTTTAAAAAGTGGAAAAAAAACACAGAAAAAAGAAGAAAAAGTTTGTTGCATTCAAATAATTTCCAATGATATCAAGTGAATCTTGTTGCCAACATTGTACTTCCACTCAAAAATGTAATTAAGTACAGTTTTGTATCTTACAACCGACTAAATAAGCCCCCAAAAATGTTAATATTATGCGATAAAAAAAATCAGGAAATAAAAAGAAATGGATATCTTGTGAAAGAATTGTAAGAACAAACGACGTTTGTAGGCCGTACAACCTTTGCAATCGTACATGAGTCAATTCATTCACAAGAGAAAAATCATTTTGCATTGCCGGAAACTCAGCAAAATGTCACTTGATGTCAAGTTTTGGACATGTTTGATAATGAATTATCTTGCCACACTTGGGATTGCTGTTGCTCACTGTTGTTTGAAGCGCTGCTCACCGACTTTGTGTGAACGCTCAGATCCGTAAGGAAAATTACAGGGAACATTGCTTTGGGTATGTCTTGGATTGGGATTTTAGACCAATTTTACAGGAACGTTAAGGGATTAACCCTGATTTCCCCCAAACAGAAACGAACGAGCTGTTTCCTCAGACAGTCTGCTTTCCAGAGTCTGTTTTCTTTCAACTACTTTATGTCATCTGATCAAGCACAAACATCTCAAGTCGTGAAAATAAGACAAGTCTTGGCCACCAGGGTCTGTCTTGCTTGTACTTAAGCGTGTTTGTGATAAACAAGCACCCGTGAGCCGACACTTTGAGTGACGCGGCGGCTCGCCAGACTCTCTTGGCATCGTCTTTCGCGAGTTACTCCGCTACCTCCTCACTTCCCACGGCTCGTCTTGAAAAACAAGACTTAAACTACCATTTTTTTTTCTTTTTGACGCCTTAGCTTTCCTGTCCAATCCAAGATGTACCCAGAATACTGTTCTTGAACTGTTTGGAGACGCATTTACTCTCTTCTAAAGGGGAACACTCAATGTTGCAAGTACTACTAACCAGGGTTGGGTAGGATTACTTGAACTGGATTACTTTCAATTACTTTTGGATGACTCCGATACCAAATATGCTAATAAAAGACAAAAGAAACTAGATATGAATAAAATGATGACTCACAACACGTGGTAAGCTTTATCTCCTGGCTTTGATCTCTTTGATCTCCGGAAAAACTAACATAAAATGCGACGGAAACAAAATGAAAATGAATCCAAACAGCTTGCCGACATCATTTTTGCCCTTCCATGTATTCCGTTACTCCCCAAGCCTGCACCAAAATGTTGTCATTTTATTCATATTTAGTTTCTTTTGTCTTTTATTAGCATATTTTGTATTGGAGTAATCCAAAAGTCATTGAAAGTAATCCAGTTAAAGTAACCCCACCCAACCCTGCTACATTGAGTCATCTGAGTTGGAACACACAGAAGGAGAAGGATTTTATTCCCGCCGGAATTTGTTTTTGTAATCAAATGCCTGAGTGTAGCATGGGCATCTTAGCTGGAAAACAGGTGAGACCGTAGCTTGAAGCCTTACCTACTACCTTGTCAAATTTGACAACAATCTGAAATACTAAACATTGTATTTTACACATTTTTCCAAGCGTAGGTCTAGGTGTTTCCAAGAGTGGCTATTTGGAGATGACCAGTTTACAGTTCTAAAACCTCCGAGCCTGTGCATTTCATTTTGGCCTCTTTTTTTAGACCTTTTTTAAGAGTCGTAAATGTTTGACTCATTTTTCCAGAAGTCAACCCATGTTTGTGCACACTTATGGTGCGTAAAATGAATCACAAGTGGCGTTAAGCATGTTAATTTTCGGGTTGAATACACAATGTATCTGCGTATTGTTTCCAAAAGTGGCCATTTGGAGAAGACCAGTTTACAGCTCTAAAACCTCTGCAACTGTGTATCCTACTTTGGCTTTTTTTTTAGTCATTGTGCAAGAGATGTAAATGTTTGACTTCCCTTTTTCTATGATTGTGCACACTTGCGCATAGAAATTGTGGTTACAGTTGCTGTTCTGTTCTGAATTTCATTGTATCGCAAACACGTGACCCACCTGCACCAAGCCCGTCAGGTGTTCCAGGACGCCCTCCATGGGCAGATGCTGCAGGTGGTTATTCCTTAGGTTGAGGCGAGCGAGCTTAACCCTGGAAAAAAGGCCCAACGGAAGACTTCTCAGAAGATTGGCGTTGAGGAACAAGAGCTGCAGGGAAGGCATGGAGTCCAGGGTGCCTGGGTCTATCTGCCGGATCTCATTGTACTCAAAGTAAAGGTACCTGAAGAGGAGGAGAGAGACAGCTCAGCAGGGGCCAAAGGATACCAGCTAAAATCACAAATCCTCAAAATTGGCTCGCGTACACAATCGTCAACGTGAAAGTTGACGGAATAACTACAAGCAAATATTGAGACTCATCTGCCGAGGACACTTGCTTCCCCATCATATACCAATGATCCAAACCAAATGGGGTCTTCTCTTGGTCAGATCACCACTGAATACCACCAAGCCTCATGGAGCCACTTGCATGCAAAAACTAACCGTTCAAAAATGCCTGTAACCTCATTTCTATGGTCGCCATTGGGCGACATGACTGACTATCGGTATACCGCCAAGACCAAGACCACGGACGTTCTGTCCATTGATCTAAAAAACATCCAATTATGCTGTACCTAAGATTCTGCAGCCCAAGGAACATGTCGGCGCTGAGCCTCTCCAGGTTGTTCCCGTTGAGGTAGAGGCTCCTCAAACTGCCCAAGCTGGAAAAGGCGCCCTCTTGCAGGTAGGAAATGCGGTTGCTCCCCAGGTGCAGTAGGTCCAGGCTGGAAAAGTTCCAGAAGTCAGTCCGGTAAATCCTCTTGATCAAGTTCCCGCTCAGGTAAAGCTTGCGCCCGTTGAGCGGCCTCGGCATCAACTGCGACATGTTGACGAAGCCGTTCTCCTTGCAGTTGACTGTCAGGCCCAAGTCGCTGATGTGTAGGCTGCAGGTGCACCCCAGCGGGCAGATGATGGGGATAGGCGGCCGGGTCTGGTAGCCGGCTACGGGGGGATTCTGGTTAGGGGTGCGTGATGTTGGCGGTGTCCTGGAGGGGCGAGGCCTCTTTGTGGGCTTTGGCAACCTCTCACGGTCCCTGCGTTCCGTCGAAGATGTGGAGGAGGTTTGAGTGTTCTGACGGGAGCCGTAGACCATGGACGAAGGTTTGGTCGGCCTTACTCGCCCTAGGTGGGGTTTGGATTTGGAGTTAGGGGGCAGGTGTTGCTTGCCCCCAAAAGCTCCACCTCCTTCCACTTGCAGGTCTTTATCCGGAAGAGCCGCACAAAGTTCCTTGCGAGGTATCTCCCTCAAATCCTTGCCGTGAAGGTGGAAGGGGTACTCACAGGTCACGTCCCCCACCACTGCCGTGTAGGGGATCTGACCAAGCCACTGCTGCAGCTCCACCACCTCACAGCCGCAGTTCCAGGGGTTCTCTTCCAGCTGGATCTCCATAAGGGTGCGACCGACATACTCCAGGGTTCCGGCGTACGCCAGACTCTTTAGACGGTTCCCCCGTAGGTCCAGATGAGTCAGTGACACGGATCTGGAGAACAAGAAGGGCACAGGTCATAAATGGCTACCGGGACACCTGACCACGCATCTCTTAGTCGACACTAAAGCTGAGTGGAGGCGCAGTAGCAATGGGCTTCTCGTGATCAAAGTCTGGAAAAGACTTACTGCCGGCATGTCGGACTCCTGCAGCGGATGATCCTAAGGAATTCTCAGAAACATTCAAGCCTTTGCTACAAATAAGATACAATTTTTCAGATCTACGCCAATGGTGTCGCTCAAAGACAGCGGGACTGCGCTCTGACAGGGTTTACAATTGTAACCAGTCCTAAACTAGTAAAACGGAGGGATCATGGGGACATAATTCAAACCAAAGACCACTTGGTCGAAGCTTTCTTGAGGCGCTACGCAATTAAGAAAGGACAATGACTAGCGTCAGTGTTTTTCTTCTCCCTAAAAGAAGAAAGTGCTACATTGCTGTCATAAAATTGAGTATTACTTTATCACAGAACTCATCAAATGTGTCGAGGATATTGTCTTTATCATGCTGGCTGATGGTCTCTCTGGAACTCTTTGGAGAAGCAACATTTCTGACACATTTTCAGAGTATTAAACCCTCCCCCCATTTTGCTCAGAAAACAGGTCGGCAGAGAAGCAACGGCAGGCATTTAAAAAATATCCCCCCTAACGCACTACAAAACAATCACTCAGGATCAGCTTCTTAAAAAATGGCCGAGGATCATCTTTGATGAGACGCTGGCGACGCCGGATAATCGTCCTTCCAAATAAATAAATAAATCAATGAGGACTTAACACCTCCTACGCCGTGGACTAATCCCTTTGACGATCGAGCCTTCGCCGGAAGCGAAAAACCGCAGAACGAGGCGGCTCACCTGAAGAGATGGGCGGGCAAGACCGGGATAAGGTTGTCGTTGAGGATCAAGACCCGAAGCTTGTCCAGGAACCGCAAGACCCCGCCGTCGATGCGCTTGATCACGTTGTAGTCGGCCTGTCGACACAAAAGGGTGTCTAAGGTTGAGACACCCTTAGACCGTCCTCCTGAAGCAAAACGGAACCTGCGGGGCGCGGCCGCCTACCTGCAGGTACTCCAGAGCCTCCAAGCCTGCAAAGGTGTCGTTCCTGAAGACCTCCAGCTTGTTCTCGTGAAGGTACAGCCGGCGTAGCTTGGCCAGGCCGTGGAAGGCGCCCACTCGGATGTCTTGCAGGGCATTGTTGCCCAGGTTGAGGGACACGGCGTTGTTCAGGTGCTGGAAGCCGTTGCTATAGAGACGCCGAAAGGAGTTCCTCTGCAGGTTGAGCTTGAAGGGGCGGAGCCACGACTGCGAAACCTGATCCAGACATTTTATCTTTTGTACATTTTTCAGTGTTATTTGTTGTTGTCATTTTGCGTTCTTTTCTGAGAGTTTTTTGGCTTGTTTTTCAGTTGTTTTTGCTCAATGTTTAGTGTTTTTTTTTTGGTAGTCTTGTGTGTTTTTATTTTATTTTTTTGGTTGTTCAGTCATTTTTTTGGTCCCTTTTCTGTCTTAATTGGGCGTTTTTTGTTTGATTTTTAGGGGACTTTTCTTAGTAGTTTTCATTTCTTTTTCAGTTGTTTTGGGGTAAAAAAAAATTTTTTTTTTTTTTTTGCGGTCATTTGGTTGGTACATTTGTCAATAGTTTTTCTGTCCTTTTTCAGCAGTTTTTTGTCTGGGTGTGAGCTTGAAGGGGTTGAACCAAGACCGTGACACCTGAATAAGGTACTCATGTTTTTGTAGATATTTTGCAGTTGTGTTTTGGTCAATGTCTAGTATTATTTTTTTGGGTCGTTTTTTTTGGGTTACAAATTTCAGTAGTTTTTCGGTTTCAGTCTTTTTTTTGTCGTTTGTCTGTCCTTTTGGGCCTTTTTTTGTCTTTTGGTTGGTTAATTTGAGTAGTTTTTGGTTGTTTTTCAGTGTTTTTTTGGTTTTTTTTGATATTTTTTTCTGGGGGGGGATTTTTCAGTAGGTCTCTGTTGTTTTTCTGGCATTTTTTGGGTCATTTTTTGGTGTTTTTTTTTTTTTGAGGGGGTGTTTGCTTGGTAGTTTTTTAGTTGTTTTTCGTCATTTTTTGTTTGAGCTTGACTGGACGGAGCCACTGCTAAAATACCTGAACGAGGCTTTCAAGCTTGGGCTCTGGTTGGCCCGGCTAGCTTGGAGGCTAGCTTAGCACCAGTTTGACGATGGTTTTAGCGTGCAACTTAATCCAATTTTTAGTTCCACCATAAATGCACACGCGTCATCTTTTATGTTCATTCAGGGGTCTCCAACTTGCTGCACCTAGTTTGGAACCCTCGCATTTATATGAAAGTCAAAGTACTCGATTGGCCCCAGAGCTGAGGGTTTGAGACTCCTCTTTTAATTGGATGAGCTCCTTTCTCCCAATGAGCACATTCATATTAAACGTAAAGAATGCATTTAATAGGTGTAAATTTGAAGACGGAGGGCCTTGTTTACCTGGCTGGCCTGGGTGAAGCCCCGCCCATCGGAGCGCACCTGTTATCAGTCATTGTTGTTTTGGCTGCGTTTTTAAAGTCGCAGTGTTTAAAAGAGACGTCTTCAAGGTGGTGCCCCCTAAGATCACCCGAGAAGCCAAAGTCTCGTCTCATCTCATCTCATTAGCTTCACTTTTTATCCTCAGTAGGGTCGCGGGGGTGCTGGAGCCCATCCCAGCAATCATCGGGCAGTGGGCAGGGGACACCCTGAACTGGTTGCCAGCCAATCGCAGGGCACACAGGGACAGACAACTCGCTCGCTCATTCACACCTAGGAACAATTTGGACCGGCCAATCCACCTGAAAATGCATGTCTTTGGAACGTGGGAGGAAACCGGAGTGCCCGGAGAAAACCCACGCAAGCACGGGGAGAACATACAAACTCCGCACAGGAACTCCGGTAGCTGGATTTGAACCCACACAGAAGGTTCCCGAGACCTTAGAATTGTGCCGCACACGCGCTAACCACTGCGCTGCCGTGCTGCCCAGAAGCCGTAGGGTTCTAAAACTATATCATTGTGATATTGGATTTTACTGATGTCATGTTTAGTGGTTATTGTTAGGGTTGTTGTTGTTACATACAACCTAGTAATAAGATAGTAGTAACATGTTGATATTGAAATGGTTATTCAACCGGTGGCTTGTTAAAGGGTTGACGACCTCCGCTTTCAATCTTAAAGTCTGAAATGAACAGCAATAGGTGTGAATTTTTTACCTGGCTGGCGTTGGTGAAGCCCCGCCCATCGCAGTTGACGTGCAGCACGCCTTCTTTGACATGGCAGTCGCAGGGTTGGAAGCAGGGTTGGTCCACGTCCTCCTCCGAGTCGTCCACCATGGGCGTGTGCGTGGAGACCGGGGTGGGGGTATGGCGCGAAGCCCGGGACGTGCCCGCCACGCCGTACCCCAGCGCTAACGCCACCGCTAGGGCCACCCACCGCATCCTGCTCAGCGAGCTGGGAAGGCGGTGTGCCGGCTTGCCGGCGGATTCCGGTCCTGCATCTCTGGAAGCAGAACGCAAACCATTGACACCGATGACCCAGTCTGGTATCTATTTAGGGAGAATGGGTGGAATTTGTACAGTTATTTACTTTTCCAGTTTTGCTATTTGGCAGATTTTTATGTAGGCTCTCTCTCTTCCTCCTATCTTTGTCTCTGGATCTTACCTTATTTGGTCACTCACTTCCTGACTTAATTTTCTTTGCCACAGCATTGGTCACTTGATTACCTTCCGATCAAGACTGTTGGGTCTAAAACGACCACTGAAGTGTGGGAGAGCTAAAAAAGATTGGCTAACCGTAGAAGGAAATTCAGGCAAAGACTTGTTTTGTATTTTTGCAACTGCAGATGGAGTAGGGAGCTTTCAACTCGCTGGACAAACTCCTTCTGAAAACCTCCCCCCTTCTGCGCTGTGTTTTATTGCAGTCACAAGTGTAGAATATTTGAGACAAGGAGAAAAAGACCATCCCCCCTGGACAGCTGTGGGGGTGGTGAGAAACAAAGACAGGAAGACTAGGTATCGCCAAAAGGGAACATGAAACTGTTTTAGAAATACACACCTTTGAGCAAATACGTTGAAGCATACTTTACAAAGACTCTCCTTCTTTACTACTTAACCACTCCGTCCCCTTGGCTCTGTGCTGGTTCATTGCCTCCCTCGTCATGTTTTAAGTACTCTCATCACAGCTTTGTTGTTATTCCCTTGTCTGACCTTCCCGGTCAAGAGTACCGCCTGCCAAACCCTTGGACTATCGAGTTTACCGGCCCACCGACCCTTCGACTGCATCTCTGACCATGATTGTTGCCCGGCCCCTGATTTACTGTGTATTTCACCCTGTCAGGATAAAAATTTGCAATTGCGCTAATCTGTTTCTGCGCTGTGCTTCTGCATCACCTCCATTGCCAGGCGGAACCTCATCGGTTTGCAATAGTGACAGGTGGGTCCAAACACCCATCCCTGTCCCTACTTAGCCTCACCCGTTCATAAGGACATTTTGGAGAGCACCCAATGTCAGGGTATTTTTCATTTTCCACCATCACCTTTTACCAGTCCATCCTGCTTTCCAAGGTTTGTTTTTTCTAAATGATTTTAACAGTTTTATTGTCGTTTTTTTTACTATTTGTTACTTTGTTGATGATTTGTTATTGAATGCCATCTGTTTTTGAGCACCTTGCCTTTTACCGCCTCCTGCATTTGGGTTCACCACCAACTCAATATCAAATTGATATTACTTAGTAATTTGTGGCTAAACGACACTGTTCTGCCCCCCGTAAATTCTGTTCTGTAGTTGATAGAAATTGTGTTTCTGTAGTGCATTGGTTTGCACATTTGCCCAAAACATGAAAAGTCCCTGGTTCGGAACCAGGTGGAAACTTCTGTTGGCCTGGAGAGGGTTGGGCGCCACCAGGCTGTTCTCGCCCAAGTCACACCGCAGGAAATGGTGCCCCTACCAACCTTGCGCTTCAGGGATCCAAGTAGATATAATTTACGTTTTGACCACTAGGTGGAAGCATGAATTTTTGTTCGCCCGGAGAAAAATGCCATATGTCTCATAACTCACAGGGCGGCAGCCTTTCCAGCAGCTCAGTGTTTTTGTGATTTATTGTTTTAAGTGTCTGCTTCTATTTTTGGTGCGTTTATTCGGGGAATCAACTCCTTGCCCTGAAGAAATCTCGTGCCGGCGTGATGAGGGGGCCCTATCGTGGATGCAGAGCCGGAGCTAGCTAAGTGGCTAGCGGCGTTATAAGTCTTCGGTGCCGTCCGTAATCATGGGAAATGGGAACCGATGAACTGGCTGTGCTGGTGAAAAACATCAAAGCGTACAGGGAGTGCAGTTTGCTGTGTTTTACGGAAACGTGGCTCACGTCCAGCATCCCGGACGCTAACGTGGAGCTACTTGGCTTCAGCGCTGTTAGGACAGACAGAGACACAATAGCCTCCGGGAAGCGGAGAGGAGGCGGACTCGCTATCTACGTGAACACGAGGTGGTGTAACCCTGGGCACAAAGATTTCCATCTGCTGCAGGGACGTCGAACTTTTGGCCTAGCGTGTGACGTCATCCACTCCGCTGTTGCTAAACTACAACACAGCACCCCGAGGCCATCCTGTTAATCTGTTAATAAACCACAAAAGGATACTGCTGAAAGTGTGAATTCTCCTACGGGGATGAATAAAGTATCTATCTAGTTTTCCACGTCAGCGACAATATGCTGTCTGACTGAATGACTTGGTAAATTTATGTCGGTTCACATTTAATGTCATACACCGATGATAAAAATATGCTTTTGTTTTATTTACAGTTTCACTCTCTTGCCAAGGAGTGATATCATTAAAGTAGCAAGTGCGCTTGTTCCCAGCTCTTCAGGAGAGTTTGGCTTCATGTTTATTTGCATATAACAGTCTGGACGCCATGTTGTTGGTTTGCATGACGTGGCAAAGCTTGCCCAGGTCTTCTCATTTTTTGCCTGTTGTATTTGCAGCTTCAATGAGTGCACTTATTCAAAGCAGGGAAGGTAAACATGTTGCCCTCAGAAGGATTTTTCAGATTGGGCTTCCTCTCTAGGGCAAAACAAAAGCTTCATGAATATATTCATGCTTTGTGGAAAGGTCACGCGTGTGTTGTTTTCATGTACGCCATCTAAAGCAATCATCGACTGATTCAGTTTACGTTTTCAACAAAAACGTTACAAATATTCCACCTAAAATGTGGTTTTCACTTGACCACTCCTTCACAATTTTGGGGGCTGCGTAAGATGATACTGTTTTTTATATCAGACACCTGCAATAATGGCACGTTGATATTTTGACCACTAAACTTGACTGCCATTGGTTGTTTTGACTAATGTGCACCGGCATCGGCGAATCATGTCGCTGTTCTTTGTTTTCCACGCTCTTTGGGGACGGTTCTACTTTTTGGTACCTCAGAGATTTCAGGAAAAGGTTTAGGGAAGGACTTTTAGAACAGCCTTTTATCCTTATTAAGTGTTTGTTAAACCTCAAACTCAACAATTGGTCCTTCGAGCCGGATGTACATCTTGAGGGTTCTGGACTTTCCATCCTGTTGTCACTGCAAGTTCAAAATCATCGCTATTTTCTCATGGTGTTAAACTATAAACACAACAATTGTTTTTTCAAGCCGGATATTATACATCTTAAGGGTTTTATACTGCGGTTTTTGGACTTTCGAGTGGTGAGATTGTTGGTCTAATCAGAGGCTGGAGATGAACTCTTTCTCAAGGGTTTTTAATTGGCAGAATATTCTGGACATAGAAAATACATTATTCTGGCATTAGTGTGTCAGTGACATTTGGAAGCAAGCTTTTTATAATTTTTATAGGCGTTAAACTTATGCGAGGTTTCTGCTATCACCTATTTTGACAGTAGACATTTGCAAGTTGTATCATTTCCTCGTCATTTAGAAAAATTGACCACAGTGGTGCCACTCGTTTTGAGTGCCTCCGCTGTGCACTGACGCTTGTTGAACTTTCAGTGTTTACCAAAGTTTTCTATCCTTCGATCTATCTACCTTGGTCATATCCCTGGAGAGGGGTGACACATACAAAAAACAAAGAAAAGAAAATCACACACAAATTTTTTGGACCTTGGCCAACCCAAATGACCAAACACCCACAAGTCGGTCATGCTTTTGTCCCTCCGGATGAAACGGGACACCAGAAAGCGGCCATGTCACTCGGGTCAGGGTGACACAACACGCTCTTCTGTCCGACAGCTTTCACTGGTTTACCCCTGCCGCATCATACAGGTGCCCTGCTCATCCCTTGGAACGCGTCCAAACATCCCAACATCCTTTCACAACACCTCTCCACTCATTCCTATCACCAACAAGAGCATTTAGACCTTTTTCCTGCAGTGTACTCATAACACCATCCATCCACCTCAATGGCGGCCTTCCTCTTGGTCTCCTTCCATTGACTTCTGCTCTGTAGATCCTCTTCAACATTCGCTCCTCATCCATCCTCTCCATGTGTCCAAACCAACCGAGTACTCTCTTATGCACACTCTTGCACAGTATCACTACTACTCCAGTTCTGTCTCTCAAGTTTTCTAAAGCTAATATAGATACTTTATTCATCCCCGTAGGGAAATTCACACTTATATATTTCATCTACACTATGGTCTTCAATTGCAAGCCACAAGAGTGGTGTTCAGGAGCAGAAAAAATCTCGCGGTGAAATAGCCTATGGGCTGACTCCAAAAGTCTTTGTTTGGCCATATCTTCAGTGGACATGTGAGACCATTTGGCATACAGTTGCAGAATCTTGCAAAACATTTTTCAGAAACCGTCCAAAACATCCATCTATCCATCTATCTATTGTCTTCTGCTTATCCGGGAAGCCCAGCCCAGACGTCCCTATCCCAAGCCACCTCCTCCAGCTCATCCAACGGGATCCTGAGGCCAGCTTAGAGACATAGTCTCTCCAGCGTGTCCTGGGTCGCCCCAGGGGCCTCCTGCCAGGGGGACATGCCCGGAACACTTCCCGAGGGAGGCGTCCAGGAAACATCCTTATCAGATGCCCGAGCCACCTCAACTGGCTCCTCTCAATGCGGAGGTGCAGTGGCTCTACACAGAGTCCCTCCCGGATGACTGAGCTTCTCCCCTCATCTCTAAGGGAGAACCCAGACACCCTGCGGAGGAAATTAATTTTAGCCACTTGTATCCGGGATCCTGTTCTTTCGGTCATAACCCAAAGTTCATGACCATAGGTGAGGGTAGGAACGTAGATCGACCGGTAGATCGAGAGCTTTGCCTTTCGGCTCAGCTCCCTCATCACCACGGCGGACCGGTACAGGGTCCGAATGACGGCAGACGCTGCACCAACGCGTCTGTCGATCTCCCGTTCTATTCTACCCTCACTCGTGAACAAGACCCCAAGATACTTCAACTCCTCCACTTGGGGGAAGATCTCATCCCCAACCTGGAGGGAGCATGCCACCCTTTTCCGGCTGAGTACCATCGTCTCTGATTTAGAGGTGCTGATCTTCATCTGTCCAAAACAAGTTCACGATAACCTGCCTTCCTCACTGAACTATGACGCCCTCCCGACTCTGGGAATTCAGTTTTAATTTAAACATGTCTCGCTTTACTGATTTCGACTTAATCCCCAGGTTCAGGTCAGAGTGATCGGAATCATGTTGAATTTGTTCTCATTTTTAACGAAATCGCGACAGCCTTTCCAATTTTGCCACTCTGGAGACCAGCTCGCCGTGCCATGCGGGGATTTCCCAAACCTTCAGATTACTGATGTCAAAGATGGAACAAAGTTGTGGCCTTCCATTTTTTGTATTCCATTTAAGGCGGCGGCGTCAGCCGAATTCAAAGGCGACTTTTGAAATCGGAGCTTTCCTCTTTTACGAGCGCTGACTTGCATTTTGTCGAGCGCGGATAAGAGTTTCGGCTCGGGTTTGAGGCTCACCGAGCGGACCCTCGGTTTTCCTTCTGGTACGGCTTTGAGGGCGAGTTCTGGCCTGCTGGGGAAATGAGCGATGGACGCCAGCATCATATTCCTGTCACATAACTCCGCTGTCTAGCTATCAGCCCTCCCTCCCTGAGCGCATCCCCCCTCACGTCCTCTCATAGCAGCCTGGGGTTGGTCGGCTCCTGCACACTCCAGACATCTGCACTATCGGGCATCAACAACTCAAAGATCCTCCTGGATATCCCCCCCCCCCATTCACACACACACACATATACACACATCGTCGGAATAGAAAGGCACAGACCATCTTTTCTCCCGATCCGGTGCTGCAACCGAAAACCGTACTCGAAGACCATCTGCGATCAAAGGAAATCCTTTGCAGTTTTCACAGATTCCCCAAGACCCCTTTCTCATGTTGCACATCACGCGTGTAGGCTATAGCGTTCGAAAAGCTTGAAAAAAAACAGAAATACTCACCGCCCGAGAAAGGAAGAGTTAAGGAAAAAAAGCAGGAAAAGGTCGGGGATCCGACTTCTACGGGCCGACTGTCGACATGTCGCTCACGTTCAGCCGCATCTCCCGCATGCCTCCCCTCTAAAAGCTCCCTCCTTTGGCCTCCCCCCGCTCCTCGCTTCCCTCGCTAGCTCCTGTGGAGGCGGTGAGGATGGGTGATGCTAATGGGTGGGGGGGAGAGACACACGTGAATATACTGCAATGAGGAAGAGGATAGAAAAGGAGGGAGGGAAAGATGCAGAAAGCTTTTGGCTGAAAGAGCCGCACCACCACCAAATTGGCGCTAAAAAACACAGGGAGAATAAGAAGATAATGAGAATGATAAGCCAGTGGCTGCAGAACCAGAAAAATAGAATGGAATAGAAAACCCCGTCCCTCCACCGACGTCCACTTGTTTGCCTGGACTAAAATGTGGCTAAAAAGAATTGATTTGTCTTCTCAAATAGCAAATGTGGTGTCACCACCAGCTACCTTTGGCCGATTGGCTATCCGATGGTCGCAAGGCACGGAATACCAGCACCTACTCCCAGGCCCCCAAAAGTTTCAGGTCCCGGATTCCGACATTACCTAACGTTCCTCTGAGTGGGCAACTTTTGACACGCCCTATGGTTCCCCACAGACCCACCGTTGCCCAAACACCCACCATTGCGCACCGTTTGCCCAGGGATAATTCTTGACCGACGCATCTCAGCCTCATGTCTGGAAACGGCGACGGCTCGCTGCACACGTTGCCATGGCGACGCTCGCCATCTGCCTCGGTGGCAGCCATGCTTTTTGCCGTTTATTTCGCCGATGACGCCGATGTCTTTACCGGTGGATCGGGAGCTCAGCATCTGTGACACTATGAATAGAATAGTCTTTGTTTTCGTTGGTATCAACGTTGAGAAACATTGTATCCAATGAGATTAAACGTGGCATTCCTGGGTGAACATGGAAGAAAGACTTTAAAGAGAAAAAAAGAGAAAAGACTGTCGGGATAAATAGGATTTTATACATTTGACTATAAAGGATTTTATATGATTGAATACAAGTTACATTTATTGAGTTTAATGCTGTAGTTATTTACTGACTGTGCCTTTATTCAATGAACAGTGAAAGTTCAGGGCAGGAATGAGTGGTGGAAGAATATTGTTTACAGAACGGGACGTACTGCTGATAAGATAATCAGCACATCCAGACGGAGGACGGCAGGCGTTGTTTTAAGAACAAGGCCCTGATTTAAAGAAACGCTCTGTGTTGTTTTGAGTACCCCAGACTCTTCTGCGAGATGGTAGAGCCCAGGGGGCTTCATTGGCGCGCCCATGGGAGGAGTCGGCGCAAAATTGAGCGGGGGAGAAGATGGCCAATAAGAAGAGAGCTAAAGAACTTCGGGAGAGGGCTTCCCAGAGACTCCAACGACGCTAATTCGTCCGTTTTCGATGGAGTACACTTAGTTTAATTGTTAATGAAATTAAATCTTCCCTCGTGTGAAAATGTCGGCTTTCCTGTTCATCTTTTCCATCAAGAAACGAGCGTGCATACATCGTTGGGTGAATGTAAGTTGTGTTTGGTTAATGGAGTCAGATAACTAATTCGAACAATTTGATAAACGCTACATTTTGATATAAATTCCCAACAGTAGTTACCACGATGTGTTGGATGGACCCAAACATGGAACGAAAGAGATAGGGTCCAACCCCACTAGGGGGACGTTAATTTAAACAGCATCAACAAAAAGGGGACCGGGATAGTAGAATAGGAGAACTTGAGAGGGAAAGTTGACTTGGGAATACGGTTGAAGTGGCATATCTAAGGACGGGGAGACAAAACTTGAGAGGGGATCTTGGGGTGAAGAACATTTTGAAAAGGAGACCTGGGATTTACTTTGAAGAAGATGGTTGGAGTGGCACATCTTGGGGTGGAGAAACTGGAACGGTGGGGGAATTGAAGGAGGAGGGGCGCGGGAGACGAAGGTTGTGGTTTTAGAGTGAAAGTCTTTTGGAATCAAAGAGATTCAGCAAAGTGAGGTGGGAGCCTCGGGTATTCATAGTACAGGTCGCTAATTGTGTCATTGGAAACGCCCAGGGGAGAGGAAAAGTGGACTAGAAAATGGGATAAACGGCCATCTTTTGAAGAAAAGAAGCACTGCAGGCACCAAACCATGACAGAATGGTGCAATGACAATTCATAGCAACAAAAACAATCCCAAATAACTCACAAGATATATATTTCCTGTTTAGGATGGTGTTGGCCCTGGGGAATAAACTGTCTCTATAACCTTTTGTCCTTGTTTCAAGGGCAATTAGCACCTATCAGTGGGCAACACGTTGAAGAGGTGATGGCAGAGGGGATAAAAGTCATTCAAAATGTTGACGGCTCGGTTGCGGTATCCCGAGCCAACAATGTCCTCTGGGCAGAGAGCAGCCAATGATCTTCTGAGCTGTGCTGTTGACTATGTGTTTCCCGTCCGCTGCCTTCGGTATGCCGAGGAGGAGGAAAAGATGGCGCCTCGTGATAGGCCGGCATCCGGTCCTCCAGGACGCTTAAGTTAGTAACTGAATTCATCCATCCATCCATCCATTATCTGCACTGCTTATCCTCAGTAGGGTTGCGGGGGTGCTGGAGCCCATCCCAGTGATCTTCAGGCAGTGGGCAGGGGACACCCTAAACTGGTTGCCAGCCAGTGACAGGACACACAGGGACAGACAACTCGCTTGCTCATTCACACCTAGGGACAACTTGGACCGGCCAATCAACCTGACATGCATGATTTTGGAATGTGGGTGGAAACCCACGCAAGCACGGGGAGAACATGCAAACTCCACACAGGAGGTTCGATGTCATGACCTCAGAACTGTGCCGCACACGCGCTAACCACTGCCTCACCGTGCTGCCCTTTATAGTTATTGGGGAAGTAAGTACTTCCTTTGTTATATGTCAAAGAATTTGGCATTTTTTGAGCGAATATAAAACACTGCGTTGACTTGCAGAGATGGAAATTCCCTACTCTTTTTAAAGAAAAGGCTTTTTAGCTCAGCTCACTAAAAAGAGTCGGCTCCTTCGGGTCCTAAATGGCTCTTACTTGAAGTTACTTGGCGATTCATTTGGTCTTCAGTAATTTCAGGGGTAGCTAAATTCACTTTTGAGATAAAGTGACGACAGTAGTGAAGGATTTTATATTTTGTACGATTAAATACATGTTACATTTATCGAGTGCAATGAGGATTTTGCGAATGTTTTGTTTAGTTCTGTTGATAACAGGACTCTGACGCAGAAGGCCAGACGCACAAGGACAGACATCCCATCGCTCTTCTCCGAGATGGTGGGGCCACGTGGGGCCTTTTCTCATGGGAGAAGCCGACATGCTAGCTTGGGAGAAAGGCGAGGGCAGAGGAAGAACTTGAGAAGAACTTCAGAAGATCGAGAAAGGCAGAAGAACTTGAGAAGATCGAGGAAGAACGAGAGAAAAGGTTGAACGAAGACTCGAGCGACAATAATTCGGCTAATTCGATGGAACTCACTTAGTTTATTACCGTAAATTCCGGACTATAAGCCGCTACTTTTTTCCCCCAAACGTTCAACCCTGCGGCTTATTCAGTGATGCGGCTAATTTATGTAACTTTTCTAACAGCCGCCAGTGGCACTCGACTACAAAAGGTAAAATTTAGACCGGTGGAATATATGCGCCGAGGAAGACTGCAACTGCTTAGCTTGTGCACAAATTAGATTAGCGTAGAAATATCCTCACCATGCACAAGGCACATGACGCTGATGGAAAGTGGAGTAAAGGTGAGACGTGTTTGTGGATGCAGCGGACAATAGTGGATATATATTTTTCCCACCCTTACCTTTGGAAATATAATTTGTTTTTCCTTGGATTATTTTCAACGGGACCCGGACTCTGCAGGTCTGCATCAAACCTTAAGTACCGATATCATTTTCCGTTCTTTGTGCCGGCTGTGATTTTTGGACGGTGTACTCTATATTCAGTTACAATTGCGGGACTCAAAGTCGGGTTTGGGTTAAATTTGTGATTGTGTTACATGTTTTAATGTGGCCGCATGCGGCTTATATACAGGTGCGGCTTGTGTAAGCACAAAAGCGGTTATCCTTTTGAAATGTGGTGGGTGCGGCTTATAATCAGGTGCGCGCTATAGTCCAGAATTTACGGTATTTAAGAAATTAAATCTGCCACTGTGTGGAAATGCCGGTCTCTTGTCGGCCTTTTTTTTACAAAAAGAAATGAGCATGCATTGTTAGGTCAATGAAGGTTATGTTTGATTAATGTAGTCGGATAACTCATTCGAACAATTTGGTAAATGGTACATTTTTAATAGTTAAATTCTTTACAGTAGTAACGGTGACTCGTTGGTTTTCTTCAGTACCGCGCCAAACACCACCCCCAAGAGACGGCGACGGCGCAGTACAATGGCTTCCAGGAAGGCGGCCAGGCGAGCCGGAGTGGGCGCTTGGAGATTTGAGGGCCTCCCAGGTCCATTAGGTTCCGCCGCCGCTTCCCCGCAAGGCCACTTAACGGAAAGGAGGCGGCTCGCCAAAACAAACCTTTTACCGGACCTGCCTCTTCATCTCCGCTTGCTTCCACGCAGGGACGTCACTAGAGGGGGTCACAGGTCGCCAGTGCCCAACCACAGATAGACTCTGCCCACCCAACGCAAAGAGAATGTCGGAAAATAGACAAAAGCTCGGAAAAAAGGAACAAAAGAAAGGAACTTGGTGAAGGTGAGAAGCTCAGTCATCCTGGAGGGACTCTGTGTGGAGCCACTGCTCCTCCGCATTGAGAGGAGCCAGTTGAGGTGGCTCGGGCATCTGATAAGGATGCCTCCTGGACGCCGGGAGGTGTTCCGGGCATGTCCCCCCGGCAGGAGGACCCGGGACAAGCTTGAGAGACAATGTCTCTAGGCTGGGCTGGGAACGCCTTGGGATCCCGCTGGATGAAGTGGCTGGGGATAGGGAGGTCTGGGCTTCCCTGTTAAGGCTGCTGCTCCGCGACAGGACCCTGGATAAGCAGAAGACAATGGATGGATGGTGTAATCTTACATCATTAGTTTAGTGCTAATCCTAATGGGCAGACAATAGTCTGGATCTGATCTAAATTACTTTGTTAGTATGGATATTTATACGAATCTGTACACCCTTTGTAGCCACAGATTAGCTCATGTTGTAGTTGTTATATGTTTTGAAAAGACTACATGTATTTCTGTCATGAACCAGAATAGGAAAGAGGAAGCAGAACCCAATCGCGTAACGTTACTCACAGTTTATTGGGGAGAAGAGGAATGAGCGCACACTCGATCCGGGGATCGTTGGTCGCGGAAGTAGATTGAGGCCAGAACAAAACAAGAGCAAAAACACAGGCAAAAACGGGGATTCACAGGGCTTGGCAAAAAGAGAGCAAAATCACAGGCAAAAATGGACATTCACAGGGCTTGACGTGTCACAACAGAGTTTCGAAGACGCTCCGACAAAAGGCGACTCACAGGACAGCGTTTAAGTAGTCACAGGGAGCAATCTGTCAACGCATTTCAGCTGGTGTCCATGGGCGGGGCCCATTGAGTGCCATGGCAACCGTGACAATTTCTTGTGTTGCCTTTTTTTACCTCCGGTAAGAAAATGACACGGACCACTGAAGTCTGCCTGTTCCAAGTAGAGAGGCGAGCTACCAAGACCAGGACTCATTGGAGCCAACAAGGGACATCACCTGATCACTTCCGCCAGCAAGGGGGCGCTATTCTAGGTAGGAATTGCATTCTGCCATCGCTCCTGACTGCGGATTGCCCGTGGACATTCGATTTCCCAAAATGGAGGACATTGGAATGTTTTTTTTCTTCTTATTTGAATTCTCCTATCATTCATTTTGAATTTGTCGTTGAAACTTCAAGTGGGTTTGTTCCGGGTTCATGCGGGTGCTTGAAATCCTTCAAAATGCTTGAAGGTTAATGTTGTGTTTTCAAGGAAGTGCTTCCCAGAGGTAAATTCTAAAGGTAGGAACTTCCTTTATGGGGAGAGAATGATCTCAAAAACCAATATATTTGCGATTCACTCGACCCAAAAATCATATGTCTTGATAGATAGATAGATAGGATAGATACTTTGTTCATCCCTGTAGGGAAATTCACACTTGCAGCAGTATCCTTGTGTTAAAAAATAAAAGAATAAAATAAAAGATATAGAATACAAAAATACCCAATATAACGTGTTGATATTGAGTATTTAAATGGTGTTACGGAAAATACACACTGTAATAAAAATAGGGTGATATGCAAAGGTGAGGGTGGGCTTTGATGTGGGCTTTAACTCCCCGGGTGGAGTTAAAGAGCTTCATGGCATGAGGAAGAAATGATCTCCTCAGTGATACATGTACCCTCAAGATTAAAAAGAGATATATTTGTGGTTTTCCAAAATACATGATTTACACTGAAATAAATTGGAAAATTGGCTTTGAAAGTCTTTGAAAAGTACTTGAATTTGCCATAAAAACGGTGTATGAACCCTGAGCAAATATGAGGGCCCTTTTTGGATGAGACCTATTTGTATACAGAAACAAAATTCGGAGTGCTTTCATTTGATAAATGTTGTATTTCCTTCTTACTGTATTGACTAAATTGCTGCCTTTTCCAAGTTGATTTTTGACAATTATCCTGACACGAGTGTGCTCAAATAATCGATATTTATTTTGCAAATAATGAAAATGAGAGATTTTTGGAAGAGCTTGCTAGGCAACTTGCATGCAAGGTCGCTCTCTGGTGGTGACAAGGCGTCACTGGTTCCTGCTGTGTAAAAATCCATCCATCCATTCATTTTCTGCATCGCTTATCTTCAGTAGGGTCGCGGGGTTGCTGGAGCCCATCTCAGCTATTTTTGAGCAGTGGGCAAGGGACACAAAGACGGACAACTCACTCGCTCCTTCACTGACATGCATGTTTTTGGACTGTGGAAGGAAACCGGAGTGCCCGGAGGAAACCTACGCAAGCACGGGGAGAACATGCAAACTCCGCATAGGAAGGTTCGATCTCATGACCTCAGAACTGTGCCGTACACGTGCTTTTTGGTACTATTTTTGGAGTATTTTGTTTATTTTTGAAGCAGTATATTTGAAGTATTTCCATCGTAGTAAGTCTGTAATATTTTTGTAATATGTTTTTCGTAATATTTCTGTCGTAGTATTTTTATATTATATTACTTTTTGTAGTACTTTTATAGAAGTATTTATACAGAACTAATATTTGAAGTATTTATGTGGGGTTTTGGTAGCATTCCACAGTAGTACTTTTGTAATATTGCTTTAGGTTTTTTGTAATATTACTGTAGTTCACAGGTGTCAAACTGGCGGCCCGCGGGCCAGATCAGGCCCGCTAAGGGATTGAATCCGGCCCGCGAGACAACACTCAGAGAAGCGCAAGATAAAAACAAGCTGCAGGTTGAAATATGTCAACTTGATGTTGCTAAAGAATGGTGCTTCTCACAAAGACACTGCACTTGTATTTATTTCTCTCTCTCTCTCTCTCTCTCTCTCTCTCTCTCTTTCCACTCCTTTTCTCCCACTCTCTGTCTCTTTCCCTCTGTGTCTCTCTTTTTCTCTTCCTTTGTTGCTCTTTGTCTCTTTCTCTCTCTGTCTTTTAAACTTATTTTGCTCTAATTTCCTTTTTTCCTTTTCTCTTTCTCTCTGCCTACCCTTTGCGCTTTCTTTTCTCTTTTCTCTCCTTCTGTCTTCCTATTTCTCTTTCGATTTCTTTCTTCCACTCCCTTTCTTTCCCCCTCTCTCGTGACTTCTCTTTTTATCTCTTTTGTTTCGCAGGCTCTCCCCCCCCTCTCTCTGTCTTTATCCCCCCTCTTTCTCTTATTTCTTTATCTCTCTTTTTCTTTCTCTTTAATGTACTAGTCCGGCCCCCGAGAGAATGTTTGTTCTATGGTGTGGCCCCCGAGTTCAAATGAGTTTGACACCCCTGCTGTAGTTTGTGGTCCTATGTTGTAATATTCCTGTTTGTATTTTATCATCAGTGTAGTAGTATTTTTGTAGTATTTTTATAATGTTTATTTTCAGAACAAAAGCAAAATAATAAAGTGGGTTCTTGTTTTTAAGCACTAAATTTGACGTTCAGTTTTGCAGTCATGCGAAAAGGTCCCTGGTTCGAGACCAGGCGGAAACAGACGTTGGCCTGGACAGGGAATGGCGCCACCAGGCTGTACTTGCCCAAGACACACCACAGGAAATGAGGCCCCTAACACACTTTATTTACTATGCTATATATTGTCGTTTTATTTTGAGCTTTTAGGATTGGTGGTGCGGATGAAAGAGTATGCCCACGCTTATCTAAGAATATTGCCGAGCCACTATTTGTATATGCGATTGATGACACTTGGCGCCCTCTTGTGGTCACTCAAGTCAAGTGTGAGGCTTTTCAACGCGTCCCATTTGTGTAATGGAAGTGCCATTTTCAGGTAAAGGCACTTGTGTCTTTAATATGTTCTTCATCCAAGTCTCAATTAGGGTTTTGAAGTAAAAATTACAGACAAACTCCACAGTTGAATGCATAAAAATGGACTCCTATTTTAATGAAAATCACGATGGCGCGCCCTAGTGGTCATTCTTTATAAAAGGCTGTAGTAGTATTTTAGTATTATACGTGCTTTATCATAGTAATTTTGGAGCATTTCTGGTGTTGATTCTTGTAGTTTTACTGTCACAGTAATTATTTAGTAGTATTATTTTATTATAGCATTACTGTATGGTATTTTTGTAGTAGTTCTGCAAAAATATTTCCAAAGTATTTCCCTCATAATATTTCTGTAGGTGCGCCTAATAGTAAATCCAGAACTGAAGTGGTTTTGGTTTCACTGGTTATTTCCTTTCAGTCCACTAGAAGGCGCCAACTTGAGCCACTCTCCAGCGTGGGTGGCACCATCTAGTGCAGGGGTGTCAGACTAATTTAAACTCGGGGGCCACACAATAGAACAAACATTCTGTCGGGGGCCGGACTTGTAGAATAAAGAGAAAGAAAAAGAGATAAAGAAATAAGAGAAAGAAGTAGGGAAAATGAGAGAGGGCGGAACAAAGAAAGAAAAAGAGAGAGAGAGTGAGAGAGCACGAGAAACAAAAGGTAAAAAGTCGTGAGAGAGTGGGAAAAGAAAGGGAGAGGAAGAAAGAAATCCAAAGAGAAATGGAAAGACAGAAGGAGAGAAAAGAGAAAAGAAAGCACGAAGGGTATGAAGAGAGAAAGTGAAAAGAGAGAAAAGGAAAAAAAGGAAGTTAGAGCAAAAGAGGTTAAAAGACACAGAGAAATAGAGACAAAGAGCAACAAAGGAAGAGAAAAAGAGACACAGAGAGTGAAAGAGACAGAGACAGAGTGGGAGAAAAGGGGTGGAAAAGAAAGAGAGAGAGAGAGAGAGAGAGAGAGAAATAAATACAAGTACAGTGTCTTTGTTCGAGGCACTTGGCTTTGGCAACATCAAGTTGACATATTTCAACCTGCAGCTTGTTTTTCTCTTGCGCTTCTCTGAGTGTTGTCTCGCGGGCCGGATTCAATCCCTTAGCGGGCCTGACTTGGCCCGCGGGCCGCCTGTTTGACACCTGTGATCTAGTGGGAGGAAATGCCCTCACCCATCAGTTTAAGCTATTCGGGCGAAGGGGGACAAACTACGGCCCGCGGGACACATGGAGCCCTTCAACCTTTTTGACTGGCCTGACAAATAATAATGCTCGAAATAGAATGACAATACTGTATATGGAATAGTAAATGAACTGTTTTTATTAAAATGTGTCCCTTTGTGTGTCTAGAACAAAAACCCCACAGAAATACTCCAAAATGACTACAAAACTAAAGATTAAAGTTAGCGCTCAGAAACAGGGACCTCATATATTTTTGCTTTCACTCTGAAATGAGATAAAACTTCTATAGAAATACTACAAAAATACTTTGGAAACTTGAAATTTGGGAAATACTTCTGCAGAAATATGACAAACATACTACCACAGTTACTCTATAATAAAAAAAATCTAAAGTAAAGTTATGACAAATATTTCAGAAATGCATCAAAGAATACAACTACAGTAATACTAAAAAAATCACCTATGGAAATATTACACAAATATTACATCTAAAATACTACAAAAATACAAGTACAGTCATATGAAAATACTGAAAAAATACCAGAACTGAAAATCCTTGAAATACCTCTACTGTTATCGAAAGAAATACCACTATAGTGATTCCCTAGTAAAAGCAATACTACTCCAGCAATATTACAACCGGAATACTACAAAAATACTTTTACAAAGGTTTTATGTCAAAAAATACGACAAGAATACCACTACAGTAATTCTACAAAAATACAACTCCGGTGATACTGCTAAAATACTGCAGATATAATACAAAATATGATCTACGGAAAGATTACAGAAATATGACTTCATATATGCTACAGAAACTCAAGTATAGTATTAATGTAAAAATATTTCAAAAATACTACTATGGAAATGGTTCTCCAGGACCTTGGGCACATTTTGCCTCCCTGACCGATCCAAAAGTTTTGCCAACTTTTTAGGGGGTTAACTATATAGGATGATGAGCACAATGCTGACGTGACCCTGAAAAAGTCTTCATAATTTTGAAAGCTGCTTTTATCAGTATACTATTTATGTTTGTACTTGTTTGTGTATGTCGATATATAATTTGCGTGTATTTCTTTAATAGGTAAGTAAATACATGTAAAGGTATGTATTACATGTATGTGTGTTTATATATGTGTAACCGCGGTGTACTTGTCCCACCAAAGATCCACATTCACGCTGGACTGGATGATGAGGTTTTTATTATTACAGTTTCTGCAAATGAATGAGTCACAACATTAGCTTTTCTGCTGGCTTTGATCTCTTCGATCTCAGTAGCAGTTCCCTCTGAAAACTGCCCAAAGCATATCAAAGAGCTTTCTTCCCATTTACATAAAATACATTTGTACATCCATTTTAACAAGATACTTTTGACAAGAGATCGTATAGTGGATTTTTAACGTTTGCAATGAATTCAACATATTTTTCTTTAGTCTGAATTTTAACCAACATCATCCTTTTTAATATATATGAGAAAATAGAAATAAGAACAATAATGAGTATAAAAACGGGTACAATTTACCTGCCAATGAATGAGTCACAACATTAGCTTTTCTGCTGGCTTTGATCTCTTTGATCTCTACAAGGGGAATTAATATTTTAGTAAAACAGAAACAAAACCAAAATAAATCTAAACAGCTTGACAACATCAATCACATTACTGTGCATGTTGAGAGATTTGTCAGCTGTGGTTATACTATTTAAAATTAACTTCTTTTGTGGAGCACCAAAAGATGTGTCTTACCAGTAGCAGTTCCCTCTGAAAACTGCCAACAAACCCCGCCTCCCGGTCACATGTCAGAAGCCAAAACCAAACCCCACCCCATACCAGCAGGTGGCACTGTTGGACTCATCCTTGCAGGACTCTTACCAAAAACTATACACATATTTCAGCAGGAATTTCAACGAAACAAAAGTTATTATTACACCCGTTACATATGCATGTTTTTTGTGTAAATATGTGTATGCAAGGAAATTGTATGTAAATGTCTTAAATTTATTTGTATGTCTAATGTGTAGAGATATAAAATCTGTATTATTTTGTAAAGAATCAATAATTAGTAGGACACAATCATGAAGTGGAACACACTTTATTGGATATTTCAAACTTTTTTAACAAATAAAAAACAAAAAAGTGGGCATGTCTTTGTGAACAAATGTTATAAAAAAAGTAACTGTGCAACCCAACCTGTTAATTAACTTACATTCCATTTTATTGTCATTTTTATTAATGTACCTATAAGTGATTAGATAATTATTACCTATGCATGGAGTACTGTTGATTTGTATTTTTGATCAGGCGAATGTAATGTCTACCTAAAGCTTCCTTCGCAAGAACCCCATCACTCTGCGGTGCAAACCATTTATTTTTGTGTATGAATATTCAGTTTTGATCACATTATTCTCTTAATTACTTCCCAGAAAATGACCCCGTTACTCTTTGATTCAAAGTAAATCATTTTTTCGTTTATCTATTTATCTAATTTTGATCTGGCGAACACACCGTCTACCTAAACGCTTCCATGACAAGGACCCATCGCTCTCCGGCGTAAACCATCCAGGAAGTTTCAATGCCGGCTTCCGTGAGGTAATTAAGTCTTATTTCTCCACATAAAAATGTATGCTTGGATCCGGAATGAATAGAAGAATGATATTGTGTCATAATAACTCTGATTATTGGACGGCGATTTGTCAAAATGATTAGTTACTGTTACCCGCCTGTCAAGCTAACTCCTCTTGCTAGCTAACATTCGAGCTGTTTGAAGTCACCGCCGCTTCTTTTATTAAAACAATAATTGATACCATTTAAATATATGTTTTTAATATGTGTATAAGAATAACGTGAGCAATGACATAACGTCCAAACTGTGCGGTCATTGGCCAGAGGAGCCACGCTGAGGCCGCTAATTGGTTGCTGGCTGCAGGGTCCTGTTTACAAGCTGAGCTGCTAAAGCTTCCTTTTAAAAATAAATCAAATTCACACTAAATGTTATTTAAAGTCTTAAATCAAGAGGTCCTGCCTGTTTGCTTTAGGAAATGCAAACTTTACATAAGACATCGACAAAAATGTTAACGTGATCAAAAGTGTGGCTGACAAATTTGAGTTAACTCCTCTCGGACAATCGAAATTGATTAAACTTTCTTTTTTTACATATATACTCTCATTTATACTGTTACAGTATTTGTTGGCATCTTTCTGTATGATAAATGAACCCATTTTACACAGACAATGGGTATGTTCGCAGGCAGGCAACAATCAGACTGGAAGATGAATATTGCCAGTTTTCTGATTATGTAAAAGTCATGTAAACACGCACAGTGTTGGGATTTTAACTATCAAAATGTAACGTTTACCAAATTGTTTGAATTAGTTATGATTCCATTAACCAAACACGACCTACATTCATCCAACAATTATGAGCGCTCGTTTTTGAGAGAAATTTACCAGGAGCCGGCAATTCCACACGGGGGCAGGTTGTTTATTATTCCTAACAGCAGATCTAAGTGTATCCCACAGGAGACGGCCCCCATCCGAGTTGCCTGGGATCATTTATACATTTCAACAAACAAAGCAAAGACATCCTACTATTCCCCTATTGGCTATGTGTCATCTGCAGCTAACTTTAGCTTTCTCTTATTGGTTATCTTCTCCCCGCATGATGGCGTGTCGGCTCCTCCCATGGGCGTGCCAAGGCAGTTGTTTTGTGCCCAACAATCTCTGGTCGTCCTGCGTCAGCACAACCAGGCTTCCTGTTATCAGAAGTGTCCTAGACAAAACAACTGCCATTTATGCATTCCACACAGCCTGCCCTGACCTTTTATTGTACATTGAACTAAAGCACAGTCAGTGAATATCTTTATTGCATTGAACTGAATACATGTAACTTGTAGTCAATCGTATAAAATCCTTTATAGTCAAATGTATAAAATCCTTTAACAGAAATCTAAGGTCATACTCTGACCACGAGTAGTCCGATTTCAATTGTTGGGTTTATACTTTTGTTTTCCGATGGCATGTGTATGCAATCAAGTCATTGGAGTAAGAAGGCAAATTATTAAAAAAATCCGGATTACTTACTAAAAAGGCCTCGTGTATTGGTTGATTTATCCAGGGCATTTCCAAAGTATTTTCTCCCTCAAGGCGAAAATGCTACAATTGTATTCATCCGTATAAAGTGTAAGTCCATGCTTCTTGCAAGCCACGTACGCGCACACCTTGTAAACAGAAGAGACCTGCAATGAAGGACAGAACTTTGTTGATTTTGGTGTGTGACATGAATGATATCATCCTTTATTCACTGTCGAAGTTAAGTACGGATATGTTTACTTGAGTCTTGATATCGCTCCCGTTTAGCCCTTGTAATCGCAAAACTCGCAAACACTGTATATATGGGGTTATTCTTTTGTCTCTAGGTGTGTATTTTTCTGACTTATCCAAATTCTCAGTCGGGCTATTCCCATCATGTAAGCGCAGTCTCAGTTAGCTAATCTACGTCACTTAACTACATGTGAGTGTTATCATAAAATCAGAATACAATATGTCACCCATTCCTTGGTTAAGAAGACTATATCACTCATTCTTATCATTATCACTGATAAATCTGTGGTAATAAATTCTACTTTTCATGCTTCAGGACAGTCAGGCATAAACTTACTTGACAAACTCTAAATACACACATAATATCCATCGTTTCCCCCCCTTTACCTATTTATTTAACTAGGACGATGTGGCTTCTATGGATATCACTGATGTCGCCGCTCACAGCCGTTTCCAGTGGAGGGGCCGACTCCAAGGCCGTCACGACCACTCTGACGGCCAAGTGGCCCGACACACCTTTGCTGCTGGAAGCCAGGTGGAAGGAAAAAAAACAACACTCAAAGCACGTTTTAAATTTTCGGATTATATCTTTTGCTGACCCTCATTGGAAATGTCTTTAGCGAATTCCTAGCAGAGGAGAGCCAGGAAAAGTTCTGGGATTTTGTGGAAGCCAGTCACGACTTAGAAGAGCATCAGGGTAAGTTGTTTTTTTTAGGGTTTCACGAGAACTGCTTTTCTGTAATAATAATCTATAAAATTCTCTGGAGACCTATCATATTTTTTTACTGCATGCTTTATTTTGGAAAAAAACAGAAACACACAGAATCTTATCAAACTAGTTGTTTATGCACAAAACCACACAGGAGTGCCACAATAAGTGTATGAAAAAATAATTACGTTGAAACATTAAAATCCTGAACCATGCGACTGGTGATGGCCGAGTTCTCTGGTGCCTCGGTCACATTACAGAGAGGTAAAAAGGAGACACAACCAAGTTGTTCAACTACTTCTATGCAAATTCAAACTATGAGAAACATAAAGTAATGTTAGCTGATTAAATATTATAAAGACGTATTGCAGTGACTAATTACAGAGAAGTAGACAGGAAACATGACTATTTTGTGCCAACACTTCCATAGAAAATGAAAATATCGTCTAATGAGGAACATAAAATCCATACATGCCAACCTTTTGACATTAAAAAGCGGTAAATATCACCACACACTCTATTTTTATGTGCAAAACACAAACCGTCTCCAGAATATTGGAAAACAAAACAAAAAACAAGATGTTCTTGTTTGAAACCAGAAATGGCAGAATTGCCAAAACAGAAATCGAATTCAATCGTTGGAACGGTTTATTCATGCACAAAGACTTGGTCTTGCTTCAAAATAAGTCTCGAGTAAATATTTTTTGTTATTGTTCAAATGTGTGGGGAGTTGTTTGAGGTGTCCTTAAAAAGTTAAAAGTCAAATATGTGTTGACAATGCCCAACAGAATACAAAGAGGTCTTATGCTTTATTTTCTATTTTGCCAATCTGCTTTTATCTTATTTTTATCAGACCTGTCCAGGGTGGAACACAATAGGTTGTAGGAAGAGGGTCAGTGGGGAATGCTGAAGAATGAATGAATGAAAACTTTATTTCGAACATTAAAATAAAAACAGAACAAAAACAATAACTCAACAACAAAATAATGTTACATAACATGTTCGAAAAGGGGTAGTAAGAAGCAGATGCTTATTTTCCCTACCCCTTCATCTTTCCATAATAACAACAATAGTAATAATAGTAATAATAACAGTTATGATATAACAATAGCGACGATAACAACAAAGTTAACCATAGTTGTAGACGCACTATTCCCAATCTCTCTTATCACTCATACCCCATTTTTTCATCTCTGTATTCCGCCGGTAATGTTTTTTTTTGTATTTAAATTTGAAGAAGTGAATAGTTGGACATTGTTTGATCTTGTCTTGTAATATGTTCCAAAGTTTGACTCCACACACAGACACACACATACTTTTCCTGGTGATTCTCACCTTTGGGATTATGAATTTTGATAGCCGCTTAAGTTATAATTTCCCTCTTTCCGAATGAATAGTTTTTGGATGTTTTCTGGCACTATGTTTTTGTTGACCTTAAATAGCAGTTGTGCAGTGAAAAATTTTACTAAATCATCCAATTTTTATCATTTGGACTGCAGGAATAAAATATGAGTATGATCTCGATATCCTACCCTGTGTATGGTTCTAATTGCACGTTTTTGGAGGATAAAAAGGGGCTGTAGTCAACTTTTGGAATTATTGACTTCTGCACAATAAGAAGAGAGACGTCATGCATGCCTGGAGGTTGTTTTAAAATTATTTTTGTCAGTCGAGCAAGAAAAATGGTAAAAGTAAGAAAAGTCCTGCTTTGAGTAAAGTCCAAACACCAACCCAAACCCCTAAAAAATTAAAAAGGGTTTACTCGAGCATGTCTTAAAAAGGCATGTACTTGCATTCAAATCGTGAACAGCCTGCCTATGGCTGCAATCATGACTTAAAACCAGCAGATTACGGCAGAGTGTAACAAGATCCCCGTACCCCACCTTTTCAATTTAAAAATTGTCAGAAATATTGTTAGGCGGTGTTGGGAATTAAACTATCAAAATGTACTGTTTACCAAATTGTTCGAATAAGTATTCGACTCCATTAACCAAACACAACCTACACTCATCCAACAATTATGCGTGCTCGAAAGCCGACATTTCACACGGGGGCGGATTTATTTTCCTAACAGAAGAACTAAGTGTACTCTGGAGACGGTCGAAGAAGTGGCGTTGAAGTGTGTGAGAAGCCTTCTTCTGAACTCCTTAGTTTTTTTTTCTTTTTGGCTCACGTCTCCCCGCATGATGGCATCTCGGCTCCTCCCACAGGCGTGCCAAGCTATTGTTTGCACCCAACGATCTCACAACACAGCGCCTTGATGTCTCGTTTTCCCAAAACAACGCCTGTCGTCCTGCGTCAGCAAATCCACAAGTCCTGTTATCAGAATTTCCTACACAAAATATTATGCATTTCGAACAGCCTGCCATGGCATTGAACTAAAGCCCATTCAGTGAATATCTTTATTGCATTAAACTGAGTCAATCGTATAAAATTCTTTATAGTCAAATGTATAAAATCCTTTAGCGTTATTAAGGGGAGAAAAGTGGACGTTAAACACGTAAAGCAGTTATGTTGGTAGGTATGAAAATCCTTAGAATTTCGGATGACTGAATATTATAGCGTGGTGTCATGTGACTCATTATCAACTCTTTTCTATTTTTTTATGTCCATTGTTCATAGAATTATCCTGCATCCCTAATTCATTTAACTTTGCTATTAAATATCATGACTTTTCTCAATTTTCCTACAAGATGAATTGGTGTTACAATGTCTCTTTTCCAGTTTGGATTTTAGTTTTTGTTAGTGCCAGTTGTTATCCGAATGTCTCGTTTGCTTCTCGCTCTCCAGACCAAACCGACCGAGCGAATTACGAGCTGATCGTGCAGCAAGCGAGCGCCTTGCTGAGCTCCGTCCAAGTCAACATGTTCAAGTTGGCCCTGTCCCTCAGATCCTACTCTGCCACCGTGCACTCCTTCCAGCAGGTATCGGCAATGGAAACTCGTGATCCCGGTCCGGCAAGCGTTTCATATCCCTCTGTTCGCGTAGATAGCATCCAACGAGCCTCCTCCCGCCGGCTGTTCAGCCTTTTTCAGCGTCCACGGAGAGAAGACCTGCCAACCCGACGCGTTGGAAGCGCTCCTGGCGAGCGCTTCGGAAAGGTCACAAACCCGGAACGATTATAACCGAGTGCTGAGACTCCCTGTAACGATTGATTCTCTCACAGGCCCAAGCCTTATCTTTTCAAGGGCGACCATAAATATCCCGGATCAAAGTCGGACAGTCCCGTCGTCATCTTGTACGCCGAGTTGGGGAAAGCGGATTTCCGGGAACTTCACATGGCGGTCGTGGACAAAGTCGGCGAGGGCCGGGCCAATTATGTGCTCCGTCATTATGTTGCTGTGAGTTGCCCCGCTATTCTTTTGAGCTACCTATTTCCACAAATTGTGTCCAAAGTGGGCTATTTCAGTAGTCATGCTCACAAATCATTTGTTAAAATCTGAAATGAGATAGCGAATCATTGTTGTCATGTCAAAACGTTACCTACAAAATGGTTTCTTTATTATATAATTTGACCTCATTGAATAAATTAGAATATCCATCCATTATCTGCACCGCTTATCCTCAGTAGGGTCGCGGGGGTGCTGGCGGCGCGTTGTCTCAGTGTCCCCTGATCCCTCTTATTTTCCCTTCGACTCCCTTCGCATTTACGATAATATCCACTACATCCCGAGGGATATACAGAGACCACCGGATCTCCCTGGAAGATTTGCCCGCCTGCCGACAATGACAACGACGGAGCAAAGGCTGAGCTAAGAAGGCGACCACACAGACCAGCGCTCCCAAGCATGTTCAACCAACGCCAGATCCATCGTCCACAATGAGTGAATTGAGCTGCGGATCGCCACCAACAACGTCCGGAATTGGAGGACTTTTTTTTTTGCCATCACGGAGTCTTGGCTTTCCCGACGCCGCATTACATCACCGGCTCGAACGAGACGAAGACTCCGGTAAAAACAGGGGTTGGAGACTACGCGCTACAATAATAGCCGAACCATTGACACACACTGCTCACTCGATATGGAGTTTCTAGCAGTATCGTGCAGACCCTTCTATGTACGGGGAGAGTTAACTGTGGTCTTTGTGTTTGCTGTATACTTTCCACCGCTAACAGTTTCACCGGATGCTAACGTTAGCATAGCGCTAAATCTCCTGCCCGCTGCTATCATTAAACAGCAGCTTGCACACCCCAATGGAGCTTTATCGTCGACGGCGACTTTAATCGGGCATGTTTATGGACTGTACTCCCAAATCCATTCAATTGTGGACTGAGCAATTCGGAAAAACACTGGACTATGTGTAATGTAAGATCAAACATTCGGTTGTATCCGGCAACTCTGTTTGACCCTCACACACAAAAATAATCAGATTACCGGTAATCAACACAACTACTTTAAGAAGATGATGGACAACCCCCACCTGCCCCGCCCCCCAAAAATACAACAATATTTTCATTGTGGCATTATAATTTTCAAAAATCAGCGATAAACATGGAGCTTTTCACATCTAATTTCCTTTTCATGCAGAAACCCAGCACAAAAAGGGTCCCTCTCTCAGGCTACGGAGTGGAGTTGGCCATCAAAAATCAGGAGTATAAGGCCAAGGATGACACGCAAGTTCAAGGTAAGCAAAATGTACATTTCAAACTGTACAGAAAGTAGGCACATGGGGGCAGCAATCTCGTTGGAAACAGAACAGCCAGTATTATGATCAGTGGTCGGTGTTTCCTTTTATTTTCCTACGGCTCGTGCACGTTTACACATCTGAGTAATCCGAAGCGCAGTTAGATAGATAGATAGATACTTTCTTCATCCCCGTAGGGAAATTCACACTTCCAGCAGTGTCCTTTTGTTGTTTATTAGCGGATTGACAGGATGGCCTTGGGGTGCTGTGTTGTAGTTTAGCAACAGCGGAGTGGGTGACGTCACACGCTAGGCCAAAAGTTCGACGTCCCTGCAGCAGATGGAAATCTTCGTGCCCAGGGTTACACCACCTCGTGTTCACGTAGATAGCGGGTTCGCCTCCTCTCCGCTTCCCGCAGGCTTTTGTGTCTCTGTCTGCCCTAACAGCGCTGAAGCCGGGTAGCTCCACGTTAGTGTCCGGGATGCTAGACATGAGCCACGTTTCCGTAAAACACGGCAAACTGCAGTTATCTTCATTTGGGATGTTTTGCTGTCCCAAATCACAGTGGGACTTGTAGTACAGGGTCGAATGAAACACGCAAATTCTGATTCGCTCACTAAAGCCTCGTGTGTACTGGTTGATTTCTCAGAAAAAGTTTCATGGATTTTTTTTTACTGCTACAATTGTATCCATCTACAGTAGAGCTGGTGGCTTTCACTGTTGTTTTTTGTCTCTAGGCATGTAAACAATTCTTTGGGATTGCTCCCTAAATCCAATATTTCCAATTATTGCTCGCATGTCAGTGACTTGGATTTGTTTTAGGCGCAGAGGTGAACACGACCATGATCCGAGAGAACGACCCAGTGGACGAAGTGCAGGGATTCCTTTTTGGCCGACTCAAGTAAATTCAACACAATTTCCCTCCATGAAATAAGAACATTTTAATAAGAGACACATTTTATCTGTAGGACCCTCTACCCACAACTTAAGGAACAGCTAAAAGAGCTGAGGAAACATTTAGTGGAAAGCACCAATGAAATGGCGCCGCTTAAAGTCTGGGAGATGCAAGGTGGGGTTAGTCGCCACACCTGCTGCTGTTTTAGTTAGCAACAGACTGTAAATGAGCAACTTGTCTATTTCTAGACCTGAGCTTCCAGACAGCCGCTCGGATCCTGGCTGCACCAGCTGTGGATGCCCTGAATGTCATGAAAGACCTAAGCCAGAACTTTCCCACCAAGGCCAGGTAAAAAAAAAGTGCAGATAAAAATCTGATCTGTAAAGCCCCGGTGTGTTCTATATAGCGACTTCTAGTGGTGTAAAAATACATCAGTTATTTGAATAAAAACTTGGATTCAAGTAAGCATTTTAGGTTTAGAAAGGTCTAATGTTATGACACACATCGCCGAAACTGACATGTCTGGCTACCATCCAACTCCTACGGAAGCCCAAATGACCATTTTGCAAATCTAGCTTGTCCCATGGCTGCTTTTAGCACTAATCAGCCCCTCACTGCACATGGCTGAGCCCCCAATGTGGTCAGGCATCTTTTGCGTAGGTCTTTTTCTTTTCACTGTTTTCTTCTCTAGTCACTCATATTATCTACTGAGTGGCAGGCTATTGCAAGCCACTAGTTGCTATTGTTATTGTCAGCGGCTCCTGCTTCGTCCTACAATGTGACATGACTTAGCTGGTCATGCAAGCGAACATCGAGTACTGTAATTCAGGGATCTGGGGCTTGCCATCTTGGACTTTTTTCCACCGTTTCTTTCTCCAGCCGATCACATTTTTAAGTTCTGTGATCCCGTGTTCTGACGCTTGACAAATTATGTTTTGGTCTTGCTATCTTGTTGTTGGCTTTTTCTGTAGATTCTCCTGCTAGCATCTAATTTAGCCATTTCCACCAACTCTCACCATCTCCAGCTATTGGCTCTTTTCAGCTGCTCCAGGTCTATCCAGCTCGCTCGGGCTTTTGTTGTCGCTGGCACGGATTCACAGTGGCTTTCCTGCTCCATTGCTGGCTTCCTTAGTGTGTCTTCTTCCGATGCTCAGGCTTCAGCTCTATTCTAACCTACAACGACCTCTAGTGGTGAATCCTGACACACTTGTCAATTTAATGTGCTCCCGTTAGGTCCATCACCAAGACGGTGGTAAGCGCTGAGATACGGAAAGAAATTGCTGAAAACCAGCAGGTAAGACGCTAGCTTTCTCAAAGCAAGTTTTTGTGATCGTTTGAAGTTTTTATGGACACAGATACAATGAAATCTGGTCGGATTGATGGATTCCCTTTTTTTTTTTCAGTTCTTCAAAGGAACGCTTGGGCTGCATCCGGGCGACTCGGCCTTATTCATCAACGGGCTTCACATTGATCTGGAATCACAAGATATCTTCAGGTTTTTATATATTTTTATGATATATTAAGTAGGAATCGACCAATATGAGTAATTCAGGGGCGATTCAGATTATTCGGTTTAATGAAGCCGATAACAGATATTCGGAGTTTATATAGTCATTTGCTGTAAAAGCTTAGAAAAGTTATGAGCCCATCCCTTCCACTTTAGCTTTAGCGTGATTTTAATGCTCTCCCTCAATCACAAACAGATACGCTTGATTGATTAACTAATGTTATGATAAGAGCTAATTTATCAGTCTCCACCTGAACGTACCGCTCTTAAACAAGTTAACTACACTTCTCTCAATCACGCACTCACTTTTATATCACTTTTCTATCACTGCTTCAGTGGCTCTGAGAACGCGGGGAGGCAAGGGGAGGAATTTTTCAAGTTTATTCCATGAGAGCAATGAAACAATGGTGAACAATGAAACAAGCGAGAGAGACTTAATTAAAAAAATGCTGATACCGATATCCGTCAAATTCCCAAATATCGGCGCCGATAATCGTCTGGCCCGATTATCTGTCGACTTCTAATATTAGGATATTGTTATGATTACCCCTGACATATATAATAGATACGATTATGGGTGTGCTCACGCCGAGCTGTACCGTGTTCCGTAGTGTGTTCGAAGTTCTTCGCAGCGAGGCGCGAGTGATGGAAGGCCTGCGCTCGCTGCTAATCGACACGCCCTACATCCACGACATCCTCAAGCTCAACGTGCAGCCGGCCGACTCGGACTATGCTGTTGACATCCGCAACCCTGCCATTAGCGTAAGGAATTCCAACACAAAAGTTTAAACGACTTTACTGTATTTTCTGGGCGATGAGGCACTCAGGATTATATGGCACACCGCAGAATAATGGTCATCTGTGATTAATTTTTTACATAACACACGGCCACATGCGCCTTTTAATTTTTTTGAATTTTAGGATGACCAAATTACTTCCCACAATGTCTCCCTCTTTATTTAGTTCAGAACAACTAAATTACCTCCCACAATGCCTTTCCAGCCGGTCCGATGACTCTGCAAGACTTTGCAAGTCAGAGTTTGCGCACGCCAGCAAAAGTTCCCGGGTTGCTTGTTAAGCTAGGACTGGGTAAGAACCTTTTGGTTGCGTGCGGGCCAGCTTTTATGGTCCCGTGTCACTTGTCTGCTTGAAAGAACAGTACTTTCCAAAAGTTCAGTCCTCTACAATGAGATAAGACTTAATACCTTTTCATGTTGCGTCTGTATCCCTGGTGGTCTAGTGGATAAGTTCTGGTGCACTTTACGCCGCAATCAAGATTCAATTCACATATGCAATTGTTTACAGTTGTATGCAGTTGTGATCAGTGAATTATTCTGAGAAGATGGATGCGCTAATGCTGCACTTTTTAAAATTTTGTCCATCCCTAACAGTAGTTTTAAACTTACTTTCCTTATAAATGATAAAAAAAACACCATTCTAGACTATTTGTTGGTGGTCTGCTCATAATCCCTTGCGAATTTTACGAAGTCTGATCTCATTAAAAACAGAAAACAAAGATTAAAGTCATTCATAGACTATAAACCAGGGGTCGGCAACGAGCAGTGGCACGCGAAGGGTTAACCAGTGGCACACGAGCGCACGGCAAAATAATAATGATTGTTTTTTTAAAATGCGCATTTTTACCTGAAATTTAGACATTTTCAGTTGCGCACCGTGTTGTTTAGAGGCTTTACGGTAGCACCCCCCCTCTTCTGCTCCCTGTGCGCGTGTGTGTCTGCACAGTGACTCGCAGAAGAGGAGAAATCCGTGTTTTGACCGAGCCACAGAAACACCGGCGTGCTATAAATGAATGAATAATGACAGCTACTTCAGCAAAAAAATCTCGTTCTTTGACTGACTGGGGGCTTGTGCAAAAAATGACTCAGCTGTTTGTGCATTATGCCTCGAGAGCGTTGCACCACGCACATCAAGTGTTAAATGTTATTACGAGACGAAACATGAATTCAGGCGTAGACGTTAAAACACGCTGTGTGCAGGTACGGCCAACAAACACAGACCCTGAATACCTTTGTCAATGCTAAAAACACCACCACTGAAGCAAGTTATCACATTGCTCACTCCATAGCAAAGCACGGAAAACCATTTATGTCTGCGACCAAATCAGCTGTTATTTCTGTTGCAGTTATTTTCAAGTAGCCTTCTGTCTTGATGCTGTTATTTTCTACAATAAGATTTCATTATAATTGTACATGTACAGTACATGTGGTTATCTAAAGTTTTTGTTTTAGTGGATTAACAACTTGGAGACGGACCATCGCTACAGCTCGTGGCCGTCCAATGTTCAGGAGCTGCTCCGGCCCACCTTTCCAGGGGTTATCCGACAGATCCGCAAGAACTTTCACAATCTGGTAGGATGCGGACAACAAAGGAGTGAACCCAATTAGAAAATCTTAAGTCTTTATTCGTGTGGCGCAGGTGATTATTCTAGATCCGACCCAGGAGACTGCCGTGGATCTGTTAAGTGTTGCCGAGATGATCTATTCCAACAACATCCCACTCAGGTCATTTTTTTTCCAACATTATGGTTGTGAGCTTTTTCTTTTTTATTATTTTTCAGATTCTCTTCGATATGATATCAGGAAAGACTTTATAATGATTGTGATCTCAGTAAACGGCGAAAGCTTTAGATTGTCTTTTGAGGCCTATTCTGTTGCATTCTGGCTGTTGATTTAGCGCATCTTTTCGCTTACGTTGGCAATATGACTATTAGATCAGGAAGGCCTTAAACAAGATTGAGATTCTGAAAAAAATTAAATATAATTTTATCGTCGCCAGGGGCTGTAAGGTTTTAACATTTACTAAACTAAAATCTGACTCCGAAGACACTTCTCGTGTCTTGTCTAATTCCTTACAGTTGGAGCATGCCCAGAAGTCGGAGAAATTATTGAGCAGAGCGCCGCATATAGTCCACATATTAATTTTTTTAGTCGAATCAAGGAGTCAAATGGATCTTTCTTCCTTGCCAATTACAATTGTGTGGAGAAAGAGAGCGACTGGGGCTCCCGGGTTGCCCACTTTTATGACACATGGCGATGAATTGTTCACGCCCCATGACCAAGCCTCTGGCTGATTGGTCCGAGCCTTCGTCGATGCAAATTTCCCAATAATGATTGAAGAATGGGAGGAGGGGTGATGGGAAGTGCCAGGCTCATACTCCCCCACTTTAGGCGAGGTGATAAATCATTGTTATCTGCTTATATTGGTTATTTTGGTATTCTATATCTTTGTTTTATTTTCCAACACAAGGATACTGCTGAAAGTGTGAATTTCCCTACAGGGATGAACAAAGTATCAATCCATCTATCTAGAGCAATGAGGACAACCCTGCTGTGCCATTTTATTGACATTTAATTTCAATGAGATTAGACATGGCACTCACTCCAGGGTAAACAGGTAATAGACTTTTGAGACAAAAAAAATAAAAAACACTCTCGGGGCAAATGGGCAAAATTATATAAAACGTAGTGCTTAAAGACGGACCTAAGTTATAATAATATTGCCTTAAATAATTGTGCATCGTAACGATAGAGCAATGTAGAGTAGTGCAATAAAATTTAGCTGCAACATAAATTCCTAAAGACGTCCACATCCACAGTTATGCGCACTTGTTTAAGGTGGTTATGGCCCTGGGACGCAACTGTCTTTAAGCCTTTTGAGATTTTATTAGATAGATAGATAGATACTTTATTCATCCCCGTAGGGAGATTCACACTTCCAGCAGTATCCTTTTGTTGTTTATTAACAGGATGGCCTCAGGGTGCTGTGTTGTAGTTTAGCAACAGCGGAGTGGATGACGTCACACGCTAGGCGAAAATTATGACAGTTATCAAAATATTTTTATTTATCTAATTTGTTTGGTAGGATCGGGCTTGTGTTTGTGGTATCGGACGAAGAAAACATTGACGGGATGCAGGACGCAGGCGTGGCCCTGCTCCGGACTTACAACTACATCAGCGAGGAGGTGGACAGCCACACGGCTTTCGACGCCGTTGTTACCGTGAGTCTCCAACCGTCATATCGTGATCGTCGTGCTGTTTTCCGGGTTCCATCTCTTTCTTTTTTTCTTTTTTTTTTGAATAAAGATGTTTAACAACGTCCTCCCGGGTGGGCGACTGACCGTGGGCAATGTGATCAAAGTTCTGGAGAAAAGGTTCCCCTACGTGGAAGTCAGCAGCGTCCTAGGAGCCGACTCCACCTACGACAAAAACCGAAAAGTAAGACGGGATTGTTTTCTCCGGTTTGCCCCGACATAGAAGTTCACAATGTGTGTGTGCAGGAAGGTCGAGCATACTACGAGCAAACTGGGGTGGGCCCCTTGCCTGTGGTCCTGTACAACGGGATACCGTACCAGCGAGAGCACCTTGAGCCGGATGAGCTGGAGACTGTCACCATGCAGAAGATCTTGGAGACCACCTCCTTCTACCAGAGGGCCGTCTACCTGGTCAGTTGCTACACATAGAAACAAACATGGGATTGTTTGGGGTCTTTTGGGGTTTGGATCGTTTATTATTGGGAGATTTTCTATTATTTATTGCCTCCTAGTGATGAAAAAGCCTTCATATGAACAGAAACAATATTGATTTACCAAAGATACACAAACTATCATAAAAACTTGCATTTGAAATATTCGTAGGTTGAAAAATTTCCATTTATTTGACATTATACAAGGCTCACCTAAACTCATTAGCGGTAGGTCTGAGTTGTTCATGCGGTCTAAGGTCATTTTGTTGAATCTGAAAGTTGTCTATCTCTTTTCGGAGCAGACCGTATATGCGCCCTGCCCGAAAAATATACACAAAAGAGCAGAGAAGTTTGACAAAGAGGGAGACGTCGTTTATTAATTTTCGTCCGTGTTCAAACAGCGTTCTCATTCGTCTAAGAGACAATCAGCTTTCTTATACCCTACGGAGCAGAAACATCACGTCACACATAGCGTGTTGTTTTTCTCTTACCTAGCGCATGCTTCCTAGAATTGACCGTGTTTTTCCCAGAATTGACAGCCAATACCGTTTTGCAATCGTCCACATGTTTCTCATCAAACCACAGTGTTTTTCCCTCCTTCGATAAAACCACGCAATTTCCCCGAAGAAGTCGCCGTGACCCAGCCAACTCCCTGTCCGCTTTGCAAGCTGTTCCAAACCAAGCCGAGTGTTATTGCTTCGCTTTCTTTAAACTCAGGAGAAACGAGCCTGGAATTTCCTGTCTAAACAAGTGTGTCCTCATCCTGTCGATAAGCTCTGACTTCATTATTCCACGACACTCTTGTGTTCTAAAGTATAAAGCCCCAATATGTAATATTTGACCACTAAATGACTGCATACAATTGTACTCAATTGCATATGTGAATTGAAGGGCCAGTGGTACACCACAGAGCATGGCAGCAGGATGCCGGACAAACATGACGTTGACTTCAGTGGGGATTCCACGCTGTAAGAGAAATACAAATTTCTCCAGCTATGTGTTTTTAATGACAATTGATATTGTTATAATATATCATGTTTTGGGGTTTTATTTTTTAACCAGATGGAAGGCACAAAATATTACACACGGTCCCTTTAGGGGATTCTAAGAGTCTTTCAAAACACCACAAGAAAGTAAAAACACAGTTAAGACTTTTCTAAAGCTAAAAATTGATGATGCACCATAATTATCAGACTGACCGCTATCGATTGATAACAACCAAATATGACAACACAGTTATTGGCTCATTATTAAAATAAAAGACCCAATAATAAGTCATATACTTAACGCTACGTGATAATATTCAATCAGCCGACACTACTTGTCGGAAAAATTCTACTGGTAAATCCTAGAAGTCATACGGGTTGATCACAGGAAACTGTATTCAGTGCTATGTATTTGTTGGGACAGACTGCATTTTAGCCATCAAATGCAGTATATTAGCATGACACAGCGTTATTTCTTTGTAAACTCATTTGATAAAAAAAATGACTTGACAATTTTTACTAGTAGAGGTTTAATTTTTTATACATAGAATATTAGTCATTTTATTTTGAGTAAACACATTCGATTGATGTAGACTTGCTTTGAGAAATCGTGTCAGCGTTCAATGACACAAATTGGGAATTTATTTTAGAACGCAAACTGCCCCTGAATCTTCATTCGTTTTAGCTAGTTTATAGTTTCATCAAGGAATGTAAATAGATTCCTCGAAGTAATCCGAAACATTTGCAGTTGTCATGATGGGCAGATCATTTTGACTAGCTCATTTTTAAGTAGTGGTTTACAGCTATGATAATGCCACTTAATAAGAATGAGTATCATATTTTTTCGTGGCCAAGGCATGTGTGCTATTCAGTAATGAAACATTTGTATAATGTTTAAAGGTAACACATTTTTACAGAATAAACACGCATATAATCATGTAGAATTCCTGCAGTATCTTGTGCTTCTAAAAATGTATATTCATACTTATTACTGACACGCAATCGATTAATTCATAAAGTCAATCTACAACATTTTTTGGAAAAAATCTTTACCAAATCTGTATAAAGTTCAGGGTTGGGTAGGGTTACTTTAACTTCATTACTTTCAATTACTTTTGCATGACTCCAATACCAAATATGCTAATAAAAAACAAAATAAATGAATAAAGTATCTCTCTCTCTCTCTCTCTCTCTGTCTCTCTGTCTCTCTGTCTCTCTGTCTCTCTGTCTCTCTGTCTCTCTCTCTCTCTCTCTCTCTCTCTCTCTCTCTCTAAGAAACTACATATGAATTAAATAAAATGATGACTCACAACACGTGGTAAGCTTTCTCTCCTGGCTTTGATCTCCGGCAAAACGAACATAAAATGCGACAGAAACAAAATGAAAATAAATCCAAACAGCTTGCCAACATCATTTTTGCCGTTCCATGTATTCCGTTACTCCCCAAGCATGCACAAAATTTAGTCATTTGATTCATTTTTACTTTCTTTTAGCATATTTGGTATTGGAGTAATCCAAAAGTAATTGAAAGTAATCAAGTGAAAGTAACCGTACCCAACCCTGTTAATGTTACTATAAAAATACACACATACAAATAATACGATTGTGCATGTGTTTTAAATGTTTGTTTCAATATAGTTTGCAGTATAAAAAAGAAAAAGTTATTGGGGGTCGGTCATCAGAAACGGGGTTGCATTGGTCAGTCAGGGGACGGTGCCGGCTGCCGATTGGCTGGCAAGAAAGATGGGGAACAATTCGTTACGGAGTTGAATTGAATGCAGGCGCCGAGGGAACGGGATTTTTACGCTTCTTGTGACTTTGATTCATTCAAGGGCGAGCTGGCTAGCGATCATGACGTGGTGGACTTCATCATGAACCAGCCCAACGTGGTCCCTCGCATCAATTCCCGAGTTCTGGCCACCGCCAGGACCTACCTGGACCTTTCTGACACCAGTCAGTACATTTTGATCATCTGACCTTGCTTATGAAAGCCCAAAGGGGGGCAAAGAAATAACCTTTGGAGAGGGTTTCTATGGGTGTTTGAAACCCTTGAAAATACTTGAAAGAACTAAAAAGTGCTTGAATGTTGGGTAAAGTGCTTGCAAACATTTGAAATTTTTGCTTTGTTTCTCAACAAGTCTCCTTAAAATTGACGCTATCACTGCTCTCTTCTGGCTTTCCTTTGCCATTGCGTTACAGTTGGCATGAGTTTGTATAGCATTGTCCTATGAAGTTTCATCACCCCCTATGGGACGGGTATACTGAAAGTAATCAAATGTTTAAAAAAGAATGATAAGTAAGTTTATGAAAAATAAATTAAAAAAACATTACTTAAAAAAAAAATCTGAAAATAATGAAACATACTTTTTTTCAACTCCATAAACATAATTGCATGTTACAGTATTTTACAATTATTTGTTTGACTTCAAAAAGTAGTTTTTAAATGTACTGTATTTTGGCTCTCTTGACCGTCATATGCTGCAAAACTGTAACCTTTTCCATTTTTCACCCCCAGACAACCATTTTGTGGACGATTACGCCCGATTTTCCACGCTGGACACACGTGAGAAGAGCACCGCGGTGGCCAACAGCATCAATTACATGACCAAGAAAGGTCAGTACTTTTTTCCACAACTCAAGACAATTTTGTCCCCTTCAGGGTCCTGTATTCTTCTTTCTCTTTGTTCCTGCTGTCTTGCTGCTTCTTTGCATTTTGGGGCTGACCACCACCAATCGCCATGGTAATGGCTTGCTCAGTATCCCTTCGAGTGCCTCTTATTCATTCTTGTGTGATCCATTAACGCTTTCTGCTAAATTTTGACATGAATGCTTATGAAGGAATTGCATTCATTTCACATTTTGTGCTCTCAGTTTGGTGAATTGAAATTCAACACGTAGGCTATATTTTGAAAAAACGCAAAAAAAAAAAAACAGAAAATGTAATTTGACATCAGTTACAAATAAAAATGACTTGACTTGACTTTTGCTCTCAATGTGGTTCATTGAAATTAACATATTTCTTTTAAATATTTTGTAATTAATGCAAGCAAAGTTTGGACTCATAAACTGTCAGTAATTAAATTTTATCCACCTGGAGATCAATTTTTTGTCATGTACCGGAACAGGACCCAAATGCGTGATGTTTCTCACATAAGCCATTCATTTTACGGGAAATGGGGAGTTTTTTTTTTTCATTCGACGAGCCTCAATGCTTCTAATCCTGCCCTCCACTCCTCCTGCTACCTACACCGCGCCTTCTGATTGGATAAGCGACAGGGGGCGGAACCACTAAAGCAGGAGAGAGCTGCAGCTCCGCTAACTTGTCCCATTATGCCTCTGTCTGTAATAGAAACGAGGGTTTGTGATTGAGAGATAGCGTAAAAAGTGGATTTAACTTGTGTAAGGGAGGTGCACTCATGAGCTCTTAACATAACATCAGTTCGTTAATCAAGCGTGTGTGTGATTGAGAGCATAAAAAGAATGCTATAATGGAAGTGATCACCTCTTAACAAGTTTGTCAATCTGGCTCTAAAACAGGAGGGCGCACAATTTTCAATTTGCCAGCTCCGATTCAATTTCTATTGCTTAGAAATATGAAACTAGCTGGAGAATCATTAACCACTGCACCCGTGGCCGCCGCCACACTTTTATGATGTTTAGAAGTGACATATTTGCACGCGTGAGGAACCTACACATAATTATGTATTTCCTGCTATATATTTCTCATCAATATAGTTATTACTGACACACTGAGTTAGTAATTACCGTTTGAAGTCGAGCTTTAGTGTCTGCAACACTACTTTTGGACACGAAGCTGTAAACTCTTTTTGTATTGTAAACGAACACGCACAATTACATCAGTTTTTTTTTTTATTGCTGTCCAGACGATGGTTACATCCGACCCGTCACCTTCTGGGTAGTGGGAGACTTTGACGCCCCTTCAGGACGCCGTCTTCTCTACGATGCCATCAGACACATGGTGACTTTGGCAATTGAAATGGTTAAACAAAACAAGCATGGACATTTTTTAACTTTGCATTTATTCAGAAAACGAGCAACAACGTGCGACTGGGCATGATCGCCAACCCTTCGGGCGAGCTGTCGGGCGAGAGCAGCCGGGTGACCCGCGCCATATGGGCCGCTGTGCAGACGCAATCCGCCAACAACGCCAAAAACTTTATCACCAAAATGGCCAAAGAGGAGACTGCAACGGCGTTGCAGAAAGGAACTGACATTGCAGAGTTTGCTGTTGGGGTGAGTGTCTTAATTCACATTAAATTTATTGTTTATCATCATTAAGTTAAGACAAAGCATGCTTTTTGTATAGCCTTTAATCACAAAAAGTCTCAAAGTAATGCACAGACCCCTGATCTAAAACCTTCATGAGGCAAAAACTCAAAAACCTCATGAGAGAAATGAAAAAAAAAAGGCTCCCAGGATGACTGCTATAGATGTCGCAAAGGTATCACAGACAATACACTGACATCAACATGAACTATAGTTAATAACAGTTGATAGGTTCCTGCCCCAAAATCTTGACCGATACAGCAGGTTTTAGATGACGGCGTACATTAGGTCAAAGTGCCTTTATGATGGTGCAAAATGTATGCACCGTGCAACAAGGAGAAGAAGACATGAGTATGAGGGGAACATCACTCCTAAGCTATAAAATACAGGAGTGTATTTAAGCCTAGATTTAAACTCTTTCACCGAGGTTGCAGATTGTATCTCAGAGGAAAGGCTTTCCACAGCACCGGGGCTCAAATGGAGTACACTCTTGAACCTGTGCATTTCTTCTTGGCTCTTGGAATAATTATCAGACCAGCATATTCTAAACAAAGGCTCTGAACAGGAACAAAAGGGGAAATTAAAATATCATCTTAACCTAGCAGGGAGCTATTGGAGGTCAGTTAAAATTGGGATAATATGATCAAACCTTCTGGTCCTAGATAAAAGCCTTAAAAGCGAACCATATGTTCATGACCCCTGATTCATATAATCATTATATTTTCACCATATTCCTTTAGCGTGTCGTATAAGTAAGCCTGAAAGGGGGGTGTGGCCCGAGAATGACGTTTTTCTACAACTTGTGCATTCATTTTGTTTGTCAGGGAATGGACATATCTTTGTTCAAGAGCGCCTTTGAGAGCCACAAAATGGACTTCCTGCTTTCACACGCCGCCTACTGTCGAGACGTGCTGAAACTGAAGAAGGGCCAAAGAGCCGTCATCAGCAACGGACGAGTGAGTTTGTCAGCCGGAATAGGATTCTCCTTCTACACTAACTGGTTCCTTCGACTGTTTTTGGACCGTTTGCATGTTCCCATCGCAGATCATCGGGCCCCTGAAGGACGAGGAGGTGTTTAACCAGGATGACTTCCTGCTGCTGGAGAGCATCATCCTCAAGACTTCGGGCGAGCGCATCAAAACCAAAGTGCAGCAATTTGGCATTGAGGAGGACAGGTTGGTCATGTCTTTTGGGGTTTAAATACAGTAGAATCCTATGATGATACGTTCCAAAGCCCCGTACCACATGTAGAACATTAAAATGGAATGTATAGTAAGTCGTACTACTACTACTTATGCTGACATATCCATCCATCCATTATCTGCACCGCTTATCCTCAGTAGGGCCGCGGGGGTGCTGGAGCCTATCCCAGCCATCTCCGGTTAGTGGGAAGGGGATACCCTTAACTGGTTGCCAGTCGCAGGGCTCACAGACAACTCACTCGCTCATTCACACCTAGGGACAATTTGGACCGTCCAATTACCCAAATGTACTCATGAAAAGAGCCAAAGATTCCCGACCCCTGTCCTAAGGGTTTATCCTCACAAAATCCTGAATGTCATTCATTTGTACTGTATAATAAAAATGAATGTTCAAGAGAGTAGTGCTAGTAACTTTCCGCAAACTATCAGTCAATTCCACTTAATTTTGTTCTCAGGGCCAGCGACCTGGTGATGAAGGTGGACGCCTTGCTCTCGTCCCAGCCCAAAGGAGAAGCCCGCATCGAGTACGGCTTTGCAGACGACCGCCACAGGTAAGATCGCAGACTAAACAAACCAGTTTTGCCGGAGCTCATTTTGCTCTTTTGTCCAGCGCGGTGAAGATCCGCCCCAAGGAGGGAGACGTGTACTTCGACGTGGTGGCGGTGGTGGATCCTGTGACCAGGGATGCTCAGAAACTGGCTCCTTTTCTGATGGCGAGTCCTTCCACGCTCTGTTTTTGACGTCATTCTGACACGGCGTGTTTTTGTTTTTTTTCAGGTTCTGAAGCAACTTGTCAACGTCAATCTGCGCATCTTCATGAATTGCCAGTCTAAACTCTCTGACATGCCGCTCAAGAGGTACCTCACTCAGTTTCACATTTATGAATGAGACAGTAAAATTTATTGATGCTAGTAGTAGCTATGTGCTTTTAAAAATATATTTTTTATTGTCAAAGTACCTAAACATAACCACATTTTCTTTCTACCGCGCACATTCTTTCACTTTCCTTTTGAAAAGATTAAGGCAGTTTTTGTACGTGTCCCTTTTTTAGTTTTTACCGCTACGTCCTGGAGGCGGAGCCGACGTTCCAGCCAGATGGCAGCTTCTCTCCAGGCCCGATGGCGCAGTTCCTGGACATGCCTCAGACGCCGCTTTTCACGCTCAACCTCAACACTCCAGAAAGCTGGATGGTGGAGTCGGTTCGCACGCGGTATGACCTGGACAACATCTACCTGGAGGAGGTGAGGTCAACAGTTGATTGATTTGAAACAATACTTTCCATATGGTTCACCAAACTCATCCCACATTTCGGAGCACCACAATAGTTTTTAAACGGTTTTATCGGGTGAATAGATAAAAAACCTTCCATTGATGGTGAATTTCTCCCTTGGCAGGTGGAAAACGTGGTGGCCGCGCAGTACGAGCTGGAGCACCTTCTCCTCGAGGGTCACTGTTTTGATGTCAGCTCGGGTCAGCCGCCGAGGGGACTTCAGTTCACGCTAGGCACTGCCACAGAGCCTGTCATCGTGGACACAATCGTCATGGCTAACCTTGTACGTTGTATGATTCAAGCATCCTGAACTTGTCAGCAGAACTGTGTTCATGTTCCAATGTTTTGTGCAGGGTTATTTCCAGCTCAAGGCCAATCCTGGAGCTTGGAACCTGAAACTGAGGAAAGGAAGATCTGATGAAATCTACAAAATATACAGGTGATGACCGGGAGAACTTGAACACATCTCTTTAAGTCTTACTGGTTTCTGACGTAGTACAATAGAGGCCATGACACGGCAACCCTCCACTTATGAGATTTCACTATTGGTTGACGTCATATAAAATGCTAGTTTACTATTTGTGGGCTGATCTCCCTCATACAATGCCTTCTCAACATTCAGATCTGATTCTTGTGTGCTTCGTCAAAACTATGCGAGTGAACGATAGAATAATGTAATTTTTGTGCTGTATTTATTTGCTATTGGTCCAAAGGAGAAGCAAAAACACGATAATCAAAGCTTGCCATTATCAAGAATTACAAAGATGGCACATGAATTGCGGCCATTTTCGGAGCAGACCGTGTATCCGCCTCGCCTTCCAGAAACATGCACAAAGAGAGAGAAGTTGTTTATTGATATTTGTTAGCGTTCAAACGGCGGTCTCATTCGTCTAAGAGACAATCAGCTTTCTTATACCCTCAGGAGCAGACACATCCCGTCAGCCATATCACGTGTTTTTTTTCCCCTAAGTGCACACTTCCAGGAATTTACAGTGTTTTTGCAATGATTCTCATCAAAAGTCGCCGTGACCCAGCCAAGTTCCTGACAGCTTGTTCCAAACCAAAGCCAAATGTTATTACTTCACTGAGATTTAAACTCGGGAGAAACAAGCCTGGAATTTCCTGTCTAAACAAATGCGTCCTCATTATGTCGATAAGCTCCGACTTCATTATTCTACAACACCATCTCTAAGTTGCATGGCCGTAACCAATCTACGATCGTGACCAGTATAAATGAGCTTAGTTTTCTATCCCCTGCCTTAAGGGAATTTCACTTTGCGATCCACACCGCAGAACAGATTCATTTCATACCCGAGGGTTCTACTGTACAAGGTTATTAATTCAATTAAGTCCCATACCGAAACGCTAATGTTTGCAGTCACGACGGAACTGATTCACCGGCAGACTCGGATGACATCATCGTGGTCCTGAACAACTTCAAGAGCCGAATCATAAAGGTCAAGGTGAGTCAGTTTGCTGTTGGCATTTTCGGTTTAATGGCGTCAGCCCACAGACATCTTGGCGTCCATCAGGTTCAGAAGAAAGCCGACAAATTTAATGAAGAGCTTCTGAGTGACAGCAGTGCCGAGGAAAATGACGCCGGTTTCTGGAAGTCCTTGACCAGGTTAGATTGTTACATGCTTCCAGTAAATATGTGACTTGAAAACCTGCTGGATCGCTCCTCAGTAGCTTCACGGGTGGCGGGAAGAAAGAAGAGGCCAAGCAAGAAAAAGATGACGTCATCAATATCTTCTCGGTAGCTTCGGGTCACCTGTACGAGCGCTTCCTCCGGATTATGATGCTGTCGGTCCTCAAGCATACTCGGACCCCCGTCAAGTTCTGGTTCCTCAAGAACTACCTGTCGCCGACATTCAAGGTGGGTGCAGATTTGCCCAGCGTCCACGTCGGGGTTTCAAAGTCGCCTGCCGATCCCGTAGGAGTTCATCCCCCGCATGGCCGAGAAGTACGGCTTCCAATACGAGTTGGTGCAGTACAAGTGGCCCCGCTGGCTCCACCAGCAGACAGAAAAGCAGAGGATCATCTGGGGCTACAAGATCCTCTTCCTGGACGTTCTTTTCCCCCTGGCCGTCGACAAGATCCTCTTTGTGGACGCCGACCAGGTCCGCACCGCCGAAACCATTCGAATGAAATCCTCCAAAGTTGACGTATGTTGTCCACCTTGCAGATCGTGCGAACCGACCTGAAAGAACTTCGAGATTTTGACCTCGAGGGGGCGCCGTACGGCTACACGCCTTTCTGCGAAAGCAGGCGGGAGATGGACGGCTATCGCTTCTGGAAGTCCGGATACTGGGCCAGTCACCTGGCAGGACGCAGGTACCACATCAGGTACGCTAACACACAAAAAGGTAACACATTAAACACTTTTCTGTTAAAGGGTTTTTGAAGCTGTAACTTTTTAGTTCAGTGTTGTTTGAAGCTTTTCCGTTTGAGTTAAAGGGTTGTTTAAAGCTAACTATTGACTTAAAGGTGGGGTAAAGCTTTTACTTTTGAGCTAAGTAGTTGAAAACTTTAACTCGAGAGTTAAGGGTTGTTTAAAGCTTTAACTATTGACTTAATGGTTGTTTAAAGCTCAGGCCTTAAAGTTTGAACTTTTGAGCTCAGGGTTGTTCAGAGCTTTAGGTTTTCAGTTAATAGTTTTAGACTGAGGAGATCATTTCTTCCTCATGCCATGAGGCTCTTTAACTCCACGCGGGGGAGTAAAAGCCCACATTAAACCCCACTCCCACATTTGCATATTACCCTATTTTTATTATAGTGTGTATTTTACGCACTATTTAAATACTCTATATCAACACGTTATGTTGGGTATTTTTGTATTCTGTTTCTTTTATTTTATTATTTTATTTTTCAACACAAGGATACTGCTGGAAGTGTGAATTTCCCTACGGGGATGATAAAGTATCTCTATCTATCTCTATCTATCTAGACATCTATTTATCTATCTATCTAGACATCTATCTATCCATCTCTATATCTATCTATCTAGACATCTATCTCTCTAGACATCTAGATATCTATATCTAGACATCTGTCCATCTATCTATCTAGATATCTATCTATCCATCTATAACGCGAGTGTTAATTTTGTCAAATGCTTTACTTTTATTATTTCCTTCAAGCTTTGGGTTCAAGGTTGATCTATAACCGAGTAATAAAGCAGTTTTAGCGTATTACCTCATGTAGAGGAAATTGCTTTATGTTATATTTATTTGGGTTTAGAATTTAATTTGGTTGTTACCAAGTTAACCAGCAGGTGATGCTCAAGATCTCCCACAGAATTAGTCTAAAATACCGTCTCATTTATGTTTAACATTATCCCGAAGGAGCAATTCCTCAAAACATTTTGTATTTTAGCTTTTAGGTTATCCATTTTTCAGTTTGTTAATATTGATAGTTATCGATCAATCGGAAGGAAAAATAAATAGACACAACAGAATACAACTTTGTTTCATTCAAAAAAAAACAACTAAGATTCATTTACATGGAAAGAAAATCAAGACAACAAAGAACACATTTTATCAAGTCAAGATCGCGTGCTTCAAACTAACAAAAGGTACTGTGCAGCGTTTCGAAGGTCTCATCGATAAGCCCAATTTTCATTTCATTGTTAAGGAATGATTTCATTGCGTGTGAGAATAAAATATATGCCCACAAGCATCCAAACTGACGGTCCACTGTTAAATTCAATTCTTGTATTAAATCTAAGCTTAAAACACACTTCTATTCTATAGCATATGAATGACCTATATTTTATGTTGACAATATCTGTGTATTATTTGCCCTCATGTAAGTTTTAGATCAGGGGATGGTGTCATAATAGTCTGTGGTTTGCAACAATCTGTGGTCTGTGCAGCCCTTTGAGACTTTTTGTGATAAAGGCCCAAACAAATAAACATGACTTGACTTGACTACCTTCAGAAGTCAGAAGAAACATTATGTGAGCAGAGGGGGGACACAGCCTGGTCCCACCCCCCGCCACCGCCCTTTGTAGACTCCATCGTGCTTCTTTCAGCAGATGAAAGAAATGAAAATTAAATGATCTGCATTTATATAGCGCTTTTCAAGTCAATGACTTCCCAAAGCGCTTTACAATGTGCTTCACATTTCCCAATAGCGGCCGTGCTGCCATGTAAGGCGCAAACCTGCTTTTTGGGGGCATTTGGGGTTCAGTGTCTTACCCAAGGACACTTCGACATTTAACACGTAGGAGCCGGGATTCGAACTGCGATTTCTTGATCCCAAGACGAGCGCTCTACCTCCTGAGCCAGATCCGTCCATCCAGAGGGAGAGAGAAAACCATGGCAGAAACGAGTAGGCAGACGTTCGTGCCTGCATTTTAAATATAGGGATGTCTTCGGTCACCAAAGGCATGTCCTGTGACCTGCTTTTCAAAATAAATCTCTTCAATTGGTTGATTGATTAATAGGTGAATTTCATTCGGACACGCAGCGAAATAAATCTCACTGGCAAAACATGAATCTGTTGATTACACTTTGGGTGGTAAAATCTTTATTATACAACTGGAAAGTCTGGTCACTTCCTGAAAATGAAGAAAGTTTCTTTGTCTGTGAGCACTGGTGCAGCATGCCCTTGTGTGCACTTACGAAAAAAGGGAAACGGAAAGGTCTTGTGGAACAAATTGTGAGTCTTTCAAAAGTCCCCTTTTTTGGCAGATGTTGTGGCTGGAAAAGGTTTGTGGAAATGTATTTGTAGTAATGGATTTCCTCTACACTCGAGTCAAACCCGCTTTAACTCGAATTAACGGAGTTGTTCTCTGCTCTCCAGCGCTCTCTACGTGGTGGACCTGAAGAAGTTCAGGAAGATAGCAGCAGGGGATAGACTACGAGGGCAGTACCAGGGTCTCAGTCAGGACCCTAACAGTCTGTCTAACCTGGACCAGGTACACAACTGAAGCACATTTTTTAACTTTTTAATGTAAATCAAAAGCTTAGGAAGGAATATAAACAATAAACTTCATGTGGTTTGTGCCAGGACCTCCCCAATAACATGATTCACCAAGTGCCCATCAAGTCACTGCCCCAGGAGTGGTTGTGGTGCGAGACGTGGTGCGACGAAGCCTCCAAGAAAAACGCCAAAACCATCGACTTGGTAGACGGCTCACAATTGTTTTTTTCAAATTTCCAACGTCCTTCATCAAATTCCTTTGTAGTGTAACAATCCGATGACCAAAGAGCCCAAACTCGAGGCGGCCGTGCGCATCGTGTCAGAGTGGAGCGACTACGACCGGGAAGTCAAACGGCTGCAGACGCTCGTGCAACGGGAATCCACGCATAAGAAACCTACGGTGGAGACACCCCACACAGGTAGGACTTTTGGAGCTAGCTGCAAATTTCATTTTCTGGTCGACTTCCTAAACAGGGGGGAGTTGAGAATCTTAAGAAAATGGACATGAATGATTTTTAAATGTTAATTACCGTAAAATTCAGACTATAAAATGCACGTGATTAGAAGCCATTTCGGCTTTCCTGACTTGAAGGCCGCCCCCCAAAAAAGCCGGACCAAGTCCATTTATAAAGGAAAAACATTTTTTACATAATCTGACTCCAAAGACACTTCACGTGTCCTGTCTAATCCTTTGCAGTCCAGAAGTCAAAGAAATTATTGAGCCGAGCGCCGAATATAGTCCACATATTAATTTATTTAGCCGGATCAAAGAGTTGAACAAATCAGGTCTCTGCCTGTGCCAATTTTACAATTGTGTGCAGAAGACGACAAGGTTCTGGGGTCACCCCATCTTATCATCCATGCCGATGAAATGTTCTTGCCCCATGACCAAGCCTCTGACTGATTGGTCCACGATCTTTGATGCAAATTTTCCAACCATGATATGAAGAATGGGAGGAGGGTTTATCACCCTCCAGACAGGATGGGGCCAGGCACATACTCTCGAGGTTATAAGTCATTGTTATCTGCACGGACTGAAACCAAAACACATTCCAAAGCAAAGGCGGTTTACGACACCCTTCTCTCAGAGTTTGCACTCAAACACTGAAGTCAGATTTTAGAACAAGTATATTTGACTTTATGTAAGATAAAACAGTGTATGAAATAGTATATAACTTCAATACATATGCCACACCTGACTATAAGCCACATTTGCCCACATTGAAACACGAGACATTTACAGGTACACATTTTACGGTAACTTAATGATTAAGATTTATAAAAGTAAAGACTTTGCGCTACTCCACTACTTTTGTCAAAACAAATGTCAATCTTGTCAATGTGCAAAAATCATAGTTTTGGCACATGAAACAGAACATCCATTATCTGCAGCGCTTATCTTCACTAGGGTCGCGGGGGTGCTGGAGCCCATCTCGGTTATCTTCGAACCGGTTGCAGGGCACACAGGGACAGACAATTCACTCGCTCATTCACAACTTGGGACAATTTTGGACAGGCCAATTCACTTGAAATGCATGTTTCGGAACACAAAACATTCCATTCGTAGTCTGGGGTTATTTAAGAAGAAAGGACATTATTTTTTTTAATTGTTTTTTGGAGTCAGCTTTGGTAACTCCCTTGCTGCGAGTGTTTTCTAGAATTTCTGAATTTGAGTAGGATTGCAGCCTGGTATGCCCTCAACTGAGAAAACTTTTGACCTAAAATTAAAACATAAAAAAACATCAAAGCTTAAAACGTGCTCAAATCATTATCTAAAACTTAATAAAATCTTAGGCTCAAAAGTTTAAGCTTTAAAACCCCTCAACTCTTAAGGGTTGCCTGATGCTTTAACCTAACTCATGAGTTATAGCTTTACACTTACATCTTCAATTCAAAACGTATACTTTGAAACAATCTTTAAGTTTAATGTTTAAACAACCTTTAACTCGAAAGTTAAAGCTTCTTAAAAAGTGTAAAATATTTTCACACAAGTAAAATATTTTCACAATTAAGCATGTCTTGATGCCCTACTAAGTTCAAAGAGCCTTTACATCCCTTTTTTCAACCGCACCCATCTGCTTTTATCTTACTCTTCTCATCGGTGTTCCGGCCACTGAGCGTTCTTATTAGGTGGGTGGGGGTGGCCGGTGTAAAGTGTAGGATGAAAATGGTGAAAATAAGAAAAGGACCGTTTCAAATACATTCCAAACTCCAACCCAAACCCTCCAAAAGATAAAAAAGAGAAGAGTTCATCCGAGTGCGTCTAAGAGAGACACATTCAACAGAACCTGCAATGATGATTTCAGCCAGGAGATGGCGTCAGCAAGTAGAATATTTTGAGTTGACTTAACCTACCTTTAAAAAGCCATTTGAAAGTCAACCGAAGTTGACCGGTGTTTGTTCCCCAATGGTAAAACTGTCCCACTGTCCAACCGGCATCCACTCAAGCGTTTTGTCTCTTTCAGACGCCCACATCGAGCTGTGAGGACGCCGTCTCATCTCCGGGCAGCTCTGTTTCAAGAGTCCGCTTCCCACGCTCGTCGTTTCGCCCACAAAATCGGTGTTGGGTTTCTCAACACGTCTCGGCTCTCCTCACACGAAGGCCGCCCCAAAAAATCGTAACCTGCAGCCAGTCCGAGGCGCACCCTGCCTCTCACTCAAATGAGAAGGACTTTACGTTGTTGTGTGTGTGTGTGTGAGGGAAATTGCCACTTGCGATGTGAATTTGTTCAATTTCATTTTTGCTGTCAGTATGATTTTTTTTTTGTTTGTTTGTGATAAAACCAATGTGTACCGTGATATTTGTTTAATTTTGTTGTTTATATTTTAGCATTTTGGTCATTGGCTGTGTAAATTACGTTTTTTTTCATAGGTAAATATTTTTTGGGAGATAACGGTCATGTTTTTTTAATTAAAAAAAACAACCTAACGTTTTTAGTTTGTACAGTATCATATGATTTTGTTTAGAATTAGAATGGACTTCATTATCCTTGATTACAATATATGGTACATTGTTTGGCATTCCAGGATAAACATGTCATTTAAAGACTTTAAATAGAAAAATAAGATTACAAAAAAGACTACTAAGATGTATTTATAAGATAGGGGTTGTAGATAGGCCTATGTTAGTTAAAAAATAGAAGAAACATTGTGGAAAAAATAAGAATACATAAAAAGCATAGGCAAGAAATTGAATTGACTGTTATGGTGCGTTATTACACAGTTGTAATGCATTTAGCATTTATTTTATTGTAACAACAGCTAATAACATAACATTTAATTTGTGATGCAGAATTCTTAAAATGCCCGGGATGAATATTTTAAAAAAATCTGCTAAATAAAATGTTACACAAAATTTTTGGGTTAAAAAAAACAAAAAATAGAATAATTTCATTTCAATTTTTTTCAATTTACTTAAGTTTAAAATGTATTACTGAATAACCGGAAAATGGCACTAGTTGGTCATTTTTTAATTCATATGGTTTTAAAAAGCAGTAATTTGCATACCAAAAAACTATACGGTTAAAGACAAAAAATAGATGAAAACGTTTGTTACAGTCCCCCTGTTTTTTTTGTTTTTGTTTTACTCCCACCTCTCCTCAATTGTGATTGGCCAATATGTGACGGACCCACTAAAACACCGTTTCCTATTGGCTGACACTTTTTGTCCGTCATACCTTCTTTGGACGGCTTCGAGTTAAAGGGAGTATGTAAATACATTTTTATTTGTGTGTGTCAGTTTATTGACTTTCAAAATTGCAACAAATACAAATGTGTGTTTTTTAGAAGGAGTGTCACCGGACACCCTGATACACCTCTCCTCAAATTCGATTGGCCAATATGTGACAACCCTCAAAAACAGCGTTTCCAATTGGTCAGCCTTCCTTGCCATCACAGACGCCTTCGAATTAGCATTTTGCTAAAACGAAAGCTAACACGGAAGTGACGAGCCTCCAAAAAATGAAAGTAAAACATTATTAAGAGACTACTTTTTCACAATTTTCGTTTCAATTTCTGTCTGCATGGGAGACATTTTTCCCGCCGCCAACAGTTGAACGAACAAAGCTATTCGTTTGACAGCTCCGCCTCTCCAATGTGGCGTCTGTTTACATCGACTTGACAGACGCGTCTGCTCAAATTCAATTCATTTATAGATATTTGCTGCTTTTTATTTATTTACGGTGACATTTCCCCTTATTTAATGTCGACTTCGGTATCCCTCTTCCTTTCGACCCGTTTGGGAATGACGAATCTCCACAGCGGTGCTAGAATGGAGGTAAGCTAGCTTGTTTTAGCACTCGCTTCAAACAGACAAGACCTATTAGACGTCTAAAAGAAGTCTTGTCTAGAGTTGGTCTACAAGAGGTCTAAACAAGAAAGCGTGAAATTTACAATACGCGTCCATGAGATGTCTAATAGATTTCTTTATTTACACACCTCGTCTATCCATCCATTTTACCTGTCGCGCTCCAGGGCTCCATGCCCTTACAAACTGTTGTATTTTTCCTTACAAAATACAAAATAATCTTACACCATATTTTTTTTCCCCAAACGTGTTTATTCATGTACCTTAACATGTTATATTGTACATGTGTTTCGTTATATCATATGTATTGTTAATTAACATTTTTTTGTGAGATACTGAGTTGCTCGACATGAATGAGGTTTATTATAAAAAAAGTCAAGTAAAATGAAGTCGCTTGGACTTTCACTGTAGAAGGAAAAAATCCATGAAAATAGAATTAAGTAGAATAATAAATTTTCTTATTTTCTGCATGAAATTATTGGTAATATACAGATTAAAGGGATAACCACAAAGCTGTCTTTTTTTCATTTTCTCCTTTTATTCTTCCTTTTTTTTCTCAACTTCTTTATACAACATCATCATTCGTAATGTAATGCATCAAAGCAAGTGAGCCGTTGGAGAGCCGGCTCTCTTTCATGAGTTGAGCCAAAAAAGCCGGTTCTCTAAAAAGAGACGGACTTCCTTTCACTACACAACGACCACATGATATCCGATGTTTTTTAAGACCACATGTATTTCAAATTGACTCAATCAACCCCGCCTGTTGTTTTCAGATCAGAATGACTTACGGCGTTTTAATTCAGATTTGGCCATTGCGACTTGACGATTGTATTCAAAGAAAATTCAAAACTATGTTGTAATGTAGGCCTACTGCTGTGCTTTCGCTTTGTTCAAGTGCGATCGGAATGAAGCATGATGGGAAACCCCCAGGCGGCAGACGCATGCGCACACTAGCATCAAACCCTCGCTTCGTTTGCAACGAAAAAAACGATACCGAGATAGAGGCTACCGCGGCGAATTCGTTTGACTCGATGGTTTTCCATTTTGTGATAGTCGGCAACATGTGGAAAGACCTGTAGACATCCATGACTTCAACTTTTTACCACAAGAATCAACCAGAATCAACCATTCTTCATCAACAATTAACTACAATCAAAAAAACAAGTGATATGGACAACTACCATACTATTCATCAATGAAATCTTATTGCAGAAAATATCAAAACACACACACACACACGGACGCTTCTTTGACATATCCGCCATCAGTAAATGTTTTTCCGTGCTTTGCTATGCAGTGAGCAATGTGATACCTTGCTTCAGTGGTGGTGTTTTTAGCAGTGACAATGGTTTTCAGGGTCTGGTAACCCTCATTGACAAATTTGCGTTTTTCCGTACAGATTTTCTTGTTCGTCGTACACGTCTTAAATGCATAATAAACGTACTTTGTACAGCAAAAATGTACAGGTTGACAGGTATGGTAGAATGTAGCTATTGTTTGTGAAAGGATAGTGGGATGTGTGGACGCGTTCTAAGGGATGGGCAGGGCACCTGTATGATGCGGCAGGGGTAAACCAGTGAAAGCTGTCGGGCCCTGCTGTTGAACAGAAGAGTGTGTTGTGTCACCCTGACCCGAGTGACACGGCTGCTTTCTTGTGTCCAGTTTCATCTGGAGGGACGAAAGCATGACCATTTTAAGTGCCTAACTTGTTTGAGTGTTTGGATTGGCCATGGTCCAAACATTTTAGTGTGTGTTTTTGCTATTTTTTCCCTTTTTCTTTTCTTTATTTTTGTATGTGTTTGTCTTGCTGTCGGTCACCCCTCTCGAGGGATATGGCTAGGGTAGATAGATAGATAGCTGTTGCTTTTATTTTATAATAAATATTTCATATTTTATCAATATATTTTAGTAATTGGTGGATTTCCCTTCAATTTTCCGACATTTCTGAATTTTCTCTCCGATGTCTCTCTTTCGTGGGATCTCCACGGGGGCCACAGTCAGTAGCTCCAGCATCAGGACCTCAGCGTTGACGTCCGTCTTCCCACCATGGCGCACTTGGACACGGAGTACCAGCGCCTGGAGGCGTCCTACAGCGATTCCCCACCGGGCGAGGAGAACCTACTCATGCACGTCCCCGAAGGCGCCAAATGTACCCAAAAACAAATTCAAAACTCATTTCCAGCTCTCATTGCAGGAAAAGATTCAATTAAATAATTATTCGGTTAGATAGTTAATGAAAAAAAAAAAAAAATTAAAAGAATGACTTAGTATTAATTCATGATCCAATTCATTAGTTGTGTTTTTGATCAATTAATTTCAATATTTGATTTAATTCATTAATCAAACACGTAAATAATCAATGGTTAGGTTGATGAACCGATGGTAAGTCAAGTCACGATTATTTGTATAGCCTTAAATCGCTTAAAGTCTCAGAGAGCTACATTTGAAATGAGCAAAATCATCTGCCATTTATTTATTTATTTGCTTAATTTATTAAAAAAATACTTATAGGATTTTTGAGCTTTGTTTTGAAATAATTCCTTGTGATTCATAAATGAGCTAAGAAATATTTAATTCAATAATTTGTGGATTATTCGATTTATTATTTAGTTGGTTAATTAACAAAAAATAATCTTTTGATCGATTAATGATTTAAAAAAATGAGTTCAGATTTTTGGTTAATTGTTTATTAATTGAAATATTGAATGTGTTTAATCAAATAAATAAATAATGAAACAATTGGTTAGGTTTAATAAATCATTTTGATTTATTTATATTAAGCTTTAAATAAACGTTTAAAAAGGAAAAAACTGCCATATCTGATTTTTTTTTTATTATGCAAACAAACGGATTCGTGTATTTGTTTAATTCGTTAACGACGCAAAATAAAATAAAACTTAACGAATTCATCAAGGAATATTGAATTAACTACTGAGTACTATTTAACTATTTGATTCAATATTTAGTTGGTTAATCAATGAAAAAAATAGATTTTGATGGATTCATGATTGAAGTTATTAGTCCTGGTTTTTGATGAATTACTTTCAATATTTTATTAAAATAATCGATCAATTAATTTGATAAATCAACACATATTAAAAATGAATTACATTTTACAAATAAACAAAGTAGAGCATTGTTTCAGATTATTGTTTACATAATACAAACATATTAATTTTGTTCGACCCATTAATTGAAATTGAAGAGTAAAATATATGATAAGTGTTGTATTTGCTTTATTATCTTGATGAATTAATTCATTAAGGAAATATATTTTTTATTAAATAATGAAGTGATGAATTGATTAATTGAAAATAATTGACCTAATACATGAATACATTTCTCGAGAAGCCTATTAAGCCCACATTAAACCCCACACCCACATTTGCATATTACCCTATTTTTATTACAGTGTGTATATTTTTCGTAACACTATTTCAATGCTCTTTATTAACACGCTATATTGGGTATTTTTTATATCTTTTATTTAATTTTTTAACACAAGGATACTGCTGGAAGTGTGAATTTCCCTATGGAGATGAATAAAGTATCCATCTATCTATCTATCTAGACATATATCTTTCTAGACATCTATCCAGACATCTATCTATCTAGACATCTAGACATCTTTCATCCATCTAGACATCTTTCATCCATCTAGACATCTCTTTATCTAGACATCTATCCATCTAGACATCTATTTAGACATCTAGACATCTATCTATCTAGACATCTATCTAGACATCTACCTATCTATCTATCCAGACATCTATCGAGACATCTATCTAGACATCTATCTATCTAGACATCTATCTAGATATCTATCTAGACATCTATCTATCTAGACATCTATCTATCTAGTCATCTATCTAGACCTCTATCTATATCTGACTTCTTTTTTTTTAAATCTTGCACCTTCAATGGCCGTAGATGCGTTAACTGATTTTTCTGTTCGTTCTTCTGCAGCCCAGTGGCACCACATCGAAAACCTGGACCTCTTCTTTCAAAGAATATCCTTCCGAAATGGATTTTCATCGATCATTTCGATCGATGTCGATGTCATACAGGTGTTCACACTTCACCAAGTCTTTCTCAACGGAAGAAAGAACATTTTTTGTTAAAACAGCTCATTTTGCAAATATTTCTAATCAAATCGTTTCTATTCGCCTTAACGTTCTCCACGTGTATAATCTGCATCAGAAGAACGGCTTCACGTGCATGCTCCTGGGGGAGATCTTCGAGCTGGTGTACGACGTCTCCTCCATCGTCGTATTTTCTGATGGTGTCGATATCTTTTAAGGGGGTCCGCTCTTCCTTTTGCAGTCAATTGGTGTTTGTGGTGGGCTTCACCGTCTTCTTGGCCAACTGCGTGGACTACGACATCCTCTTCGCCAACAAGTTGCTCAACCACACCGACTCCTCCAAGGTCACCTTGCCCGATGCTTTTGTGCCGGCGGATGTCTGCGGCGCTCGGTAGGATTTGGATGAAATTTCCGGAGTTCTGGATTTAGTTTCGGTGAAAAGATGATTCTTTTTTTCTCTGCAGCATCGGGGACAACGGGTTTGTGATCTTCGTGTCGCTGATCTCGGGCGTGTTTTGGCTCCACCGTCTGGTGAAGTTCATCTACAACGTGTGCTGCTATTGGGAGATCCGCTCCTTCTACGTCAACGCCCTCAAGATGACCATGGTGAGAGAGACCAACACATCCTGTTTTTAATTTTATCTTACTATTTTTTTTTCTTCTTTAAAATATGTATAGGTATATATATATATATATACATATATATATATATATATATATATAAAATAATAATAATAATAATAATAATAATAATAATTTCCTTGTTTTGTCATTCTGTGTAACAATGTACACAGAACGAAATGTCGATTGCACCTGACCCGTTGTAGCGAGCCGATGCAGCCGCAGCCAACAGAGGGCGCCGCCGATCACTTTTTAAGTCTTAGGAATGACTCGGCCGGGGCGCGAACCACCGACCTCCCAGTCTCAAAGCGGGCGCCTTACCATCTAGGCTACTCCCCCGCGACCCTACTGAGGATAAGCGGTGCAGCTGATGAGATGAGATGAGATGTATATATATATATATATATATATATATTGATGTCAATATTTTATATATTTTAATGTCAATATTTTTTCTATTATTTTTTTTTCTTGTTTCATTTCTTTTAATTCAATTGTATTTTTTTTATTTCAATGTTTTTCGATCTAAACTTTGTTTTCGTTTTTATTTCATTTATGAATGCATGTTTTATTTTATGATTCAATGTTATTTTCTTTTATTTAAAAAAATATATTTTTTTAATAAAATTGTAAAAAAATGTGTTGAATTGCAATATTTTATTTCCTTTTTCTTTTTTTGTTAATATTTTATTTGAATTATATTCATATTTTTTAATATTTGTTATTGCTTCATTTTTTATTTAAATGTAAATGTTTTGCTTTTCTCTTTATTTTAAACATTTTTTAAACATTTGTTTGTGATTGTAAATACTTTTTTAAAATTTTAAATCTATTTTTTTATTGAATTTTTGGTTTGAATTTAAAAAAATACATATTTTTCTTTTTTTTATCACAAACATTTTTATTTTAAAATGATATTCATCTCTAAAATCTAAAGGTAAATAAATAGATTTTCTCTTTTTTATTGAAGTGTTTTTCTTAATTCAAACATATCCATCCATCATCTGCACCGCTTATCCTCAGTAGGGTCACGGGGGTGCTGGAGCCCATCCCAGCCATCTTCAGGCAGTGGGCAGGGGACACCCTCAGCTGGTCGCCAGCCAATCGCAGGGCACACAGGGACAGTCAATTTAATTCAAACAGAATTACCTTTTTCTTTTCTTTTTAATGGTCAATGATTTTATCTTTGTTCTCATGAAAACATGTTTACTTATTTTCAAAATGGATATTCAAATATGATCTTTTTTCTCTCCCCTTTTCATTCATTTTCATTTTTTCCCCCCCTTCATTTCGGTTTCTTAGTCGGAATTGTCGTACGCAACGTGGCAAGAGGTCCAGGCCCGTATTGTGGAGATACAGAAGGAACACCGGATCTGCATCCACAAGAAGGAGTTGACGGAGCTGGACATCTACCATCGCATCCTCCGCTTCAAAAACTATATGGTCGCTTTACTTATTCTTTCTTCCGTTTTGTCACTTGTTGGGGCTGGCTTTGCAAGGCGCAACTTGTTACCACTAGTGCTTGTAAGCATGAACTATACATCAAAAATTCTGGCCCGATCAGGAATCTATGTCTTTTGTTTGGGAATTTTGTCCCGTCCAGAATGAATGCGCGCATTCATTTTCAATGGGTCACCATGGTAACCAGGGAAGTTTCCAGGGGTGGCCTAAGTTATTACTGTGTAATTATTGTGTTATTACACAATGTAATTACGCATTCTTGTTGATGTGATTTTATACTGTTTTCATTTGCCATCAGGAATGAATGAGCCCATTCCTTTTTTTATGATTGCGTTATTACTTTGGCTATGATTTTGGGACTCACTCTAAAGCAGGGGTCGGCAACCTATGACACGCGTGCCAATGCTGGCACGCGAGGGGTTAACCAGTGGCACGCAAGCGCAAAGCAAAATAATACCGATCTTTTTTTAAAATGCGCATTTTTAACGGAAATTGAGTCATTTTCGTTTGCGCGTCGTGTTGTGTAAAGGCTCTACGGTAGCGCCCCTCCTCCTTTGCTCCGTCTGTGAGTGGTTCCGAGGGGAGGAGATCCATGTTTTAACCCTGCCACATAAACACCGGCGCGCAATAAACGAATGAATCATGACCGCTCTTCCAGCGGAAAAAAAACGTTTTTTCCAGCCAGCATGGACAGATGACTGGGACTTTGTGCAAAAAAAAAAAAAATGACAGTGCTGTTTGTGCATTGTGTTTGGAGAGAGTTGTACCTCGCCCATCAAGTGTTAGACGTCATTACGAGACGAAACATGAATAAGGATGAGTCAGACAAGGCGCAGACATTAAAACGCGCCGTGTCCAGGTACGGCAAAAAAACAGACCCTGAAAACCATTGTCACTGCTAAAAACACCACCACTGAAGCAAGCTATCACATTGCTCACTGCATAGCAAAGCACGGAAAAACATTTACTGATGGCGAATATATTAAAGAAGCATCTGTGGTACGTTTGTTTCAAGTTTTGATATTTTCTACAATAAGATTTCATTGATGAATGGTATGCTAATTGTATATATCACTTGTTTTTTTGATTGTAGTTCATTGTCGATTAAGAATGGTTGATTCTTGTTGTAAAAAGTTGAAGTCATGGATGTCTACAGGCTTTTCCACATGTTGCTCACATTCATGTTTTTAGTTGATTAATGAACAAGATTAGTAGAAGATAAATTGGTCAATTATACGAGTTTAACCACGAGCAAAAGGAATACTAAAGACTTCATGCTCACAAGTAAATGCTAACGGATATATGCTAACAGGTAGATGCTGACGACTATCCACCAGAGCCCAGCCCCAACTGTCACAATTGCCGCAGTCATCGTCTCGTTTGATTTGATACATTTCATCTTTCCACAGGTGGCCATGGTCAACAAATCCCTGCTTCCCGTTCGCTTTCGACCCCCTCTCCTCGGCGACGTGGTTTTCTTCACGCGGGGCCTCAAATACAACTTTGAGCTCATCTTTTTCTGGGGGCCAGGTCGGGCTCCTTACTTTTTTTTTCTTCACTTTCTTTTCATTTTACCGTCTTGTCATTACGGGTTACTGCGTGTAGAATTGAGATGAAAAGAGCTTATTCTCTTACTGAAATATGATTTAAAAGAGACAGATTTGGCTGGTGAAACTTTGATGCTTGAGCATCACTCCAATGAATGAATGAATAAATAAATAGATTAAAGATTTATACCTAGATAAATAAGACTATGAATAAGAAATAGACTTTATAACAATTAGATGAATAAAAAAAATCAGATGGATAAAGAAGAAAACACTTAGATCAATAAAATCGATAACTAAAAAACTAGATACACATGAAAGTACACAAAAAATGAATCAAGATATAGAATAAAATAGATATGCAAAAATAAGATAAGAGATAAATCTGTGAGATGAATCTGCAAAAATCAAGATATTAAAAATATTAAATTAAACATAAAAAAAACTTCATAGAAAAATATAACATCAATAAAAATAAAGTAAGCACATAAACAGGCAAATAAGTAAATACATTATTTACAAAAGATGAATAAACAAAGGTTCGGTAAATAAATAAATACAAATTATGAATTAAAAATACAATTTTGAAGGTAAAAAATAAAAAGGCTAAGAAAATGGAAAGTATGTGTATGAGATAAATAAATCTAATGAAAAAGAAACCTATAAAAATGTCAAATTAAATTAATATCACGGTTCACTAATCCCTTGCCCATCTGGGTTACATAAAAATAAATCAATAAAAATGAGGAAACCAAATTAACACATTATTCAAAAAATACTATAATATAGAAGTTTGATAAAATAATAAGAATTGTAAAACTAAATGAATATAGAAATATAAAAAATAGCTACATGCAAAAATCTGATTGATAAATAAAACAGAAATCAATAAAAATACACTGAGTAAGAAATTGTTTGATAATTGAAAAAAGAGACAACAGAAAATAAAATACATCCATACGAATGTAAAATAATACAAATATTTTAAAAAAGCAGGAGGAGTTCAGAGATGACAAGGTTGAGGACGCAGCCGTTATTCCATCAGCCCAAATTAAAGACATTTTGGAAAAATTCCATGAAGTCTCAGAATTTGTGGAAAGGAATCGCCAGATTGGACTATCGCTGTTGTCCTTGGGTCAGTTTTTCAAGAAATGCCAGGCAACAAACACTGCTGAGGACCTCTTTACAAATAGGCCAGTTAAAAGAGTAAACGAATATTGTTATTATTTCCTCTATTCTTTGTTTTTTTACATGATATGCCTCTTCTTTTATGTTTACCGTGCGGTAATCTAATGTTCTGTAATTGACAAACTTTCGGACCTGACGATTTCTTCTTGGTTCCTGGAATCACAAGTAGGCCAGCATTTTCTAAACAGGAACATAGGAGGCAATTAAATCAGAAAGATAAGAGGGGGAAAGTCCATGCAGTCTTTTGTATGTAAGCAACAGAAACTTAAAATCAAGTATTTCAGAACAGGGAATGTTGTCATACATCTATGAGACTTTTTGAGATTATGGGCTTTACAAATAAATGACTCGACTAGACTTGATTAATAATTTCACACAGAGTATAAATTGCTCCCCTGGCCAAATAAACTATGAAAGTTTATAATACAAATAAAATAATGTCGACTTAAATTTGATCATCCCAGCCCCATGGATCACAGGCGGTTTCCCCGTTTCAGGCTCTCTGTTTGAGAACGAGTGGAGCCTGAAGTCTGAGTACAAGCGAGGCGGCAACCGTCTGGAGCTGTCCGAGCGTCTGGCCTGGCGTATTATGTGGATCGGAGTGGCCAACCTGCTCCTATGTCCCGTAGTCCTGGTTTGGCAGATTCTCTATGCCTTCTTCAGCTACACCGAGGTCATCAAGCGGGAGCCGGGGTCCCTGGGGGCCCGATGCTGGTCCCTTTATGGGCGATGCTACCTGAGACACTTTAACGAACTCGACCACGAGCTCATGTCCCGACTCAGTAAAGGATATAAGGTGGGTGGAGGAGGTTCTCCTGTCCTTTCTTCAATTATTGATGCCAAATGACATTATTTTTACGTTCCTATTACTCACTATTACTATTACCATTACTATACTGTATTTATGATCATGTTTTAAGGCTACCTTGCATTGATTTATCTCTTATCGTTATTCGGTATTCACTAATTATGTTGTTCTGTCGTTCCTTTTTCTTTACACGCTTTTCTCTTTCTCTCATTCCGCTTTTCTTTTCCGTCCATTCTTGTTCCTTTTCTTTCCATTCTTCTTTTCTTTCTCTTCATTCCCCTTTTCTTTCCATTCCCTTTTTCTTTACATTCCGCTTTATTCTTTCTCCATTCCTCTTATGTTCTCTCCATTCTTCTTTTATTTACATTCCATTTTTCTTTCCTTCCATCCCTCTTTTATCCCCTTTTTGTCCCCCTTTTGTTTTCTTTTGCTCATTCTTTACATTTACGTTCTTCTTTTTTCTGTCCATTCCACTTCTGGTTCTCTTTATCCCCCTTTTCTTTCCATATATCGTTCTTTTGTTTATATTTTTCTTACTTCCTATCTTTTATTCTTTTTCAAAAGTATTCCCTAATCATTTAGTATTAAACATACACACGATTCCAAATTAATTGAGATCTTGTGTGTTTCAATTTAAATAGGAACTGCCAAAAGGGTACAAATGAATCATCCATCCATCATCTGCACCGCTTATCCTCAGTAGGGTTGCGGGGGTGCTGGAGCCCATCCCAGCTATCTTCGGGCAGTGGGCAGGGGACACCCTGAACTGACTGCCAGCCAGTCGCAGGGCACACAGGCAGAGACAATTCGCTTGCTCATTCACACCTAAGGACAATTTGGATCGGCCAATTAACCTGACATGTATGTTTAGCACGGGGAGAACATGCAAACTCCACACAGGAGGTTCGAACAAATGAATCATTTTGTATTAAAATGTATTCAAATTTATCTTGAAATGAATTAAATTCCTGTTCTTGTTTAATATGTGTGTTTGGGTGTGGGGATCCCTTAACAACAAGTTTGGTACGGCCCGATTACCTGTCGTGTATCTTGGGCAAGTACAGCCCGGTGGCGCACATTCCTCTCCAGGCAAATCTTTCTCGTTTAATATACAGGGGAAAAAAGCTTCTCAAAATCTGATATTTTTGCCATCCTCTTCATCACTTCTTCAGCTCCGACTTGTGTCCCCGCGCAGGCATCGTCCAAGTACATGAACTGCTTTCTGTCTCCGCTGCTGACGGTCGTGGCCAAAAATGTCGCTTTCTTCGCCGGTTCCCTCCTGGCCGTCCTCATCGCGCTCACCATCTATGACGAGGACGTCCTGGCCGTGGAGCACGTCCTCTCCTCCATCACGTTACTGGGAGTCTGCGTTACCGTCTGCAGGTCGTGTTCCCTTCTCTATTCCAGGTGCGGGATCTCATCCTGAAGACGTTTTTTTTTTATGTCCGCAGGTCGTTCATACCCGACAAGCACATGGTCTTTTGTCCCGAGCAGCTCTTGCGAGTCATCTTGGCTCATATCCATTACATGCCCGACCACTGGCAAGGCAACGCCCACAGATATGAGACCAGAGACCAGTTTTCTCAGCTCTTCCAGTATAAAGCTGTAAGTAAAGAAATATAATTTATATGTAGTTATTTGATATACAAATAAAAATAAATATATATATACTCTGGAATTTGTGGGGTCTAAAAAAGACCACTTACGTGTGGGAGAGCTATAAAAGTTGGCTAACACTAGGAAATACACCAGGCATGAGACTTGTTGAGTTTTCTTTACAACTGCAGTTGGAGGGGAGCTCAGAGGAGCTAAGAATTTACCCGCTTTCTCTGCTTGCTTGTCGAAACTCCCTCTGACCCTCCCCCCTTCTGCCTCGTGTTTTATTGAAGTCACAAGGGTGGTAAAGTACTGAGACAAAGAGAAAAGACCGCCCCCAAGCACTTTCAAACAAAGACAAGAAGACTAAGAGACACCAAAAGGGCTATAAAACTGATTAATAATACACACCTTTGAGCAAATACGTTTAAGTCTACTTTACAGATTTCAAAACATTCATGAATACAAATAAAGAAAATCATAATGTGTAAATAAAGGTGTAAAATTGAGTAGCCATAAAAAATAAAATGTTCTCTTTTCTTCTTCTTGTAGGCGTTTATACTGGAGGAGCTGCTGAGTCCAGTGGTGACTCCCATCATCCTCATCTTCTGCCTAAGGAGAAAGTCGCTGGAGATCATCGACTTCTTCCGCAACTTTACAGTGGAGGTGGTGGGCGTGGGCGACACCTGCTCCTTCGCCCAGATGGACGTCAGGCAGCACGGCCACCCTGCGGTAACGTCCATATCCGTCTACGACATTCCACGGACGACATATTGACAAACCTCTGCCTCCGCAGTGGATGTCCCAGGGCAAGACGGAGGCGTCCGTTTACCAACAGGCGGAAGACGGCAAGACGGAGTTGTCCCTTATGCACTTTGCCCTCACCAACCCGCATTGGCAGCCCCCACGTGACACCAACCACTTTATCAGCCAGCTGAAGGAACGAGTCCAGCGAGAGGCTCTTGGAGATTCCACCCGGGCGCTCTCGCTTTCTGAATCGCAAGTATGCTTCGCGATTCGGAATTTCTGGAGACCATTCTTCATTTATTGTCAAATGGTTTCCCCTCTGCATTATATGCTACTATGATAATATGAGTTTAATATGATGTATACTGTACACTTCAACAAAAAAGAGCAATTTAATAGTCATGAAGTCGAAAAATGATCAAGAAATCATTTTAACCTTAAAGGTGCAGTGTGTAATGTTTGACCAGGAGATGTGTATGGCGTTGTGCAACCTAAAACGAGTGCTAAAAAGCAATAGGAAGGATACAAATTGCGGAAACTCAAATGGACCAAAACACAACAGTATTTGCCCTCACTTTTTCACCAAGCTTCTCACAAAAAAAGAAGAAAAAGGGGAAAAAAATATCAAAATGTAAAAGAAAATTAAGAAAAAGAAGAAAAGAATTAAAAGAAAAGAAAAAGGAAAATGGGAAAAAAAAATATGTGAACATAAAAAAGTAAGAGAAAAAATCTAAACAAATGGGAAAATAAGACAAAGAGGAAAATAAATGAAAGAAACGTGAGTAAAAATGACAAAGAAAAGACAAAACAAATAAAAATGAGCAAAATATATCTTGCAGTGGAACCCTTTTTTTCACTAGATTCTAAATGTTTTGTGAAAAAAGAGGGTCATTTTATGTCAAATAAATGCTCATTTATTGACGGTCAAATATTTTAAAAACTCTGCGTTTACATGAAAGTTCATATATTTTGTCATATCATTTACATGAATATTGTTTTGGTTTTTTCAGATGAAGTTTTTATTTTTTTAACCACCAAGAGGGGCTAAATAATCCACACTGTACGTTTAACATTATTTTCCCTTTTATTTACACAACTGCTACAGTGCCAAACCCAACACCGAATTTCAGGCTGGGTTAGGGCTTGGGCCTAAAATCCTACCTCTACTCATAATTAATGGCAGCTGGTGTTAGTGTGTATGGCATTATTCCCAGTAGCGCCATCGCCCCCTACTGGTCGCTCCCAAGAGGACAGGTTCAGGTTACACCTAAACAGGACACTATGAAATAATAATAATAATAATAATTTCCTTTGTATTGTCATTCTTTGTAACAATGTACACAGAACGAAATGTCGATACACCTGACCCGTTGTACCGAGCCGATGCAGCCGCAGCCAACAGAGGGCGCCGCCATTTTTACCAATGTCATAAGTCTTAGGTATGACTCGGCCGAGGCGCGAACCAGCGACCTCCCAGTCTCAAAGCGGGCACACTAAATGCTATTTGTGCTAGGATTACATATTAAATATGGACATTTATTAGGAGGCAAGCAAAAGATAAGGGAGCATTTCATTCTCATTGTCAACTTTATTGTCTAAAATGCTATATGCACAACATACTGCATAGATCAAATAACCTCCACCCCGTTCGAACATGCAATAAAAGAAATACACAAAATAGTTTAGAATAAAAAGTGTGCAAAGTATAAGTCAGAATTGAAATAGTGCATTGATTTGGTAGAAGGCAGAATAGGGCAGGAAGATAGCTGAGAGTCCCGACAGCCTGATGGAAAAGGATGTCCTTGAGCATGCCGGTTCTGGCTCGGAGACTTTACAATCTGTTTCCGGTTGGCTGTGGGGTAGGTGGGGTGTGTCACCTGCAATCCTGGTTGCTTTGCGCTGGTGAGGCAGGATTTGTAGATGTCCGGGAGCGGCGAGAGAGGACACCAATGACTTCCGCTGTTAAATTGTGGGCAATAGTAGTGGGAAGATATTCCTGCAACTGAAAGTGTTTTTTACCAAACATCTATATGGGGAGAGATTTGGCTCAAAAAAACAAATATATTAGCAATCTACTCAAGAGCTAAAAATCATATATCTTGTTAAATGCACACTTGAAATTTTAATGGCATTTGTAATTTGCAGATCTATTTGTGGCACTGCAAAATTCTTGATTCACAAAAGATTTCTTGTTTTAATGGTACTGGTGCAAATGGAAAATTGGCTTTGAAAGTTCTTAAAAAGTGCTTGAATTTGGCCATGAAAAAGAGGGGTGAACCCTGCTCTGCCCACTTTTTCAGCCCAAGAGCCTGATTGCCAATCCTGTAGTGGCGCCGTCCACTCTGGCCTCCATCCATTTTGCCCGGGAAGGCTCGCTGAGTGGGCACGCGGAGGGTGCAGCAGCGGCATTGCGCTCCATTTCTCCAATCAGCAGCAGTTTCCAGCCAAGGGGCGGCTACAGGACCCCAGGCCACGCCTCCACCGTGAGCAGAACCTTGGCGGGCTCAGGGTAACTGCAAGGAGTGTTAATAGTCATGCAGGGATAGCAAAATGGAGGTGTCCAAAGTATTTTTCAAGGTACAGAAACAGAACTTGGAAATTTACAAGGACCTTCTAAATTCAAAGACATCAAAGCTAAAACAGGCTTGATGACATATCTTTTGTTACATATTGCCGAAACACTAACAAGGTCTAAATGAACAAAACATGCAAGTAAGAGGAAGCAGGATATATTGGAACTTTAACTAGTTCTAGCAGAATTATGAAAGGAAGACCACACGTGCTGGTACACTAACTGAACAAAACCTAATGTTGAAACACTGACTACATCTAAATCAACAAAACATGAAAGGAAAAGACTCATTATATCTTGAAACATAAATTACCTCACATTGGGGAAAAAATCAAAGCGAGGAAACACATGATATGTTGGAATATTAACTGGTTCTAGCCAAACAAAACATAAAAGTAAGAGGAAGAAGGATATATTGGAACTTTAACTAGTTCTAGCGGAATTATGAAAGGAAGACCACACAAGAAATATTTCCACATGCTGGGACATTAACTGCACAAAACATGTAAGGAAAACATCACGGGATATATTTAAACACTAACTACCTCTAACTGAACAACAAATGAAAGACAATGCATGACATATACCTAAATGTTAGTAGAATAACATGACGTCCAGTGAAAGCACTGAACAAAACACACGCAAGGACAGAAAATGCTAACCATGGAAATTGCCCTTCAATCTTTCAATTTTCCTGAACAAGGCCCCTTTGAAAAAAACGTTTGGACACCTCCGCTTTGTCACAAAATGAAAACGAATGTCTTTTTTTTTGGAAGATTATTTGCCGTATTCTTTCTGTGTTAAGGCCCGACGCGGGGACGATGAGCTCTGGCAGCAGCGTGTGGGAGGCTCAATTTAGCAGTTTGGCCCTCTCGGAATACGCGTCCACCGAGATGAGCATCCATGCTCTTTACATACATCAGGTTGGACACCCTTTTCACTTTTTTTCCCCAGCATTTAGAGGGTTATGGTGTTAGGCCGGAAAGGGGGCGGGGTATTGGACGGGTCCCCGTGACGCTTTTTTACCCAACGCAAATGGTCAAAATATTATAACAATATATATGAAATGGCAAAAAAAGTAATACTCGTAAAAAATGTTTTTTTGGGTGCCAACTTTGTTCCAATTGTAGGTGCTAGAGCAGGGGTTGGGAACCTTTTTGACCTCTTCTTCATTTTCCTCATGTTGAAGTTTTTGAGTTTTCCTTGCCTTCATGTAGGTTTTAGATCAGGGGAGGGTGTCATAATAGTCTGTTGTCTGTACTAGTCATTGGTCTGTGCAACCCTTTGAGACTCCTTGGGATTAAGGGCCAAACCAATAAACATGATTTTACTTGACTTCTCAAGGTTTCTTAATTTTTCTCACGTTGATGTTTTTAAGTTTTCCCTTGCCCTCATGTTGGTTTTAGATCAGGGTATAGTGTCATAATAGTCTGTGGTTTGCAATAATCCGTGGTCTGTACTCACTCCTTGCGATTAAGGGCCTAACAAATTAACATGAGGGGCAGCACGGCGGCGCAGTGGTTAGCGCTTGTGCGGCACAGTTCATGTCTCGGGAACCTGTCGTGGGTTCAAATCCAGCTCCAGACTTCCTGTGCGGAGTTTGTATGTTCTCCCCGTGCTTGCGTGGGTTTCCTCCGGGCACTCTGGTTTCCTCCCACATTCCAAAAACATGCATTTCAGGTGAATTGCCCGGTCTAAATTGTCCCTAGGTGTGAATGAGCGAATGAGCTGTCTGTCCCTGTGTGCCCTGCGACTGGCTGGCAACCAGTTCAGGGTGTCCCCTGCCCACTGCCCGGAGATGGCTGGGATGGGCTCCAGCCCCCCGCGACCCTAATGAGGATAAGCGGTACGGCTAATGAGATGAGATGAGATGAAATTAACATGACTTGACTTGAGAGGGCCACACCATAAATTTTAAGACAAAATTCAATGAAACCGCCAGACAAAAGCTAATTCTTCAGCACATTTTATTTCACTGCGTGACATTTGATGATTTGATAAAATCATGAAATATGAATAATTCCAGAGCCTGTGTCCTATATCAATATAAATATAGCACTTAAAATTTGTTACACCAGAATGTTAAGGCTCATTTTGACCTGAATAAAGATTTCAAAACAAGGTGCATGCAAAAATGTCACAAAATCCTGCAAACGAGGATACCCGCGTATTTACCGTCTGTGCAGTGTCTCAACAGTGAACATAGAATGTTTGATGAGCTTCCATTTGAAGGTTTCTTAAGGGATCTACAATCAAAACGGGGTCTATTGGTGACACCGTGACTGTAAACCGTAGTCATAAATATGCCCTTTTGTATGATACTAACAGAACCTTCAAATCGCATCTTAAACTGACAGTGAACCAATGCAGGTTAGCTGAAATCGGGGCTTCTCCTGTTTTTTTGCTGTCCACCCAGTGTACCAGACTTTTAGGCCATATTATAGATAGATAGATAGATAGATAGATAGATAGATAGTTTCTTCATTCCCTTAGGGAAATTCACACTTCTAGCAGTATGCTTGTGTTGAAAAATAAAATAATAAAATAAAAGATATAGCATACAAGAAATACCCAAGATAACGTGTTGATGTAGAGTATTTAAAATGTGCTAGGGAAAATACACACTGTCATAAAAATAGGGTAATATGCAAATGTGGGGGTGGGGTTTCATGTGGGCTTTTACTCCCCCGGGTGGAGTTAAAGAGCCTCATGGCATGAGGAAGAAATGATCTCCTCATTTTGTCTGTCAACACAAGGATACTGCTGGAAGTGTGAATTTCCCTACGGGGATGAATAAAGTATCTATCTATCTATCTATGGATCCATGGATCTATGGATCTAGATATATATCTAGATATCTAGACATCTATCTAGACCCCTATCCAGACAACTATCTAGACATCTATCTAGATGTCTATCTATCTAGACATCTATCTAGACATCTATCTGGACGTCTATCTAGACATCTATCTGGACATTTATTTAGACATCTATCTAGACATCTATCTGTCTATCCATCTATCTAGACATCTATCTAGACATCTATTTGTCTATCTATCTATCTAGACGTCTATCTAGACATCTATCTATCCATCTAGACATCTATCTATCTATCTAGACATCTATCTAAGACTGTGACAGCAGTCTGTCGCTGAAGCTGCTCTTCTGTTTGGAGCTGTAGGTGCTAGAGGGTTAGGCTAAAGGGGTTAGGGTTGGAGGGTACCGATCGGATTTTGTACCAGATGATTTCGTGTGTGTGTGTCCGATTTGTATTCTATTTTTGTCCAGTGTCACAAACGGCAGTCCCGCGTCGACACACTCTCCCGTCACGCGTGGCACCGGCAGGAGAGCGACGAGAGCAGCGACAGCGTCCCGGACGAGGTCAAGAGCGTTTCCGGCCCCGGTCACAAGCACTTTCCTCGCTCGCACACGTTCCCCGCTAAAGCGCCCAGTCCCACCACCATCCCCAGTTCGGTTTCTGATGGCGCCGCTGCTCCGGAGGGGGCAGTAGGGGGCGCAGCGTCAGAGGGTGGGGGCAACCAGCGCACATACGCCGGTACACCCCGATGACATTTTGAGTACTCTGACCTCCATTTGGTCATCACTCTATAATGTTAATGTTATTTAACATGTCTGCCGGGCTCGCCCTGATGTTTTATGTCCAGGGAGGCGGGTGACGAGGTCGGCCCACGTGCCCATGGGCGGCTGGGCGGACGAGTCGCCCCAACCGCCCCCCCGCCGCCAACACTCATTGCCGGAGGAGAGCTCCGAGGACGAGATGCCGCCTCGCGTTCACAAGGTAGCTCTCTCGATCTGTGTAGTACAGGGGTCGGGAACCTTTTTGACCCAAAGAGCCATACAAGCAAAAAAATGTATCAAAAAGAAATTGAGAAAGACACACCATATTTTCAGACAAAATTGAAAAAACTGCCAAACACACTCTCTAGACAAAAGCCAATTCTTCAGCACATTTTATTTCACTGTGTGTCATTTGAGGATTTCATCAAATGTATGAAATGATAATAATGCCAAATCCTGTGTCCCTAATCAATGTAAATATGCCATTTACAATTTGTCTTCCACCTTCGGTTAAGAGTGTGGAGGCAATTTTTTTTCCATGAAATTTGTCCTTAATAACGGTTTCAAAACAATGTGCATGCAAAGTTCTTTTGTAAAAATGTCACAAATGACCGCAAACAATAAGCATATCGTCATATTCACTTTCGGTGTAGACTGCACGGAGCGTGAATGCAATAAAGCGCGTTCCCTTTTTGCCATATCTCCTCTCTGTGTATTTTTTGTGGCGACGCCCAACGACATGTTCTCCAAAATCATGTGAATTGTTACTGCCCCCTAGGACAGGTTCATCGGAATAGTCATGAAAATTCCGGCTCTTTTTTGGCTCGGCTCCCAAACGGCTCCTCAGTTACGTGTTGTTGGTTCTTGGGATGAAACATTATGCGCCAAATTATTTAGTAATTATGATTTCATATGTTTCGCAGGAGATCCCAGAAATTCTGAAATACAAAACAGTTTTAGCTTTTTACACACTTAACAAATTTAAGGTTGAACAATGACAAAATCCCTGAAAATTCAAAGCGAAAAAAATAAGAAATAAACATACAAACTCTTCAGTGCTATAGATAAATGATAAAATGCACAGAAAATTTAACTATTTACAATTCTATATTCACCAATTCAGACGCAGATTTTCTGAAAAACACGCAAAGAAATAATTTAAAAAGCAAAAAAAATCAGTCTATTGGACTGAAATATTGAATGCACTCTGCTTCGGAGCAATAAATATCATTAAAATGAGTCTGAATTAGGCACTTTTTTCTGCTTTTTATACATAAAGTATTTTTTTTTTCTTTGTATTGAACTCCATTATTACCCAGCACCTTTAAAACCTTTCCCTGTTACTAAACAAGTGTGACAAGTGTAAAGCTGGTGTGCATTGTTGAGGCAGAATTCATGTCAGTTTATAGCAACCATTGACACAAAAAGATAGCTGCAGCTCAAACTAGCACAAAATGTGTGCTAGCAGGAATATAGCGACTTTATTTTAGTCGGCAAAAGCAACAAGGACAAAATATGTTCTTTTGTTCGGCGCTGGAGTTCTTCCTTTGAAGGTACTGGAAAATTTGAAAAATTGGCCTTGAAAGTGCTTGAAACATGCAGGATTTCGGTATGGCATATTCTCAACAGGTTGATTATTAAATCTCAGATGTGGCAGAGACTCTCTCTCCCTTGCTCCTACTACTCCTCTCTCTTCCTCCCCTCTCCTCTCTCCTTGCTACCCACCCCGCTTTAAGAAAGTGACATTTGTTTCTTTTCTTCCAGGTTTGTTAGCGCTAATATGGGATCAAACATGAAATTTACTCCAAGACAACTGAACACAGCACCTCGCCTGCAGGCTTAGACAAAGAGAAGCATGTATTGAAATCCATTTTGGAAGGGATTTTACCGGATAACTCAAAAATGGTATACGTCCCTACAATTTTTTCTACTCTAATTTTGGGACAATCAAAGGGATTTTTAAGAAACAAATGGTAAGAGTGACAAATGACGCTAATTTGACTTTTGTTTCTGGGATTGTTTCGATTTACGCAATTAATAATCGTATAGTTTTAGAAGTTCTCTGTGGAAATAAAAGAAAATAGTCAAATTTAGATCGTCCTCTTTAATTCTCCAAGCACTTTAAATGACTTCTTTGCATGTTTCGCCTCCATGTTTGGATCATGTCATGCCAGAATGTGGATTATAAATCTTGACCTTATTCTTCGTTATTGTAAAATATTTTTTGTACAGATGTAAACACTGCGATAAAATCACGTCATGCAATTAATGCGTCTCATGTGTATTTCTTTTCTCTCTCCTAATAAAATACTACATACCGTATATACTGTACTACAAAGATTCTACTCCGGAAATTACAAAAACACTACTGGAATACTACAGATGCATTTCTTCAGAAATACTACAGAAATATAACTACTGAAAAACTACAAAAGCACTACAGGAATATTAAAGCAAAACAAATACAGCTACAAAATTAAATATCCATTTTAGAACTTGAAAAAGAAAGGACATACAACATATTACAATAATCAAGCTACGGTAATACTACTAAAATGCAACACAAATACTACAAACGCATTACTATGGAAATACTACAGTTGTATAACTGGAATACTACAGACGCACTGCTATGAAAATACTACACTTATATAACTGAAAAACTACAAACTCACTATTATGGAAATACCAGTTATAAAACTGAAATACTACAGACACACTACTATGGAAATACTACAGTTATATAACTGAAATACTACAAACGCACTACTATGGAAATACTACAAACTCACGACTATGGAAATACTACAGTTATAAAACTGAAATACTACAGATGCATTACTATGGAAATACTACAGTTATAAAACTGGAATACTACAAACGCACTGCTATGGAAATACTATAGTTATAAAACTGGAATACTACAGACGCACTACTATGGAAATACTATAGTTATAAAACTGGAATACTACAAACGCACTGCTATGGAAATACTATAGTTATAAAACTGGAATACTACAGACGCACTACTATGGAAATACTATAGTTATAAAACTGGAATACTACAGACGCACTACTATGAAAATACTACAGTTATAAAACTGGAATACTACAGACGCACTACTATGGAAATACTACAGTTATAAAACTGAAATACTACAAACGCACAACTATGGAAATAATACAGTTATAAAACAAATACTACAGACGCACTAGTATGGAAATACTACAGGCATAAAACTGGAATACTACAGACGCACTACTATGGAAATACTACAGTTAAAAAACTGAAATACTACAAACGCACTACTATGGAAATACTACAGTTATAAAACTGAAATACTACAAACGCACTACTATGAAAATACTACAGTCATAAAACAAATATTACAGACGCACTACTATGAAAATACTACAGTCATAAAACAAATACTACAGACGCACTACTATGGAAATACTACAGTTATATAACTGAAATACTAAAAACGCACTACTATGGAAATACTACAGTTAAAAAACTGAAATACTACAAACGCACTACTATGGAAATACTACAGTTATAAAACTGAAATACTACAAACGCACTACTATGAAAATACTACAGTCATAAAACAAATATTACAGACGCACTACTATGAAAATACTACAGTCATAAAACAAATACTACAGACGCACTACTATGGAAATACTACAGTTATATAACTGAAATACTAAAAACGCACTACTATGGAAATACTACAGTTAAAAAACTGAAATACTACAAACGCACTACTATGGAAATACTACAGTTATAAAACTGAAATACTACAAACGCACTACTATGCAAATACTACAGTCATAAAACAAATATTACAGACGCACTACTATGAAAATACTACAGTCATAAAACAAATACTACAGACGCACTACTATGGAAATACTACAGGCATAAAACTGGAATGCTACTGACTCAATGAGGGAAAAAAGCAATTGCTGTCAGAGTTTTCACGAAGCCCGGATAGCTCAGTCGGTAGAGCATCAGACTTTTAATCTGAGGGTCCAGGGTTCAAGTCCCTGTTCGGGCGAATCTTTTTTTCTTCATCCCCGCTGGAAATATGACGTAGTAAGTCATGTTTTAACCTATTAATGAGATTTTGTTCGAATTTACACACAAAAAAAATCGTCATACTGACCCACAATGTCGTCGTGATGTTGCCATCGAAACCAGAAGTAAACGTGGGTGTTGATTTTAATAGATTTAATTTACAGATTTTCAACATCAAATGAATTAAGAGCTTTACCAAAGTCAAATTAGCAACTAAATGTTGATATACTCACCAAAAAAATACAAGGCGTATTTTGTTAACATTACTTTTGGGTTACGTCACTTCCGGAGGCTCGTAAACTAATACGCTTCTAACACTACTTTTTTCATAATTACTCTTTATTTGAAATGACATTAAAACAGTACGTTATAAATATTGGACACAAAATAAGCACGTAGGACAATTTCTTTATTATAGTTATCGTCATGATTTTGCTGGGAAAATGCGTCACTTTCGGTGTCCCGTGAGAACGTAACTTCAAAGCTTAAAAATGAGTTTGTTTTTTTAAATGAATTCGAATCATAACACTATCAGAAAATAAAATATATATATTTATGTGAGCGTTACAATATATTTTGTATCGTTTCACTACCCCCTTTTAATTGTAACCATCTACGTTTTATTGGTATTAATAATAAGTAAATGTGACATGATATTTACCTGAATTGATTTGTACGATTTGTGTTAATAAATGATAAAATTATATGAATAAATGCGGAAAAACTGAAAATAAACACGCAAAATCAAACAGTAACAAAGCGCTGTACTGATTGGCTTTTGCTACCCATACTGCATTTTGATTGGCCATGAAGTTTTAGGGTGAGCGTGGTTAACCTCTTAAAGAGGGCGTTTCCATTCCACCCTTCTGCCACTATTACAATCCCATTGGCTAAAGTCTTGGACTTCGACGATTTTGATTGGCTCTCTTCTATGGAAAACACGATATGGCTTGGCGGCCATATTGAATCAGAGTTGACAGTTTGTTTTCTCAAGAGAGCGGCAAGCGTTTAAAAATAAATCATTTTATGTTCAGGAGAAATAAAGGTTATTTTTTTTGTCAACCAAGACGTTTTTATTTTATTTTTAATGTTTTTGTCTTGACCTGGAGATGGATGAAGATGAACGCCGAAGGAAATTAGAAGCTGGGAGAGCCAAGGTAAGCGGATGGGCTAACATGCTAGCATGATAGCTAACTCTTTTGTCACATACTATACTGCCATCACTTTTATTTATTTTTTAAGTTCACACAATTTTGGAAACTTTTCTTATTATATGACCTTCTCATCTAAGGTTGCGCATTTAGCGTGGTTTAGTTGAGTAATGTTTTCAAATAAACGCGTCTCTTATGTAGTAAAACTCTTCAAACTATCAAAGAAATATATTTTTATTTATTTCATCACATCGACGACTTTCAACTTCAAACGGCATCATACTCTCTTGTTTTTAGTCCTTCTCATAATAAACAATACATTGTGTTCATGTGTGAATAACTTAAGTAATCAGGGTTGGGAGGGTTACTTTAACATGTAATCGGATACAGTTACTAGTTACCGGTTGAAAAATGTAATCGGTAGCGTAATTTCAATACCATAATATTGCAGTCATGTAACTGGATTACTTTCGATTACTTTTGGATTACGCCAACGCCAAATATGCTATTAAAAGACAACATAAACATCCATCCATTATCTGCACCGCTTATCCTCAGTAGGGTCGCGGGGGTGCTGGAGCCCATCTTAGCTATCTTCGGGTAGTGGGCGGGGGACACCCCGAACTGGTTGCCAGCCAATCGCAGGGCACACAAACAAATCACTCGCCCATTCACACCTAGGAACAATTTGGATCGGCCGATTAACCTGACATGCATGTTTTTGGAATGTGGGAGGAAACCGGAGTGCCCGGAGGAAACCAGCGCAAGCACGGGGAGAACGTGCAAACTCCACACATAAAATGACTACACTTTGTTTAAGATAAATGAATAATATAATTCTGAAAAGGAATGTGAGGAAACCGAGGCCAGGTAGTTGCTTGGATTGGGATTTTCTAGGAAATTAGATTTTGAAAAGAGAAGTCATTTACGTCTCTGAATACATGATCATTTCTTGCAAAATTAGATGATAATTTATACTCGATAATCCCTTAGTGCAAAGCAAATGTTTCAGTGCTTGACCGAGCTGATATTAACCCGACTTCTAATGAATACAACCTGGTAATAACATAATAATGACATAGTAATAGCATGCTTAGTTGCTATTTTAAAAAAGCATGTCAAACAGGAAAAGTTTTGCAATAATCAGTAATTTGAAAAAACTTAAGTCAAGTCACATTTATTTGTACAGCCCTTAATCAGAAAAATATCTCAAAGGACTGCACAGGATTACAATTACACCATTGCCTGATCTTAAACCAACATGCAGGCAAGGAAAAACTCAAAACCTCAGCATGTGGAAAAAATAAACTTTGAGAAGGGGCCTCACAAGTGGTAATCCCCCTTCCAGGATGACCAGGCTTTAATTCAGAAAGGTATCAATTATACACCACCTAAATTGGGTAAAACTAGAACAAGTGATCATTAGTTATATCAATCCTCAGAGCAGGATAAACATTCAAACCTTTCATTGTATTTTTTTTTAAACACTTAGTGGATTTCTAGTGTTCTTATCCTAAAAACAACAATACTGACCACTAATTGGTACACACATACAAAAAAATAGAAAATTATGTTTGTAGCACTCCAGGATAAACATATAAAAGATACTTCGAATGGCTCCGGCAGGAGAGAACATTAGGATAAACAAGCAATTTTTATAATGTCTTTCGATGTAAATACATCAGAAAATATTAGTGACATTAGTAGCAACATAATTACTAAATAATAGGCAAAAAATAATATATGAATACAGTATAATGTTTTTCTATTCATAGGCAAAATATATATCTTTCACTGTTTTTTTTTTGTGAGCTGCTTTACAGTGGGACTGCTCTGGGAAATAAACTATATATATATATTTTTATGTATTATACAATTATTATAAAATTTGATGAGTAAATTTCAAATTTTCTTATCCCCAAAAAACACTGACAACCAATCGGAACGCAGATGCTCAACAAATCTTTACATTTGCTACCAGAACCGTTGACGGTGCATATGATTTTGTTTTCTCTCGATTTTAAGTTTGAATACCTCATCCAATGGTGCGTGGATGGAGAAGAACCGCCGCTTTCGAAATAAAATCTCACGTTTGGCTAGTACAGTGTCACTTTTAGCAGCGTTAATGTGATGTTCTTTGTACAGAAATCTTCACACTTGCCTCGGAAGCAGCCGGTGAGTAAGAAAATGGAGATGGTTTCATTTTGGGTGGTCAATCAGGGTGTTCCTCCTTTCTTTGCTAAAATATTTGTCGCTTGATTGTGCTGGGAGAGGTGGTTGATGTCATAAAATGGGCTCTGGTGATTTGATGCCTTTGTTTTGATTTAGGCTGTTTTAGCCCCTTATTTATGATTTTTCTTCCTTTTACAAATTGATGACCAATACCAGGAATCTGAGTGGGTACTAGACTTTCTTGAATGTTGTATTTCTTGCAACAAAAAAATCACTATCGGACGGAAAGTTGTCCTCTACACACGCCAAATTTCTATTGTAACATAATAAACATCATCACTACGCCAATCAAGGTCAAGCATATCTCACTGTAAAGCGCTCTGGGAAGTCTTGACTTGAAAAGCGCTCTATAAATGCAGATCATTTAATTTCATTTTTGTTGGGACATGCTGCCATCTAGTGGTCAAACGCAGCATGTCAGTGTAAACATTAACGTTGCTCTTGCAGTCACAAATTGGAGTCCACCAAATCTCATCTCATTAGCTGCACCGCTTATCCTCAGTAGGGTCGCGGGGGGCTGGAGCCCATCCCAGCAATCATCGGGCAGTGGGCAGGGGACACCCTGAACTGGTTGCCTGCCAATCGCAGGGCACACGGGGACAGACAACTCACTCGCTCATTCGCACCTAGGGACAATTTGGACCGGACAATTCACCTGAAATGCATGTTTTTGGAATGTGGGAGGAAACCGGAGTGCCCTCCACCAAATCTGTAAATGAAAATACATTTTTTTTACAATAATTTATGTTTTTAAAATTGTATTTGATTTTGAATGTTTGTCTTACTTTATGGAATGACTATCTGACCATTAAGAATTCAAATAAAATGTAATGTATGCATATACTTATATACTTTTGTCTATGGTTGGATTTTATTAGCCTTACAAATATATTTTTTAGTTAAATTACTATTCAAGTACATTATTGCTTAAATCTTAATTACTCAACACAATTACAACTTTACAAGTTATTTTTTGCAATACAAGTGTTTGAAATTGGCAAAAGACTGACTTGACTTGATTATTCTTCGATATTATGTTCTTATTTTAGCGTCCTTTGAGAAATATCGTCAGCATCCAATTGCATATATTGGGATTTTTTAATCACAGTTACACTGCCCTTGAAAGTTTGTTTTTGAAGTAGTTTAAAGAATGTTCAAACAATCCTCAATACATTTAAAATAACTTGATGTTTTGCATTTTCTGTGTTGGGTACATTTTTTTGTCAATGACTCCATATGCTGCACAAGCTTAAGCATCCCGTATGTAGGCAATACGTATTGTTTAGGTTTTTTTTCTTGCTTCTGTAAATCAGCACTCCAAAATGAGTGGCAATTGAACCAAATCATGGATTTGTACTTCACAGTATTTGTCTTTTGATTGCTGTGTAGTCACATGCTAGTGGCCTTGGCATGATTTCTTGCTTCCAATGTGCCCGTCGGGGGAATTATTTCACACAGAGACTGTTTGTTGTCTATAACACACCAACATCTGATACTATTAATTCTATTTCCTCTCATACTCGAGGGAAAGAATCACTCATAAATTATTTTTCTTGCCCTGATTCGATTATCACTGCGCATGCTCCTCGCGCCAAGCAACAAGTAGCTCTCCCAAGGCCATGTCATCTCCCATTGAATCAAACACATGCACGGTTGCACACTTCTTTGTCTCCTCCTCTCCCGTGAATATTCTGCACCCTCCGCCTTGATTTCCTCCATATTGAGAGTTTCTCAAGAGAATCTGCCACCGGCATCTGGAAAATAGTCTGGATGGGATAGCTTCAAGTGACTGAAGTATTATTTTAAGCTGCTTAAAAATGTGAGAGCGAGAGACGAGCAGAGCAGGAAAAAGGAGGCGAGGCATTATCAAGTGGAGTGGAAATGTTTGAATATGAACACGCTCTGACTTTGTGGGATTTTTTTTCTACTTTCAGTGATTTTCTGAGCATTGTTTTTAATTGAAAAAAAAGAAAAAGTCAGGCATGCTGCTGGTGTGGTGGTGCTCGGCAGTTCTGACCTACGTGTCCGTCTACCTCTCGCTCTCTTTCTTGCACAGCTTGCTAGCTTCCGACAGAAACGGGCGAAAAGCAACGGCGCGGGGGCGGCGAAAAAGGCGCCGAAGAGGACGGGCCCGCCTGTCGCGCAGGATGACGCTCAGACGAAAGACGGACACCTAGCCAGGTCGGATGAGAGCAACGGATGCCAGGTACTACCAGCTGCAGCATCTTCTAGCACGGGTGACTTCACAAAGGGGAATTTCAGCATCCTTGCGTTAGATTCCAGTTACTCTGTTTGGTTGCAATTAATGGGTTTGATGATGTTGGACCTAAAATGAATTCTGTTGAAATTTCAACAGAGCTCGCAAATTGTTTTAGTGTCAAATGGACGTAATAATGTTATGGTAAAAGCTCATCACTCAGCCTCCTACTGTAGCGTGCTTTTTATTTAACACACAAACTAATGTTACGACAAGAATTGATATAACGGTCTCCACTTGAACGTGCTTCACTAAAACAAGTTAACTACATTATTTTACACTGTCTCTTTTACAGGCTTTTGTACCAGACTTTTTAAAAACTCAATATTATCAGCAGTCTTGATTGACAGGAATGTCAGGATTTTACTCCGGTCCGACATTACATTCCTGCTCATTGAAAAGTTAGTAATAGTAGTGAGATTTAGAGGACTGGAATGTTTATTACGTTTTCAGGGAGGGTTCTTTCCTTACCTTATACACGAATGTTGTAGTCTCGCTTCGGTCTGCAATTTTTGAATTCAGGAAAGCTTTTTCTTCGCCTCCAGTTGCTTATCCAATCGGAAGGCGCAGGGTGGGGGCAGTGAGGTGAGAGAAGGAGGGGGGAGTAGAACTGAGGGAGAGAGGCTCGGCTGCATCTGAGCATAAATAATCTGCCCGTCAAACAAATAAAATTGACCATATCGATATCTGTCAAATTCCCAAATATCAGTGCCAATAATCGGCAGTCGACCTCTAATATAATCATATGCACTTAAAGCGATATCTATGCCGATGTATGATATCTATGCCGATGTATGATATCTATGCCCCCAAAAATATCAGTTTCCATGAGCAAAATTTATTAGGAGGAAAAAACGGTTATCTTGCCACCATACACTTTCTCTTTTTTGTTTTTTTGTTTGAAAAAACGTTTTACTGAACAATTTTCAGCGTCTTGGCTTGCTGAGTGCGTCGGCGTGATTTGCATCCTCATGGCTCGCTTTAACGGATAACCCCTTAACCCCTCCGCTCTGCAAACATACATTACAAAAATGGGTCACTAACCATTACGTTGCCTGCGAGCCGGGTTGTCATGGCAACCAGGCCGGGATTAAGTGGCATTGTCGGCCCTTGTTTTTTTTCAACTCGATAAACAAATGTGCTCATGTGCATTTTGAATTCTGGATGACTTCTTTTCATCCCCTATTGCAGGATGCATTGAACTTAGAGAATGTGGAGGTTGATCCAAAGGAGGAGGAGCTCAGCAATGAGATGAGCGATTCCCTCATCGGTGAACTAAGCAATGAAGAGCTGGTTGCGCTTACCAGTCGAGAACAGTTGCAGGTAAACACTTGAAATTTACGCTCACGCAAAGAATTAGCGCAAATCATTACTTTTTTCTCCATACGTTTGCAGCAATTAAAGCATGCAGTGGAGAAGCGCGATGAGATCATTGTCAAGCTCAGCTCCAACCTTCAGGAGGCCCAGTCCAGTCGGGACCAGGTCCAGTTGGAGGTGCAGGTCCTAGTCAGCGAAATCCAGGCACTACAGAAACAGCTTCAGCAGGTAAGCTAGCGCCACAAAATACTCACTGATAACACAGAGAAAAATCTGTTTTTGACAAGTCGTTAAGGCTTTCTACACGAGACAAAACAAAAATGAATAACATCAAGAATTGATATGAAAATAAATCAATTAGTAATAAGGGAATACATAATTTGTTTGGGCTATGATTTTATCAAACTTTTGCTTGAAAGCAGGATACTCAAACTGTTATCCCTACTGCATTTTTCCTGATGAAAGCAAGCTTTGTTTCCATGATTATGTTTTTGCTTTATTATCACTGCAAGTCCCAAAGAAAGAGCACAGGAGATTCTTAACTGAATGAAGAAAGAGAGGTATTGTGGGAGTTGAGCCGACAGCTTATCGGCATCTAATGACAAACTTTTTTTGTTTTGTTTTTCCACTTGTCAGATCTATCTGAACCTATAGCGGTCCAGCACTTGTTAGACATTGACAAATAACAGATAGGTATGATTATGGCCATGCGACTTAACCAGTGTAGCCATTGTTGTGACTTGTTTGAAGTTTTTGACAGTTTCAAGATTTGGTTGGCCTGTTTTTGCTTCTCTTTTTAGCATCATAGCAAGCCTTCGTACAAACATACACTATTGTATTAATTGTTATTGATATTGTGCAGATTCGCAAAGTCAGCACACAAGATAAGTGCTGAAACAAAACAAAGGCATTGTGGGAAGTAGTTTAGCCGATCGGCATATCTCTATCTTCATGGAGCCGTGACGCAAACCAATAGCAGACCAGTATCTTTATGACATCAACCATTAGCAGACCAGCATCTTAAATATGTTGCCCAATAGCAGAGAGGCATCTTACAAGTGTAATTCGTCATAAACATGATCACCGCAAAATTTAAATTTTATATGTTTTTAGGTACACACATTTTTTGTTTGTTTGCTTGTTTTTTGACGTCAAATAATGCATAAAATGCGTTCAAGGGGGGCAGAAAAACATCTTATATCATCTATGTTCCTCATTGGACTATATTAGGGGCATCTGAGCGGACACTACTTGTTAAAAAACATTATAAGCATTTGTGAAGATCCTATGCCACACAGTAAAATGAAAAACGTCATAAGGCGGGGGCGCTGTATTCCGCGATTTACCGTATCTCTTGACACTCAACCACTTTTTACATCCTCCGTTATGCAGACGAAAGTCGACTTTCGACGTCTCAAGAATAAGACGGGAGAAGAAGTTTGCGATGTGTCTCGGCAGCATCACTCCCAAAATGCTGATCTGGCGTTTACGGAGCAGTCTGGGCGCGTCGGCGTCTGCTCCTCAAATGAAGACTTCGGAACAGACAGCGAAATGGAGACAGACGTCGTCCTGTCCGAACTGAGGGCTGAGCTCCAAGAAGAGAAGGACAACAATCTCCGTCTCTGTTCGGAACTGGAAAAAGAAAAAGAAAACCGCCAACATGTGCTTTTCTTAATGGAGATGGAAAGAAAAGACCTGCAGGCGCAGCTGAGTCGCCTTCTAGAGGAGAAGGACGAGGTCAACAGAGATCTGCTGCTGCTGAGGAACAAACTTCACGAGGAGGAGGAGGAGTCGCAGAGGTTAAGACGCGAGGAACAGAACTTTGAGACCGAGCGTCTAAGGCAGCAGGAGGCGGTGAAAAACTTGAAAAAGGAGCACAAAGAAGAGTTGGAGAGGATGAAGCGCTTGTTGGAGGAGCACAGCAAAGAAATGACAGCCTCCAAGAACCTCCAGAATCAAGCCAAAGCTGAGTTGAGTTTTACTGAGATCATAAAAGATGACCAAAGCGTATCGGAAGTCATCCAGGACAACTTCAGTGGGGACCTTTTAATGGAGCGCTACTTTGCGCAGTCTTCTTTTGTGGAGCCTTGCAGTCAGCTGGAACTATCTTCGCACCAAAGGTTGGATTATTTCTACTCTTACCTTCTTTCGACACTGTACTTAAATAAATATTAATTTCAGGTTTGTCTTCAAATTGCAATCCCAGATTTTTTTTTACCCCAGTTAGTTGCGATTAGGGCTGCACAATGTTGGGGGAAAAAAAACTAATTGCGATTTCCATGTGATTTTCGATTTTACAAGAAAAGTACATTTTCTGTGCTAGTTTTTTTGTGAGTCGTGGCATGCTTTAAACTTTGATAAACAGCGACCTCTTTTGGGAAGCTTTGTTAAGGTTGCTGTCTGCTTACACGAGGCTGACCTCGGGGGTGTGGTGTGCAACGTGCAAACTGCCTTGCCTATAGTGGCTAGTGCCGTTAAAACTTGACTCTGATTGGCCGGTGTTGTTAAAACCCAAACTGTGACTGGTTAGCCAAACGCTCCAGCCCTCAAATAACAAAGATAAAGTATAAATCCTTGAAAAAAGACGCAGTGTCTTGCAATTACGCAATCGCAGTACGTCACATCGCAATATGGATTTGATTATTGGTGCAACCCTAGTTGTTAACTTGTCAAACGCTTTGTAACAAAATACAGATAGTACACATATTTATCTTTCTATACATGAGCACACTTTTTTTCACAATTTCGTGGACTTGTTCAGGGCTTTAATGATTCTGAGAGATGAACTGGACTGTTAAGTCTTTGATTCAAGGGATTTGTCGCATCTGCTATAGGGTAGCAGATCAAAGAAGTTGTGGCTGGGTAGAGAGTAGCTCATGATATTCTGGGCTGTGTTGATGACTAAACATGATCAACTACGAACTGACCCTGTTCTGATTCTTTTTCTTTTTTTTTCTCTTGCCGTTTCCAGCTTTGAGCTGAACAGTGAGGTATTCGGCAACCAACCTTTGCTCTCCATCTCCAACTGTCCTCCTAAAGAAGACTCTGACATCTCAAACAACTTCCCTGGCCTTCATCCGGCCGAGTTTTCAAACGAAGCGGGTCTCAGCAACTCTGTTTTTGAACCATCGGGGACGAGTGGCACTTCGGAACAGCCGATCGACCTGGCCAAAGAGCTGCTGAATCAGCAGTGCAGCGAGTTGCGTGAGGAGCTGTCCGTGAAGGAGCATGACCTCAACGTCTTGCGAGAGGAGGTCTGCAAAACGACAGAAGATCTGGAGGAGGCTAGGAACAGGTTAGAGATTATTTTTCTTCTGGGAACAAATGAAGCATACCTACTTGTGGATGGTGGTAGTTGTTTCCATGGCAACCACTACCTGACCCCCTTCTGCCTCTGCTATTTTAGTCTTGCAAAAATATATGTCCGAGTGGTACTCATTTCACTTTTTTTCTCCATTTTTGTCCAGGTGGGCTCAAGTCACAGAGGAACTCATGGAAGCTCTCAGTGAGCTCGAGCAGGAGAAAGAAAAAAGGAGACTTGCCGAGGAGATGAACTTGAATTCACTTGAAAAAGATGGCCTTACAAACAACACCGATTGCTTATTGGAAACAACAACTGGGGAAATCTCTACTAAGCTGCCTGAGGAGCTAAAGGAGCAAAACCAGACACTTTTCCTGTTGGATCAGAACCAGCAGAATAGTACTTTACATACTGACATACTGAAGCAGCTCCAAAACACACATGCCCAGCTCCTTGACACCCAAACACAGGTAGAAAGTCTCCAGCTCCAACTGGAAAAGGAGCACAAGAGTTTGCAAAGTGCTGAGCAACAAAGGAGCCAACTGGAAGCTGAGCTGGCCAAGATGGAAATAGCCCAAGCTTTGGTGGAACGTGAGAAAGAAGCACAGTTGCGTAAAGAGGAGGAGATGTGTGAACAAATGAAGGAGATGGAACGCATGCTCAATGAGGAGCTTCAACACTTCGAGAACTCGCTTCGAGCTAAGGATGCTCAGGTAAGATGGATGTTCTTCCATTTAGGTCCACCACAAGCTTTCTGCATGCTTTCTGTTTTATTCCAGATGTCACATGCGGACTTTGATAAGCTAAATAAATGACATGAGGCGGCAAATAGAGCGATATATCCGCTATATGTCCGCCCTGGTTTATTCCTGGACGCTGGCTATTTCAGCTGAAAATGAAAATCTCCATTCTGATCCCTGTACTTATAAATGATACCTATTTATTAAAAACAGTATACTTAACAAAAGCCATTTATTTGCACGTTGTTTTTGCGTGATGTCTCGCACATATTGAGATGACACTGTGCCTTTACCTGATGGGGTGGTGGATGTGTCAGTCGCAATTACAACGACGGTTCAATAAAAAAACAGACATTGAACAACCATATAATAAATATTGATCACAAACTAGTTTAATATCATCAAGTATATTGATGCAAAATAAACTGACGTAGTACAGTTTATTTCAGCACTCACACAGGTGTGGAAGTAAAATAGTATTACAGTACTGTATCAAACCTCCTGATTTTCTATTGTAATAATGAATGTTATCTAATATTAGTAAGATTTATCAATATAAAACACCAGCATTGTCAGAACAAGAACATTTTTAATAGGAAAAAAAATTCCAAATGTTTTATAAATCAAACAAAAAACATGACCTCTGGGTTGTTGTTGAACAAGACTAACGTTGTCGGCAAAACAAATAGACAAAATGCGAGAAATCAGGAAAAAACTGAGAAATGAAAAGGAAACAGAAAAATAGAGAAAGGTATAGAGAGAAAATGTGCGGTCCCTTCACAAGGATTCTTCATTTTCCTTTCGTTGACTTTTTCCTTGCCCTCATGTAGGTTTTAGATCAGGGGATGGTGTCATGATTGTCTATGCTCTGTGCAGCCGTTTGAGACTCTTTGTGATTAAGGGCAAAACAAATACACTTTTTTAAGTGGAGCAGACCATTTTAGCAGGGGAGGTTAAATGGGACTGAAGAAAGAATATCCCTACAAAAATAAATTGGGAGGCTCACATAAATTATTCTGCTTGTACTTTCCTATTTATAGGGTGTCTAATAGTTTGAAAATGTAGATTTTTAAGTCATATTTGTATGTATGTAGTTCAGGGTTCATCCCGTTTTTCTTTAAAAACACACAAAGGGTAAGTAAACAAAAGGGTGCACTGCAAAAATACATCATAGCCCACACAAAGAATTCTGCTTTATTTTTCGAAGGGTGTCCAATAATTTTAAAATGTTCTTTGAAATAAATTCTTTGATTCATGTATGTTCAATCGGTTCGTTACCTTGTGACGCGCTTCTCCCAGAGTAGATTTCTGGACGGGCATGCTTGTCTTACGGATTGCGTGCGATTAGGCATTAAAGAGGGACAGTCACATTTTTTAGACTGCACGTGAACTGAGGTCCATCCATTTTGTTTTCTCTACAGTTGTCTGAAGAGAGAGAGAAATGGGAGGTTGAGAGAATGGAGAAAGAAAAAGAGGTACACGAGGTGAAAGAAATTCTGGAGCAGCTGAGGAGGGATCGGGAGGAGGAGGTGAAGGCCTTGCTCGATAGGCAGATCTCGGCTGTGGAGGAGGTGACAGAGAGGCTCCAGGTTTCCCACCAACAAGCCATGACTGAACTACTTGAACAGCATCAACAAAAGGTAAGACAATATAACTATTACAAAATTGCTGATATGTTTTAAAGAATGTTATAACGATTTTCGCCTGCGTAGATGTCGGATTTGGAATCGGAGCTACAGGCAAAAAAAGTGGCCATGGAGCAGGAGCAAAAACGGCAGATCAGCCTCATTAAACAGGTAGGCCTCATGCTTTCACGCCAAGGTAGGCAATGTATGTCTGGTTGGCCATTAGATAGATAGATAGATACTTTATTCATCCCCGTATGGAAATTCACACTTCCAGCAGTATCCTTTTGTTGTTTATCAACAGATTAACAGGATGGCCTCGGGGTGAAGTGTTGTAGTTTAGCAACAGCGGAGTGGATGACGTCACACGCTAGGCCAAAAGTTCAATGTCCCTGCAGCAGATAGAAATCTTTGTGCCCAGGGTTACACCACCTCGTGTTCATGTAGATAGCGAGTCCACCTTCTCTCCGCTTCCCGCAGGCTTTTGTGTCTCTGTCTGTCTGAACAGAGCTACCGGGTAGTTCCACGAGCCATATTTCCATAAAACACCGCAAACTGCACTCCCATTAAGACATCAATTTGTTCTCGACTCATTTATGCAAATATTTTTTGAGCCTTATATTATTGTGCATATTTCCGTCATACACAAGATTAGAGGTGGGATGTTGGAGTTAAGAAAAATAAAACGAAATAGAAATAACCAAGTAAAAAAAAAAGAATGATTATTTAAAAATGAATATCTCCCCCAGGTGACAGAACGCGAGCACGATCGAATCGTGTCGGAGCTGAGGAATAAACACGATGAGGAACTCGATAGACTGAAGGATCAAATCTCCATGGAGATGGCAGAGAGTCTGGACGCTGCACACCAGGTTGAAATGGAGCAGATGCAGGTCAAGAAAGAACATTTCCGGCCACCTTCATTCCTTTTTTAAACTTCTTATTTTACGACTCTCTAGGACCAGCACAGATCAGATCTCGAGCACATTACAAAGCTAAACAAGGAACAGCAGGACCAGGAACGTCATTTGCATCAGCAGCACCTCGGTGAGTGCTGTATAGACCCTTTCGTTTGTTAGTAAACATTGTGACGTCTCTGGTGGGCCGGGCTCAGCCTGGCGGCAAGACGATACTTGCGTTAGTCAGAAGACAGGAAAAGAAAGCTGTGGTTTCTGCTAAGTGTCGTCATGCTGTGTGTTTGCGTGAAAAATCGTAGAAACAACCATAGTGATTGTAAATTGAAGTTGTACAGCATCCCAGCGGACACTCCTGATCAAAGAAAAAGAAGAGAGTTGTGCATTAAAGCGTGAAGATTGGACCGAGGCAATCATCCAAAATGCTTCGGTTTGCAGGGGACACTTCATATCAGCTAAGAGAAATCAAACGTTAATCGTTGCTGCTGTTGAGTGCATATTACTTATTCTATGGGCAAAGTATATTATTATTTTCTTAGCTTTAGCTAAATGTTAGCATGTGGACTAAGCGCCAACGGTAGCCTTGTAAATAATGCACTGGTCTAAAATTGCTAACAATCTTTAGGAATACAATCCAAGTCATTTATTAAAGTATTTATTGAAGTATCTAATAAATGACTTAGATTGTGTGCCCAAAGATTGTTTTTACTTTTTGCGGCTACCGTTGTCTCTTAGGCTTCACTCTTAACAGTTAGCTGAAGCTAAGAAAATAACAAGATATTTTGACGATACAATACGTAATATGGACTCGATAGCAACAATCATAAACGTTTCATTTCTCTTACCTGATATGAAGTGTGCACTGCAAACCCGAGGTTTTTGGATGATTGCCTCGGTCCAATCTTTTTGCGTTAATGCGACCACAACCCTCTTCTTTTCCTTTGATCAGGTGTGTCCACTATGATCTTGTAAAACTTAAATTCAGGATCACGAATGTTTTTCTCTGATTCTGGCCCACACACACAACACCACTATTTTCTAACACAGAACTAGCTGAAACGAAAGCTTGTTTTTTTTCAGTCGTTTGACCAGCGCTGAGTGGTAGGCTGTGAAAGAGTCTTTTGTGTGTTGACCCCTTCACTTATTCCAGTATCAGTTGCTGAAAAGTGCTTGTTTTTCTTTTTATGTTCTTAGAAGAGTTGACTCAGAAGTTTGCTGAAGAGAAAGGTTCCATGGAGGAGAAATATACCAAAGAAATCAAGGTCTGAAGTTTCGAAAAATGATATCAGGGATGCATTTCAATGAAAATGTTGGGCCAAAAAGTGAAAATGTACCGAACCAGAAACCCCAAAATGAAATCCAGGTTCTCCGCAGGACTTGATGTCCAGCCATGAGGTGTTGCTACAAGAGAGAAAGCTGCAAGTGCAACAACTCAAGGAGAAGGAGGAAGAGGTGACTCAAAATGATGTTTACCAATCCAATCGTTTATTTTACCTCGAATCAAAGTCAGATTATGCTGAGAGATTATCCTTTGGTGTAAGATTTTCTCAATCTGTTACTTTGGGCTAAATCGGAGTCCTCTCCTACATTCCAAAGCCAATTGTGACTAAATTATTTCTTTTAATCATTGAAGAAAAATGATTTTTTTTTCGGATTCACATGATCGTACATTAGAGCTATTGGATACAGCATGAATCCATTCTTTGGTGAGGATAGTCATGCTCTTTGATTATTTCATTGCATTAATTGCCTCTTTTTTTAAATATTATTCCCCATCATCAGTTTTGGTTACTGCAATATTCCTTAGTGCGGCCATGCAACTTAGCGAGGGTAGCGATTCGTGTGACTTCTGCACATTTCTTGAAAATTGGCAGCTTTATTTCCATGGTTATCATGTTTTGCTTCTCCCTTCAACATCACTACAAGCTTTGGACCCTTGTAAATTATTTACTGTAAAAGGTTTCAGGGAGCTGTTTAAGATTTTATGTACTTTTTGCATACGAGTTAATTTCAAGTCCAATTTTATTTCCTGCACTGTTAGTTTTTGGTTTAAATGAGAGATTAATCCTGTTGGTTGTGTTATTTCTAATTTACTTTATGTTAAACGTTTCCGAAAGCTACTAAAGTGTTATTTGAATTCATAACAAATATTCATAGTTTCTTTTTGCATTCTTTCTGAGGTGAATCTTTTAAGCTTTTACAGCAAATTAATATCGACTCCAAATATTGTTTAGCAGCCTCAACTTTATACTAATGATCGGTTCTGAATGGAAACCCCCTTTCGGTCGATCCCTATTGTTTATACCAAGCCCCTAAGATTTTAAACTGAATGAAGAGAAAGGTATTGTAGAAGGTAGTTCAGCCAATAGTGTATTGGCATCTTCATGTTGCCGTGACATAAACCAATAGCAAAGCAGCATTTTTTATGACATTCACAAGAGCAGACAGGAATTTTGGAGACATAATGCACACTGCAAAATATATTGGCATTGATGCTGTATCGTGGGGAAGATGCCGTAAAGAGGGGCTGTAAAACGATCTTATTACACAGTGTGAAGTGAAAACGTTGTAAGGCAGGTACGCTGTATCCCGGGGGTCGACTGGTCTACTGTATCGATGTTAATTCATGTTAGCGAGCGATTCTCCAATTAAAAATAAATCTTCCTATAGCATTTTAGATGACGATAGTTTTTCTAAAATACCTCAGGTGAGCTTGTCACAACTCAAAGTGACCTGAAATGTAATTATTCCCAGGTGTTGCAGCTCCAGGAGGAGAAAGAGTCACAGAAGAAGAGCTCGCTGCAGGAAATAGCTCAATTGTGGACTCAGCTGGAGAGCATGAGAGCCAGTCGTCAAGAGCTCGGAGGTGACACATTGTCAGAAGTATCGACTTGAAAGCACACTGGTAACGAAACCCGACATCACACCATTGTTTTTGGGGTCATCTCAGAGCTGAAAGAGCAGCTGCTGGCCCGCTCATCCCGTGTGGACGACATCGAGCGCCTCAAAGCCGATTTTAACGAGCAGAGGCGGGAAATCAAAGAGCAGAACGAGGCTGAGCTGGAAAGCTTGAGAAGGTATTCGGCAATCGTGTACAAATGTTGCTCTCATGTTGAAATGGAAACTTAATGTTTCTATCCATCTACCTTGGTCATATCCCTCAAGAAGGGTGACCGACAGCAAGACAAACACATACAATAACAAAGAAAATAAAAAATGCCAAAAAACACTCACAAACATTTTTGGACCATGGCCAACCCAAATGCCCAAACACCCAAACAAGTTAGGCACCTCGGCACCCAAGTTGGTCATGCTTTCGTCCCTCGAGATGATACGGGAGACAAGAAAGCGGCCATGTCACTCAGGTCAAGGTGACGCAACACACTCTTTTGTTTAACAGCAGGGCCCGACCGCTTTCGCTAGTTTACCCCCGCCGCATCATACAGGTGCCCTGGAAACTTAATACGATCGCTAAATGTGATCCAAAGCGTAAATCTCATATAGATAATTATGTTTTACTTTTTCTGCAAAATTTCGAAACATAGTATGCAGTTTAAAAATACTAACGTATTTTAAGGATCGTAAATCGCAGTTTTTTGATTGTTTGGCCGACTTATACTCTAGTGCGTCTTACATGAGCAATTATTACTGTTATTTCTGACCTGCAAGAGGGCGCTCCAGGTCTGTGTTGATCATTTCAACATTGCTAGTGTTGTACCAAAAAAATCACCTGCGCAAACGTTACTAAAAGGACTTTGAATCTCAATTTGGGGGGTAAATAATATAAGAGTAAAGCATAGAGTAAGTTACTTTGGTGAAACGACACTCCATTTTCTTACCAATTAATGGATACGTAAACAAGTTGGTTTTATCGCAGTGAACCAGCTATTTAAAACCGTAATCTTCCTAATATCACGAGTAATGAAAACTCTTATGCGCTCTACCACAAAGCTTAGAATGATGACATGAACTGCCAGATTACTAACAGATAAAACAGCAGATAAGACGTCATTTCTTCAAAGTAAATATTTTTAACTTACTCAAGGAATTTCTATACAAGGTGCAAATGCTTTGTGTTTTACTGTTTTAATACATTCTCCGAAATGAGCTACAAAGTCGACGTACTATTGTTTTCAAGAGGCATATCATTTTTTTTTAAATCGCCTTTCAAGCTGACGTGTTTTTGGTGTTGGATTTTATCAAATACATATCCCCCCCAAAATGTGACTTATGCTCCAGTGCGACTCATACATGTTTTTCCCTGCTTAATAACGTTTTTTCTTTTTTGGATGGCGGGATTTATAATCCGGAGCCATTTACAGTATAAACTAAAAAAATATGGTAACTGTCAGTCTCCAGAAGCAAGATTGTATCGGTTGCAGTTTGAAAATAAAACAGTTATTATGCGTCCTTTTAAAACGGGGTTCTCCCTCAGGACAGTTGTGGTGCCCATAGACATATTCTGAAAATAGCTCACCAGTGCTAGGTCAGTGTGATTTTCTAGTGAAATTATTTTTTTATTGGTTGACTGAGTCTATTTAACTCTAGTTTTAATAATTAACCTGGTAATATCATAGTAATAACATGATAAATTGTTATTTTAGAAATTCAAATGAAGTGCAGTTAATGGGCTTTGTGAACCAAACAAGTATTTATAATTTTTTCAAGCAATTAATAAGAAATGAAATGATCTGCATTTATATAGCGCTTTTCAAGTCAATGACTTCCCAAAGTGCTTTACAATGTGCTTCACATTTCCCAATAGCGGCCGTGCAGCTATGTAAGGCGCTAACCTGCTTATTGGGGGTAGTAGCTCAGGAGGTAGAGCGATCGTTTTAGGATTAAGGGATCCCAGTTCGAATCCCGGCTTGTCCGTGTTACATGTCGAAGTGTCCTTGGGTAAGACATTGAACCCCCAATTACCCCCAATAAGCAGGTTAGCGCCTTACATGGCTGCACAGATCACGGCCGCTATTGGGAAATGTGAAGCACAATGTAAAGCGCTTTGGGAAGTCATTGACTTGAAAAGCGCTATATAAATGCAGATCATTTCATTTCATTTCATATTAGGGGTTCAGTGTCTTACCCAAGGACACTTCGACATGTAACACGGAGGAGCCGGGATTCGAACCCGAGATCTCTACCTCCTGAGCTACTGCCATTTTTCATTTCATTTAATTTCATAAGAGAATAGAATGAAAATCTATACATGTATAAAACTCGTTTCATCTTCATCTTTTTATCGTTTTCTTTCACATGAAATACAACAAACTAAATTCCAATAAATGGGTTTTAAAGCAGATGAGCAAGTGCTAGTTATCAAGCTAGAAGTTAGCCTCCTTTTTAGCTAGTTATCTAGCTTTTTCTAGCTTTCTATCCAGCTGTTTAGTTGGCTTTTACTATGTTAGCGAGCGATCTAACTACCTTTTGGTTTTTTACCTGTTTACTCTTCTAGCTAATTATCAAGCTACTTTTCAACTATTTCACAAGCCATCTAATTAAGTTGCTATTTTAAAAAAAACAAGTACCCTTTGGCTTGAAATGGGTTGGAAACCCCTGTTCTAAAATATATATATATATATATATATATAATAATACCTTACCACCAAACACTCCACAGGTACTTTGAGCAGCGAATGCGAGTGTCCGAGGAGAGCTATCGCGAGGAAATTTCTCTGCTCCAGCTAAAGCTGGTGGAACGTGCTTCGGAGGAATCGCTGCTCAAAACTGCCGAGTGCAGGTACACCGGTGAAGACGTTATCACAAGTGTATCGATCAAATGTTATTATTCTCTCTTGTTTTTTCCAGCTTGGTCTCACAAGATCTGACAGAAGACGTGAACAACGATGGTCCACGTGACAACAGCTTTAAAGTGGAACTACAAAAGGTCAAGCTCAAAATATTCACATTGAAATTCAAACTGGCTCAAGCGCTTGAATATATGAAGAATTTTTCGGATCTTTTCCATATACAGGAAGTTCCTGACCCTGAAATGGAGGACAAACACAAGAAGGAGCTTCATGACCTGCAAGCATCCTTTAAGGAAGAACTGCATCAGGTAAGGATTCTTTCACCTTTTTTTTTTAATGGAAACATTTTAAAAATTCCACATACTTGGTTGTGTTGGGGAAGGTGCGTTCAAATCTGGCAGACCATTACTACCAGGAACTGCAGGAGATGAAGAGCCGCCATTCATTGGATCTAGAGAAGCTCCGGGCCAAACTTTCTGACCGCCACTTAGAAGGTGCTTGAATTATTTGGCTCATGTACCATTTTAATGGCAAAATCGGGAAAATGTCAAGAGTTGTATTTGTATAAAGATGCTACAAGATACTGTATTTTCCTGAAGCCCTTGAATCTGGGGCTCATAAATCTTAATTTCACCCCAAAAATTGTGTTAGCAACACCAACATTTGACCCTGCATATTGAAGCCATAAAAACTTCATTATAATTTACAAATAATGAACTCATCTGTTTCAGAGATCACTCGGGTTCACATGGAGTTGGCAAGACAAGTCGAGGTGAGAAAATCAACTTTGATATACATTGAACCCTTGTTTATTGCGAAGGTTACATTCCAGAAAACAACCTGGTGTAGGCAAAATCTATTAAATAAAATCCAATGACAGTAGACCCTAGTGGCCCTGATAAACCCCGTAAAATCCCAAGATGGTATACAGTAAGTACGTCTTATATGTAATCAACTTGTATATTGTTAAATATAATTAAGCCAAGGAAAATTAAATTTGATTTCCATTTCTTGTGACGTAACTTTAACTGGTTCGGTTGAGTTCCGGAAGGAAGTAAAGAGGGAAGAAATGGAAAATGAATCTTATTTTTAAACATCGTCGTGCAAGGATTGCCCGTTCTTGCTTGGATTACCTCCTTGTTTTTTATAGTAGTCCCATTTATTGATTTGTTGCGGACATATTCCTTAGCAAGGGTAGCGATTGTTTCACTTTTTGTATTTCTTCATCATCATAACTTTGTTTCCATGGTCATCATGTTTTTGCTTCCTCTTTATCATCACGGCATGCCACCGACACATTGTGATTAAAAATGGTACGAAAAATATAGTATTGTGTCGTGAATATTTGTTGGGCATCGCCCCCAAAAATACGCAGAGAGGAGATATGGCAAAAAGGGAACGCGCTTTATCGCATTCGGGACACGTTCAAAGTTCCAGATGTTCAACATTGGCTTTTATAGTTTTCTCAAATAAAGTTAAGATATCTCGTGAAGGTCGTCCGCCCGGCTCCCTCTGCATATCAGCTTGTGACCTCTTGCAACAACGTCATCCTACGACCTTCACCAGATGCCTACATACTTATCATGAGTTATTATCCACATTCCACAACAGGGCTAGGGTTAGAGCTTGGTTTAGGACCTAGGGTATGGTCTGCCAATTTGGATTATAAACTGATTTTAGGATTTTGTAATAAGAGTTAGGGTATGAAACTAAAGTTTAGGCTCCCGTTCTTCTGATTTTTTGATTTCTTCTTTTAATGATACTGGAAAAATAGGAAATTGTGTTTGAAAGTCCTGTATATAGGAACTATTCAAATTTTGAATTAAAATTAGCATTATTGAGCATTAAAACATAATTTGTTGTTGACATCGTATATTGGGGAAAATGCTACAACAAGGGGATGAAAAAAAACTCTCACACCGTAAAGTGAAAACGTCATAAGGCGGGGATGCCGTATCCCGGGGTCTACTGTAACCTATCCATGACATGCTGTTCATTTAGATGGAGGTGGAACTGCGATTATGGTGTTGGGCGGAGGAACAACACGCCAACTTGACCCTCATCAACACTTTAGAGAACACGCTGGCCCACGTAAACAAACACAATGCTGAGCTTCAAAAGGTGACAGAAAAGGTATGGAACTATTCTCCGAAAGATCTCGATTGTTTCTCGATTATAGTAACGCTTAGCTTTAATGCCTGTCGCAGCTGAAAAAGGAAATGGGTGAGGAAATGACGAGGATGAGAGACGACCACCATGCTGAAGTGGCCTCCATCAAAGCGGAGGTTGAATTGGAGAAGATGCGCTTGCAAAAAGAGAGGGACACAAAATGTAAGAATAGTTTTACTCGCTCCCATTGACTGCTTTAGGTGTCATTGGCACATACTTCAGTCAATAGTAGTAAGTGAGCTAACAAATTTTTTGGGGCTATTTTTCTTTTGAAGCTCAGCACGATTCGGAGCTACAACGTGAGAAAAGCAGCACGGTCAAAGAAATTCAAGAGTTGACTCTTCGACTCCAGCAGCAGGCTGACGAGCGACTGAAACAAGCCCGGGACCGGTAAAATAGTTCAAGAAATCGTCTCATTGATGACATGATATTGGTTTTAGTGCTATGAAAAAGGCCTAATGTATAATTCATCTTTTATAAACACAAGAGAAGCTTCAACTGGTGATGTTATACTAATGTATTTTTCTGACCTTCGCCCTTATTTAGTTCTTTTGTACTTACTGCTTTAGAAAACTTTTTCTATACTGGCCTTATTATATGACTGTTAAAAAAAACTTGGAATTAATATCTAGAGATGCACGATAATTGTTTCTTTCTCCCATCGATCTTGATAACCAATAAAATCTCGCTTCTGGTAACTAATTTTATTTTAAACCGCATGCTGTATTTAATTTTTAAATTGCTTACAATTACAACAACAATATACAGCATTTTTTCTTCCCACCGATACTGATAACTGATCAAATCCTGCTTTAGGATTTGAAAAAAATTAATGTGTTGACTGAACACTATACTTAAAATGTGCAAAATCCAACTATTTTTATGATCGTGCACAAGATTAGGTGAAAATATGTCATTAATGTGCTTCAATACTGAAAGTCACACATGTCTTGGCTGAGAAAGAAAATTGGCATTATCAAGTTTTATTATGGGCAGCACGGCGGCGCAGTGGTTAGCGCGTGTGCGGCACAGTTCTGAGGTCATGAGATAGAACCTCCTGTGTGGAGTTTGCATGTTCTCCCCGTGCTTGCGTGGGTTTCCTCCGGGCACTCCGGTTTCCTCCCACATTCCAAAAACATGCATTTCAGGTTCATTGGCCGGTAAATTGTCCCAAGGTGTGAATGAGCGAGTGAGTTGCCTGTCCCTGTTTGCCCCTGAGAGTGTCCCTTGCCCACTGCCCGTAGATCGCTGGGATGGGCTCCGGCACCCCCGCAACCCTACTGCGGATAAGCGGTGTAGATAATGGATGGATGGAAGTTCTATTATCATACCCAATATCGACATAGATGTGTTGCAGAAAGTGCATATTATTATGGGTGTGTTCATGATATGAAAATACATTACTTCTAAAAATGACTTGTGCTCCAATACCAAATGATACACAAGAAAATATATCAGATAAATAGATCATCAACTGTTTTTCATCACGTGGCATTATCTTGCTTGCTCACATTAGTAGCTATGATCAATGAGTCTCATGGGCAGATAACTTATGTCATATTTGGCTGATGAATATCTTGCATCTCTCATAAAACCGTAAAGTAAAAAAGTAATTGTTGTTTCTCTAAATAAATCTGACATTTTCCCCCCAGTTTCGAGGAAGAGAAGGCCGCGTTGGAGGAAAGTTTAACCCAGAAGACCGAAATCCATCTGGTGGAGCTACGGAATAAACACCACAGCGAGATGCAACAAGAGCTCGCTGCTCTCGCCCATAAACACAGCAAAGAGATAGCAGAAAACAAAGAGCAAATGGATTCCTTGCGCACCAGGCACCAAAACCAGCTTGCCTCCGTCACTGCTCAGCTACAGTCGGAGCACAAAGCCCAGCTTGTGGCCTTGGAGGCCGCTCTCAATTCCAAGCGGAAGGAAGACCTGGAGGCACTGGAGGCCGTCTTTCAGGAAACGGGTAAAGCTCAGCTGGAAGCTCGCGAAGCGGAGCTAGCACGTCAACACCAGGAGGAGACCGAGGAGATTGAGAAGAGAATGCTTAGTAATATGGACACCTTGGAAGCCACGTACCTGAAGGAAGTTCATGTAAGAGTTGGGAAGACCTTGTATCCCGGATATGTAGATGGGAGGAAAAAAGTGTTTATTTATTTATTTATTTATTTTTTTAAATACCAGGCACTGCGCGATGAAATGATGCAACTGGCGCAGAGCCACCATCAAGAACTCCTCCGCGAAAAGGCGGAGCAGGAGGCCGCCCGAGAGGACCTGCGCAAGGAACTGGCTCAGATGCACATGGACAAGTTCAGAGCCTTGGCGGCAGAGCTCGACCGCGTTCACCAGGTAAGCGAGCAGCGCAAACTGCTCAGTTCTGTTCTTTTAAAGTGACAGTGTGTAAGAATTCGGCACTCTAGAAGTCGTCGTACCTTAAAAGCGAGCTGAAAAAGACACACTGTAGAAGCCCAAAGGCGCTTGATTTCTTCCTATGAAGGTACTGGTAAAATTAAAAAAACGGCCTTGAAATTGTTTGAAAAGTGCTTGAATTTGGCCATGAAGAAGGTAAACGAACCCTGAATCAAAGAGCAGCTAACAATTACAAGTGCGTCTTGTGGCGAACATGAGTGGCTAGAGAAGGAAACAATGGTTTAAAATGACTAGCTACACTTGCCAAATCATCATTCAGGCTTCCGTGTTGACAAGTTTACGAACAATTATGTTCACTTTATGTCGTGCAATAGAATTCTTTGGAAAAGTTAGATGATTTGTTTTTGCTACTTATATATAAAATATACACACACACCGTTGGTTTAAATTGGCGGCTTTATTTGCTCTGCTTTCTTTTATATTTTATCACAAGCGATTAAACAAAATGACTTCTTTCAAACAGACTGAACTGCACGCTCAAAAAGAGTCTTTAGATGCTGAACACGTTGAAGCTCTGGGCACCTTGAAGACACAGGTACCCGCTAAAGTATTTATTTTTCTGATCATTGGAAGGTATTCCCTTTAAAACATATTAGGAAGCAGGAAATGAGGAAAGATGTTTATTCTGTTCAGTAACCTGTCATTTATCTTCTCAGGTTCTTCAACTGGAGCAGCAACACAGAACTGCTATGGAGGAGCTCACACAGGCCTTCAACTGTGAGAAAGAACAGCTCCAGGAAAGGCATCAACGCCAACTCCAGGCAAGTTTACCCGGTTTTCGACAGCCAATCCAAGCTGGCGATTCTTGGACTTTAGGTCCGTCCCTCACATTGTCGCCATCGAAGACCAAACTATGATGCTCTATTGTAGGAGTTGAAGGGAGCCTCTGCACGGGAACTGGAGGCCTGTCGTCGGGAACTCCAAGAAGCTGCTTCCCGGCAACGGCAGCACTTCCTGGAAGAGGCGGAGCTCCTCAAAGTCCAATCCAGAGAGAGGCTGCAAGACCAGATGAATAGCATGAAGGTGAAAGATGTTTTTCTGACTGGACTTTGGGGGTGTTTTCAAGCATAGCTTTTGGCCTTGAATAAAAATACATTTGAGCCTTTTCCACTAGGGTGAGATGTCAAAGCTTTTTTAGGATCAAGTTAAATGTGGAAGTGTCCTTGGGCAAGACACTGAACCCATAATGCCCCCAATAAGCAGGCTTTGCATGGTTCTCGCAGCTATCAGTGTGTGTGTGCGTGTGAATGGGTACATGTGAAACACATTGTAAAGCACTTCGGGACGTCTTTAGTGACTTGAAAAGCCCTATATTAATGCCGACCATTTATCATTTACAAAGGGGCAGAAAGAAAGAAGGGCTATACAAATAAAAATGACTTGACTTGACTCTCCTCTGCTATACGACAATTTCACTCTGCGATCCTCACCTCAGAACGGGCTCAAGTCATATCCCGGGGCTCTTCGGTACATGACTATTAGTTCCTCTACATATCCGTCACTCGTCATTTTGATGCACAATTGTGTAATCTGCGCGGATTATTCCCTGCTGCGTCCTAATCCCCAGATGCATCGGTCGGTTTGAAGGTTTTGATTTTGATCTCCCTCGCTCCTATTGGACCCCTTCCCAGTGGAGCTTTATTCAAACCCAGTTTCCTTTTAATCCCGTCGTCATATGTAAGGGGGGGCGTGCTTGTCCATTCGTCCATCCATCCGTTTTTCTATCGCTGTTGCGTGTAAGCTTTTTATCCGCCGCGAGCTTTTTTTTTAGGCAGAAAGTGTTTTTTGTCTTCAGTTTGCAGCTGGCGGCCAAAGAACAGATCCAAACAAATGCACAAGTGTTACTTTTCTATTCACTCGATCGCACCTTGCTTTTTTTTCTCAAGGCGGAGAAAGAGGCGGAGCTCAAAGAGCTACGTCGGGCTTCGGTTTCGGAACAGGAAGAAAAGGAGAGCAACTACAACGGCAAAATGAGCCAGCTCACGGCACAGCTGCAGCAGCTGGATGCATTGGTTACCCAGGTATTCTTCGTACTTTTTAAATTTATTTTTTTAATTGTTGTTCGTGAGGGTGCTTGAAGCCTTTGAAAATACTTGAATTGTAATGTTGTGTTTTCAAGGATTAAAAAGTACTTGAATTTTTTTTTTTAAATCACTGCCATGTTTCTCAACAAACGCTTAAAAATGACGCTGACACTGCTCTCTGGTGGCTCATTTTGGCACGTCATTTCTTTTTCCCTGGTGATTTATTGCAGCTGGCATTAGTTTGTACGGCGTTGTCTTATGAAGCGTCATCACCCCCTTCAGGTTCCGCCTAAGAGGACAGGTGCATGCTCCACCTAAACAGGGCACTATAAATTGTGTATTAGTGCAAGGAATACATAGCAATTATGAACTTTGATGAAGGGCCATGCAAAAAATGAAAATGGCATTTCCCATTGGTAAATTGGACTGGGAAGATCTCCCTAGAACTGATAATGTAAGCTACATATTACTGTCATTTTAACCCAACACCAGGACTGCGCAATTAGGAAAGAACTTAATTGCAATTTTTCAGATGCAATTTCAATTTTAATGCAATTTTGGATTGATAGTAATTAATATAAACTGCATTTTCTGTGCTGTTTTTATTTTTTGAGGAAAAAAACCTTAAGAAAATGGCATCCTCTTATAGTGAGGTTTGTTAGTGTTCCTGTCTGCTGACATGTATTTCCTTTTTGATTCTGCAATCAATATAAGAACCTAGTGGGTAGGGTCAAACGTACTTCGAAGTGATGTCATTACCCACTGAGAGTCTACAGCACTAACAAAATACCATCTACAAATAAAAACGATGCATAATTCCAGTTGAATGGATGTTTTTATTGCCATTACACAAAAGTGTAACTAAATTGGAGGGCTTCTACTTTCAAAGTAAGATGGCGATTTAGAGAGCGGCTGGCTAGCTGCACTTCAACCAGGTCTCAAAGATCCTTAAGATACAAGATTCACGAATATATCAGTAAAATACACGATTCACACCAACATTTTTCTATAATAGTACTGGAGAATTGAAAAATTGGCTTTAAAAACTGTTTGAATCTCACTATAAAAAGGTTTTACGAACCCTGAAAATGATGACTTTTTATGAACACTTGGGATATGTTATTGGTGTTTTTTCCCAAAGATTTCGCATACAGCCACAAGAGGGAAATTTAAGCTTTGATATCAGGGGTTACAAACGTGCTGCGTCTGGGCCTTGTGACTTCCTAGGAAGTTTAATTTCCTACTAGCATGAGAAAATTAAGCGGTTTGTACCCTTAAGTGAATTGTAGTCCAGAAAATACATACGCATAAGCTGATGGATAGATAGATAGATAGATGTCTAGATGGATAGATGTCTAGATGGATAGATAGGTACTTTATTCATCCCCGTGGGGAAATTCACACTTCCAGCAGTATCCTTGTGTTGAAAAATAGTATAATAAAAGATATAGAATACAAAAATACCCAATATAACGTTTTGCTATAGAGTATTTAAATAGTGCTACGGAAAATACACACTGTAATCAAATAGGGTAATATGCCAATGTGGGGGTGGGGTTTAATGTGGGCTTTTACTCCCCTGGGTGGAGTTAAACAGCCTCATGGCGTGAGAAACAAATTATCTCCTCACTCTGTCCGTGGAACAAGACTGTGACAGCAGTCTGCTCAATAATTGCAGCTCTAAGGTTAAGAAAATAGTATAAAAATGATTTTTCCTTTTTTTTTTTTTTTTATATTGAAATGATCAGTGATAACATAAAGTAAAGAAAGGTGGATGGATGGTTTTGATTAATTTTCTTTCAATATATAAATACCAACAATAATTAATGTTTTTGTACATAAATGGCAAAATGTCTTTTATTTATTTCACAATAATTTTTATAATAAAATTGCTGCTCCCTATCCAGTCTGGTATAATGGATCCTTGCTTATATTGATACTACAATTGCTTCCCGCCTCTGTAAATTCTGATTGAAAATGTAATATTCTATAGAAAGTTTTTTGTTATATTTTTATTATGGTGAATCTGCTGCAAATGGCAAACGTGCTCGTACACTTTTTGCTTCGTTTTGAGGCCGTTTGATGGCAAGAGACGAAACTGTATGCTCACCCCCTCTTCATTCACCTCTCAGGTTGAGCAGCTTGTGAGAGGGACAGGGAGGGTTATGTTGCCTGGGTGACGCCATTGTTTGGCCCACGCAGGTGGCTCCTTGAGAGCTTTCTAATGGGGAGTGACAAAGGAAAGAAGTTGATAGTGGAACATAAAGGAAGAAAAAAAGGGGGGGGAAATTTTATTTATTTATTGGGGATGAAAAGCAGCAGGTGGAGATTTTCAAGTTTCGCATTGTAATTGAGGAGCGTCTTGTGTCTCTCCTGTCAGTTGCGATCTGAGATCGACTGCCTGAAAGGAGAATTGAAGGGCAAATGTGCCGAGATGGACACTTTGGCCACTCTCAACCAAAGGCGGGAGCGCGAGAGCCAGGAGGCGGGTAACCTTTTCCAGATGCTCACCCAGGACTTGCAGAAAGCCAAAGAGGAGAGGTTAGTCTTTATCAATTACAACTCGGACTAATGTCAACTTTTGATTTCATTTTAAAACTCTTCGGCATGCACAAGAATTATCGGACCAATCACTGACGTCATATTCCACCTAATCTCTCCAGACTTTCGTATGGTTTCTTGAAATTCTTGGAAATGCTTAAATTTTATTGTCGGGTTTTCAAGGCTTAAAAAGTGCTTGAATTCAGAAGATCTTTATTGTAATTATCAAAGAGCAACAAAAGTTTGTTTGGAGCATCCAGTCGTTTATTCATTAATAGTTAAAAGAAAATACTTACGGAATAAATAAGATTAAAAATCACATGTTTAAATCACAAATATGTTTTTGGCTTTGCAAAATCCATGACTCACATCCGATTTTTTTTTTTTAAATGGTACTGGGGAAATTGGAAAACTTTTTTTTGAAAATCCGTACGATTTATTTTTTATGTTATGTGTTTGTTTTACATAACACGAGGCTCACCCTAGAGGGAGCTGACATGATTGTCCACCATCTTGCTGCTGTTGTGAGAGGCTGGGCAAAAAAAATGATGAGAGTTTGAGTCTCTGTAGTTTGTATTCTTCCTTGTGCCTTTTAGCAATCATTTTCAGTTGCATTACACAATGGTTATCAAATGATACACACTGTACCTTTGAGTCTCATTATTTTTATCCATTCTGAAATAGGATTTTGAATGTTTGGCTGCTCTGTATAATGCTAAGAAGTGACTCATTTTCACATGATGAACACATCATGTTCTATCAGTTATCAAAGCTAGATTCTTAAGTATCAGTAGGAAAAAAACAATTTTTGCGTATCCCGAAAAACATCCACTGTGTGTGGTCAAGACGGTTCAATTTCCACTCATTGTTTACAGACATAGAGTGCTGCAAGCCAACGAGAAGCTGAAGAAAGTGCTGATGGAGATGCTCCGGCGCACACTCTCCACCGAAGAACTGATTGGCCAAAAAATTAACACCAGAAGCCGAATATCAGAGGAAACCGTCCATCACAGGAGCTCAGTAGAAAATCAAGATGCACATGAATCAGGTCTGTTTTATCTGCTTTCCTGTCTGACAGGAGAGAAGTTAACGCCGTTGTTTCCACGGGCTTTTCAGTCGCTGAGATGTCCCTGCACGAGGACTTGGAGCTGAGCCACCAGCTCTGCGAAAGCCTGCTGCTTTCTGACGTTCACGTTCAACCTGATGGAGAGGAGGCGGCTCTTAACGTTTGCAACCGACTGCGCAGCGCGGTCGACGTGCTTCTGGATTTGCTTAACCGGGCTAATTCGCAGGTATTTGCTTGTCAAGTACCCACACTATGGAATGCTTGTACATTACAGACGACATGAATCCATTCTGTTGGGGATCGTAAAAGGAAATATCCGCATAGCTGTCACAAGCCAGGAACAGAGACAGAACCCAATAGCGTTCGTTTTACTCAGTTTTTATTAAGAAAGAGAGCAGTGCTTGCATCCACGATCCGATGATCGTCGGTCACGGGTAGCTGGTGGCAGGAACGCTGAAGTGGCACTTCCTTGTCGAGCGAGGGTCATCGTAGGCAGCGGGAAAACGGGTTGATGGCCGGGACGGCGGAGCAAAACAGAAACGGATCCAGAAAAGAGGTCGGCAACAGGTATCAGGCAGGAAAACAGGGCAGGATAATGTCGGAGAGTACAAAAGCTTGCCTATCTGAGAACATAGGTTGGCAGACGGTGTGACGGCTTCCTTTCGGAAGACGGGAGTTTAAAAAGAGTCAGGGAGCCAATCAGCAACCAGGGCTGTTGGCGCCAAAGGAACGGGCACAGGTGCCTCACATCAGAATCATGACAATAGCAGGGTATAGTGAAGTCAATTTCACATGTATTTGTATAGCCTTTTATCACAAAAAGACTCAAAGGACTGCACAGGCCACAATAACTCCATCCTCTGATCTGAAACCGACATGCGTGCTAGGAAAAACTCAAACCTCAGCATGAGGAACATAAAAAAACCTTGGGAAGCGGCAACACAAGTGGTAATCCCCCTTCCAAGATGACCAGGTTGCAATAGATGCTGCGTTGGATAACAATAAACATAGTCGACATGAATAAAAACCTAGGTAATATGTCAAATTGTCCCAAAAGTCCATGACCGCAACGACGCAGCCTCCCATCTGTGCCGGCTGGTCGACGCAAACATGCTTCAGGTCCAAGCGCTGGTCCACTATCCCATCTCGATAGGTCCTTCTCCCTCATTTCACCACACCAACCAGGCAGCCGGAAAAGACTGGGTAAAAGAGTATGAGGTCGGCAATGAATCATAACCTATAGAATAATAGTGCGTCTTAAGTCTAGATTTAAAACTTCACCTAAGGTTGCAGAACTTCTCGGGAAGCAGAATATTCCACAGCACCAAGCCTGGATGGAGAGCGCTCTCATGCCTGCAGATTTCTTCTTGGCTTTTGGAATCTCTAGTGAGTCAAAATTTTCCGAGCGAAGGCTCTGTGCAAGAACCCGGGGTGAAAGAAACCTATGCTAATTAGCGAATGCTTTCCGAACTGCCGGTAGCTTAAAAACAATAAAAAGAACCAAATACTATATAGTAAGTAGTTCTTATGTGTAATATGCATGCATAAAACCAGATAACATAAAAAATCTACAGTTAAAGTGAAAATAACATTTTATTTATGTGACTTGAGGTGGTTGACTGTAGTAGCAGGTGAATACACAATGACGGTGGGTTGAAAAAATGATAGTGACTTTAAAACCTCCACTTTAAATCTAAGCTTAAAACACACTTCTATTCCATAGCATATGAATAACCTATATTTTATGTTGACAATATCTGTGTATTATTTGCCCTCATGTAGGTTTTAGATCAGGAATGGTGTCATAATAGTCTGTGGTTTGCAATAATCTGTGGTCTATGCAGCCCTTTGAGACTCTTTGTGATTAAGGGCTATACAAATAAACCTGACTTGACACTTGCAATGATCATTTTCATATTCATCCCAATCTCGAAGGGGTATGCAATGAGGGAAGAGAGGGATGAGCTTTCTTCACATTTCTTGTTAAATCACCCTCTTAATTTCCATGGTTATCAATTTTTTGTTTCTGTCTTAAGCATCACTGCAAGCTTTGGGACCTGGAGCGAATAAATGCACGGGGAAAAATACAGTATTGTATATCCGGCCTACAAAGTTTTAGCCAGTCATACAAGATTCTTGAATAAAGGGATGGGCATTGTGGGAGGCGTTTTCATGATGCCGTGACACAAACCAATAGCAGACCAACATTTTATAGGATGTAAACCTATAGCAGAAAGGCATCTTAGAAATTTAACTCATGGTACGCCCCAACACAGCAAAGCTTTAATATTTTTGAGCATGCAAAATAATCTGTTGCTGATGTCATATAGTGGCGAAAATCTCATAAAGAGGGTCAGAAAAAAACCCTATTCCACATTGTAACATGAAAACTTGTAAGGTAAATACGCCGTATCCCAGGGTGTACTAAGTCATATTTTTGTAAAAATCAGCCCTTATGATGAGTTCTTTCTAATCCCCATAAAACATCAGCTGGAACAGACGCATAACATCCAGTTGTGCCTGGAGGAGAGGTTCGCCCATGGTCAAGCAGACTCTGCACAACTCGTGGAGCAGCACAATCTCTTGTTGGTGCAGTTGGAGCAGGAGGCCAAGTTCAAGAATGAGCTGGAGCTCCAACGACACAAGGATGAGGGTGAGGCTGACTCGAGACTTTTAGTTACTACATTTCTCAGAACAGTGTTTGTCCTGTCATCCTATGTGCACGGTTTGATAAATTAAACAGATAATTACACCTCACACCAGGTGTTGGGGAACCTATGGCTCAGGGCTCTTTTCATAAGTAATTCTGGCTCGGAGATCAAATTGAACTGTTGTGCATTTCTCTGTGGTGTTCCCCAAAATTGGGTGAAGCTGAAGCTACACTGAGATAACTCTTGGTTCAGGGGACATTCTCAACATCAGCTTACTGTCTGGATGTCACACCAAAATAACCCTGTTTTGGCAATAGGTCAATAGGTTTGGCAATTTTGGCAATAGGTCGCTAAGAAATCTTTAAAAATCTTCACTTTATGATGAAAATCTACAGAACAAACTGTAAACACCCCAATATGCCAGAAAAGCAGTCCGATCAATTTGATTGAGTGAGCAGTAGAGGTGGGTGGATCTCTGCTGGGTCAAAAAGGTTCCCAACTCCTGTCTTACACTGTGCACCTTGTGGAACTCCTCAGGGCTCCTAGAAGGTTACGTGGCTGACAAAGCCGCTCTGGAGGAAGCCTTGATGCAGAAGGAAATGCAAGAGGAGCGCCTAGCGGAGCAGCTGGAGGACGTGCGAAGGCAAGCCGAGCGGGCAGAAGGAATCCAAGCCGAGCTGGAAAGCTTAAGAGCAGAGCACCAGGAGCTGAGCGAGGAGCACGCCGCGCTGCTGCGCCAGAAGGAGATCCTCTCGGCCGGACTAGGGGAGACTGAAAAAGGTCAGTTCCATCACCAGGGGTGTAAAACGTTCTCCTGGTGAAGCAAGCCGTTGAGCGCGATCAGATGTGTCCTCTCTCCTCCAGGCCTTTGGCTCAGTTTAGAACCTGCCGCCGCGTTGTGGGTCAGTTTGTGTGCAATGAAGAAGTGGGAAGATGCTTTGCTGTGGTTTTGGGTTGCTTTGGTAACGCTGTCATTAGCAATCTTGAGGCAAATATATTTGCAGTGTCATGTTTGATTTGGCTCGAAGCTTACTAATGTGCTGCTTTTTTTTTGACAATGTGTGACTACAAATCCAAATACAGTGACCCCTCTACATACAAACGACTCAAATTACGAGAAATTGGAGATGGAAGATGTCTGTCGAGCAAAAACCTTGATGGAAAAAAATCAAGGTTTTGAGAATCTTTACCACTAGAGGGCCATCCCAGTTATCGCGAGTGTTCCCCGCCATACGGATCTGACCCCGTGCTCTTGTGTTGTGTGTGTTTTTTTTGTGTTCTCTTGTGCTCTCTCACTCCTCCACCCTTACACACACAACCGCTGATTTCTTCCATGGTAAGTGCTCATGATAAACTCACATTTTGTTTTGTTCTTGTATTGTGACCTGTTAACGGCCATACCAACCTGTAAACTCTCAGGGAAACTGAGCAGGGTTAGTCCTTGGATAGGAGACTGCCTAAGGGAGTACAAGGTTTTCAAAAGGGGACCAAATGAAATTAAATGTATCTTATTAATGTATTTTTATATTCAAAGTATCACTATCTAGGGTTCACTTGAATGATTTGGGTGGGCCGGAAATGGATGGTATTTTTGATGCAAAAAATGCGTTGAAGGTACAAGAATTTCTAGATACGCGCTTCATCGGTATTTGGTATGTAGAGGGGCCACTGTAGGTGAAAAGTTTGTGCCGCTGGTAAATTTCTGACTTTGAATCAACACATGGGTTGTAACGGGGTACACAGAGAAGGCCCGGCCCTCTGGCCCTTTTCCTTGGGCCGCTTTGAATCCAGATGGAAGACAACAGGCACTTAAGCTTGCCTGACATCGGCGGGAGGATCAGCATCACGCACTTAAACTTTCTCTCCAATTTGCTGCTTTCCTGACATTTTATAGAGAAAGTTCAAAGCACATTGACATGATCACAACACATTATCAAGTCAAACCCTTAATCGGTGGTTTCCCAAAAATCATTTTTCTTGCAAATCTTAAATGAATGAATGAATGAAAACTTTATTTCGAACATTAAAATGAAAACTGAACAAAAGCAATAACTCAACAACAAAATAATGTTACATAATATGTCCGAAAAGGGGTTGTCAGAAGCAGATACTTATTTTCCCTACCCCTCCATCTTCCCTATTAAATACATTTTACAGATCCTCTTCTCCTCTTGTGTCTAATATAACAAAGTCTCATGGATAAACATATTACATAGGTCAGATATCAATAATTATAATTATAACAATAGTCACATATTTTATTCACTAATCTTTGTAGTACCCATCCCTCAACGTCATAATGATTAAGGGCTATACAAATAAACATGACTTGACTTGACTAGTCACCAAACATCACTGCGACACTAATGATAATAACAACAATAGTAATAATGTTATTAATAATATTAATAATAACAGTTATGATATAATAATAGTAACAATAATAACAAGGTTAAATATAATTGTAAATGCAGTATTCCCAATCTCTCGTATCACTCGTACCTGATTTTCTTCATCTCTGTATTCCGCCAGTAATGAAATTTTTGTATTTAAATTTGAACAAGTGAATAATCAGGCATTGTTTGATCTCGTCTTGTCAATTGTTCCAAAGTTTGACTCCACAGACACACACATACTTTTCCTGGTGATTCTCACCTTTGGGATTATGAATTTACTACAGCCCCTTAAGTTATATTTTCCTTCTTTCCGAATGAATAATTTATGGATGTTTTCTGGCACTATGTTTTTGTTGACCTAAAATATTATCTTTCGTATGTATCATTGGTTGGCTGGATCCCTTAAGCCCATGGGTGGTCGGGGCACCACTTGTTGTGGTGTGTTTTGGGCATTACGGCGTTACTGGCGGCGCCCATACCTCTCCAGGCCAACATATGTTTCCATTATCCGACCCAAAAAGAAAATGAGAAAAACCGAACCCATTAGTTGACACATTTTGCAGCTTGCCTTTGGTGCCAATTGAGGACATGCCAGAAGGACTGTGGCCCATTGTAATTATAGAAAATTAGTTAACACGTTCGCGTCTCAAAGCCGAAATAATTGAGAAAACAATATATCATGAGCAAATATAATTGATAACTATATTTAATCTTTGACATTATTTTAACTCACAATATTAGTAGTTCATCTTTTTCCACCACTTCCACCCCCAAAAGGTCTTCTGGCAGAGACAGAGCGCCTTACCCAGGACAGGCTGGATTTACAAAGACAGGCCGAGAAGGACCACTTTTCTCTATCCCAGCGTCTTCGGGCTCTGGAGCGGGAGCTGGAGGAGCAGGAGACCAAAAGTCAGGAGAAGGATTTTTATCACAAGAACCAAGTCGAAGACCTCAGCCAGCAGGTGCAAGCGCTGGAGAAACAGCTCAAGCACGACCGGCAGTTTATTGAGGTGGATATCTTCTTTCCTGCTTGACGATGCTCCTTGTGTAACTGCATTCTATTTATTTTGTCTTTGTACAGGAACAAGCCATCGAACGGGAGCACGAGCGAGACGACTTTCAGCATGAGATTCAACGGCTGGAGGGTCAGCTCAAGCATGGCGGGGACGTCAAAGGGGACAGGGTAAGCTTGAATCCTCTTTCAATTTTAGCTCAATATTTAATTAACGATAAATGCATGAATGACTGTTGTTGATTGAAGCACTGACGCGATTCTAATGTGATGCTCGTTGGTGATGAAACAAAGTTTGACTTTTGCATTGTTTTTATCTCCGTGCTGAATGGACGGCTGTAGTTTGAGGACTTGCATCTGCAGGTACGGACTTGAACCGCACTGTTTCTGTTGATCTCATGCATGGCGTGCATTGTTGCGTCATTATCATCTCGTTTTCAGCTTTTTTGTCTGTCCTGCTGCATACTATCGCCTTGCCTCATTGCTACTTTACCTCATTAACAGTATTCCCCCGATTTTCTCGGTTAATACGTTCCGTAACCACCCGTTTTTAGTGATTTTCTTTGCAAAGTATAAACCATAGAGATATATGTACATGATAATGCGTAACACATGACTCTTCTCAGTTTCCCTCATCTTGGATACTTTTATGCCCCAAGGCACTTTGGGACTTGTAGTACAGAGACAAAAGCCTTAAAAGCCTCTTGCGTATTTGTATGTATCTCCTGGAAATATTCATTTTATTATCTGCCTTCATGGCAAAAATGCCACAGTTGTATCCGTCCATATTTGGTGTAAGTCTAAGCCTCTGGCAAGCTATGCACGAACACAACTTCATTCAGAATGCTCCAATCAACTGGAAGGAAACTGAAAGCAGTAATATGATTGGTTTGAATGTAAAAGCGCTTGTAAAATGATGCCATCCTGTGTATGCATCCATAGAAACCTGTCAATTGAAAAAAAATCCACAGTGGGACATGGAAGTCAAACCATGAAATGTCGAGGGAATACTGTATTTTCATTTGAAAAGCTTGACTTCTCCCCTCCCAGACACCGCTCATCCGGAATGAATTATTTCAGTTTTTAATATTATTTGGTGGAACCTCTGAACTTAAAAGCTGTACTCTGGATTATCATATAATGTCATAATACTCAAGTCTTAACTTTTCTGTAAATTAAGTGATTAACTGACTTATTTAAAAGTGAATTAGTTGGGGCTGGCTTCAGAAGTTCCATCAATGTTCACAATTTTTTATTGTGGTAACTTCAGAGTCACTCTGCCCTCCTTTCCCCCGTTTTAAGGTCGAGAGCCTGCAAGCCATCATCAAAGACCGTCTGGAGGACCAGGTCTCCTTGGCGGGAGCCAACCAGCAGGCTCAGAAAGAATTGGCCGAACGCGACGAGGAGATCGACAAGTTGGCCGGGCGAATCCGTGAGCTGGAACAAGCCTTGCTCAGCGGCGCCGAGTCTAACAAAGCCGTCGGACAACTGGAGCAAGAACTCCACAAGGTCAAGTTGAGGAATGAGGAACTCGCGCAAGTAAGTGATTTTATTGTAGTATAGTAGACCCCCAGTATATGGCGTCCCTACCCTGTGATGTTTTGACTCCACAGTGTTGAATGTTTTTTTCAGACCCTCTTTACGGCATTTTACCCCCTTTCCACACCAGCAACAAATGTGTGCTCAAAAACGAATAGAAATCAAACTTTGCGGTGACGAGTAACTTCTCTAAGATGCCTTTCTGCTTTTGGTTGATATATAAAATGCTGGTCTGCTATTGAATTGCATCATAAAAATTCCTATATAATATCGGCTGAATTTTTTTCCCACAATGCCTTTTGTAAAGTCACATTTATTTGCATCACATCCTTGATCACAAAATGTCTCAAAGGACTGCATAGGCCATAATTACACCATCCCCTGATCTAAAACCGACATGCGGGCAAGGAAAAACTCAAAACCTCAACATAAGGGGAAAAAAGAAATCCCCTTACAGGATGACCAGGCTGCAATAGATGTTCGGTTCAGGATTTTTGCAAGTCGGCGATACAATTCTGTATTTTTTTGTACTGTTTTTTTATATGCTATGGTTCCCAAAGCTTGCAACGATGCCTGAGGGGGAAAGCTAAAATATAACTCTGGAAACGAAGCTTGCGATGACTTATAAATATCCCGAACACATGCGAACCAACCGACGGTCGGGACTATTACAAAAACGAATTGATTAAATCAACAAAAATCCGAGCGAGCGGGAGATTTAAAATCAGTTTTAGTTCAAATCAACCATTTTTTAATTCTTCAAAGGAGTGATGATTGCTGAGCTCAAATTTCGAACAGCAACACTTTATACAAAGCTGTTTTCTTGTCAGGATAAGCAAGCCCTGGAACAGCAGCAGTTATCCAATAGGCTTCAAATATCGGCGCTGCAGTCCAAGCTGGACGAGACCAGGCACTGTTACCATGATAACACAAGGGAACCCACCCAGGAGATAAGGGATGCTTTGGATGCGGCGGAGCAGAGCCTACAAAGGAAGGAAGAAGAGGTAAGCTCCTTTTTTTTTTTTCAATCATTAAGCTAAGGTCATGTTTTGTTGTGTGTTTTTTTTTTGTTTTTTTTTTTTTTTTAGTTGAACGTTCTTTCGGGCCAATTTGAAAACGCGCAAAGGGACTTGAGCATCAAGGATGGGGAGCTGCAACATCTGACGCTCCTGTTGGAGCGACTCACCATCGAGAACGCAGCACAAGTTAACGAGCTGCAAGAGCAGAACGATGCACTTAAGGTTAACTTTTCTAAATGTTTTTTACATAGTGCTTGTGAAATAATCTCACCATAGTCAATTCGTTTTAGGAGCATGCATCAGCCCTCAATGTTTTGGCAAAGGAAAAAGCGAAACAAGGATCAGTGAAAGACTTCAAAGAGGACACCTTCCCCTCTGCACTACTTGAGGAAAAGAACCAGGAGATTGACCACCTCAACAATGAAATCCAAAGGCTGGAACAGGAGCTGCAGAATAACAACCATAAGGTGCGCATTACACTGAATAAACTCTGATTTTGGTCAAATGGTTTGCTTAGGATGTACTTTCAGGGTTCGTACTTAAAAAATATAAGTTCAAATAGGTAAAAATAAAGTTTAAATGCAATTTTCTTTGGCGCAATCAATGGCATTAAAATGAGTCCAAATCTGGCTATTTTTTCCTGCTTTTTATACTTACAGTACTTTCTTTCGTAGAGAGAAGGGGAGAAAAGGGAAAAAGAGATAGAGAGAAGGGGAAAGCAAGAGAGAAAAAGAAAAAATAACAGAGAGCAAAATACGGTAAAAAGACCGAGAATGAGACAAAAAGGAACAAAGAAAGAGAAAAAGGGAGACAGAGAGAGCGAAAGAGAGATAGATAGTGAGAGAAAAAGGAGAGGGAGACACAAGTAAAGCGTTTGTGAGAGGCACCTGGCTTTGGCAACATCTAGTGGACATATTTCAACCTGCAGCTCTTTTTTCTCTTGCGCTTCGTTTTACCTCAAGAAGTAAAGCTCTCATCTTGGGATCAGGTGAATCCCTGACGCCCCCGATAAGCAAGTAGTTGCCTTGCATGGTTGACGCTGCTATCGGTGTGTGAGCGGTGTGTGAGTCTGAGTGTGCGTGAATGGGTAAGTGTAAAGCACATAGTAAATCGCTTTGGGAGGTCAGTGACTTGAAAAGCGCTATATAAATGCAAATCATTTCCATTTCCATTTTGTTTTTGTTTTTTTTTAACTCAATTATACCCTAGCACTTATAGACCCCTTTCCGTGTTTGTAAAGAAGTGTGAAGTATTGGAGCTGCGCGTGCATTGTTAGTGCAGAGTGGCAGAATTCATGTCAGTTTATAGCAGCCCATTAATACAAAAAGATCATAGATAGCTACAGCTCAAAACAGCACAAAAAGTGTGATAGCAGAAAGATAGCCGACAACAACAAAAAAAACGGTCATTTAAATTGTGCTGGATTCCTTTCTTTGAAGGTACTGAAAAAAAATCAAACAATTGGCCTTGAAAGTGCTTAAATTTGGCCATGAAAAAGGTGTACAAACTTCAAGCATACCCCACCGTATTTAAATTATTTTCTTTGACTGTCCCAAAAGGATCTAGAAGTCGAGCTGCAGGAGCGGACCTCGCAAGCGGAACACCTCCAGTCCGAAATCTCCAGATTGCGGCAGGACAAGCAAGAAGAAGAGGAACGTCTCCACGAGGTCATCAGCACCTTGCAAGCCGAGCTCTCCACGCTGGGTCCTAACGTGTGCGAGGTCAGCGAGGACGGCGACAGCTTCAACCCTTCGCCCGCTCCTAGCCCGGAACCTCGCGGAGGACCTAACAGCTTGAGGCAGGAGCTCAGCTTGGGCTCGTCCGGGCCCCTTCGCTCTCGTGTCAAAGCCCTCCAGAATCAGCTGGAAACGGCTGCGGCGGAGAAGGAAGGCCTGGAGCGTTTGCTGCTCACCCAGGAGGAGGAATTCAGGGGACAGGGACAAGAGTTCGGGCGGAGGCTGGCGGCGGAGAGGGAGAAGGCCGACGAGCTCCGAGGCCTACTAGCCCTGAAGGAAGCTGAACTGAATGAAACCGCCGCTGTTGGGCAAGAGGAGCGAGAGCGCCTCAGCTCGCAGCTCGCGCAGCTTCTACAAAAAGAAAAAGACCTCATGAAAGAAGTTGAGGATTTAAACAATCGAGAGCAGGAGATGAAGAGCGACAGAACAGCTCTTGAAGAACGAGTCGAGGAACTGCTGGCCGAAGTGGCCCAAAGAGAGGAGGCCGTCGCCAGAGTGGAGCAGCTGTCGGACGAACGAGATGCGCTCAGGAGGAAAGAGGAACGGCTCCAAGAGGAATTGGAACAAATGAGACAAGAAGCTGCCGCTCTGAAGGCCCGTTTCGACCAACTCACGGCTCAACTCGTGGAAAAGCAGGAAATACTGGTCGGTATTTTCATCACCAAATGATCTCAACTGGTGAAATTTATAGATGCTTTTTACATTTTAAACATAGTCGCCTCGTTTCCCAAATTTTATTTTTTTTTGTGGGCAAATTTGGGTTTCATAAAGAATACTGTTCATTTTCCTTCCTACTCTTTCAGCCTTCAGTTTATTTTTGGGACTTTGACGTGGTGATTTATGTACGGGATTTTTCGTCTTGTTCCAAAATGAATACGTATAGTCACCAGGTTAGTGAAGAGGACCGATTTATTTCCCCCACTTTGCATGTTTAATATTTCGGTTGCAAGTAAAACAAATGCTGGAGTCGAGCAGTTCTGTTAAGCTTTTAAGTTAAGCCTTTCTTCAGAATATCCAGGCACAAAAGAGGTACAGAACCTAACTGTTTGATTCATAAGTTAGCTGGCAGATGGCCGACCATCACTTTCATACAAGGAGGGGGACTTAGAAGAAAAAACATTTAAGAGGTAGTGGAAAAATCCTTCACTCCAGCCTTTAGTCTAAGTTGCTTCTGGCAGGTACAAATAGAACTCAAGGCCATCTCCTAACTACAAACTAAAAACACCACTTAAAACAATGTAGAGACTTAATGAAGGGTTATATCGAAAAGTAAATAATTACACTCAAACAAATTAAGTATCAGGAAGGCAAATAATTACAACTAAATAAATGAAGGATTTATAAATGACTGAAATAATAAGAAGATAATAAATTAAGAAACCATACAATCATGACACTATATGCAATGCCACATTTCAATTTTACAGGAGTTGCGCAATGTATTTACTCCAGTGACCAGAAGGGGGCACCACGACGGTTAAGTTTCTTTCAAGAGTAAACGGGAGTTAAGGATTTTTTTCATCAAGTTTTATCTGAAGGTTGCTGCACTTTACTAATCCGATGTTTCTTTGACGGTAAAATTAATGATTTATTCAAATTGAATTTTGTTTGATTGAATAAACACAGTTTATTTTATCTGACGTCATTCAAAAATAATTTTACGTAAAATGTATTACTTATTTGGTTAAACGGAACTAGATGGATGGAAGTGGGATTTAAAGGCACGTACAACTAGGACCTGAAGTCTTTCTCTCTACACTGCCTTTTGAAAAAAAAAATGAATGCAGCTGTGCTCACAGCAGGAACACATCTGGTTGTACTTAGGCCGGAAAGCACGTCACGGCAGCTTTGTTAAGGAAGTGACATGGAAATGAGGAAGTGAAGAACAGATACAAGGGGACATTTTTGTCTGCAAAAAAAGCTTGTTTGGATTCCATTGATTGACTTTTGGGATGTAGCAAGATTCATATTACGGTAAATAGAAAACCTAGCCTATGTTTTGTGACATTTATTAAATATACTTAACCAAGAAAGAAAGGAACGAGGCAATGTTGTTGTGTGAGACTAAACACCTTATAAATCATCTCCTTTTGTTAGGCTCAATCCGAGGAGAGATTTGCCAAAGCCGATGCCAACTTACGACTTCGGGAAACGGAACTGGAGAAACTTGGCGCAGAGCATCGCGACCTGAAAGAAGAGTTGAACAGCTTCAAACAAAACTTGATCAGCAGCACTCGAAGAGCTGAGAAATTATGCGATCAAGTGCAGGTAAAAAAAGAGAGAAAAATAAGAGTTGTGTTTGGGAATAAGAGATGCAGATCAGTATTATTTTGCATATTATTGCATAGGTTTGCATGTAAGCAATGATCAGATTGGGAACTAACTACTGTCAGTATTCCGAAGGTTGTAAAACATACAATAATCCGACATTATAAGAAATATTTCTAGCCAAAGATCTTAGTCCGACGAGCAGTTGCCCTCATCTGGGATATCTCTGTGCCCCAAAGCACTGTGGGACTTGTAGTCATTGTTGCCCGAAAATGTTAATAAAATGCTTTAAATGAAGTGAAGCGAGGCCTAATGAGGCTAGGGGCAATCTAGTCCTAATCTCTATATCAGCGGATACAAACTCAATTTACTTGGGGGCTGCCAAAGTATTGTCTTTTTCCAAAAGAACAGTTCTTCCCACTGTTCTCAAACATCTTTTTTTCCGACACAAAATAAGATGTGAAAATAATACAAACAATATTGATGACCAATAAGAAAATTAAAAAAAAAAAACGGTAAGCAATAATTAAACATGTCTAACAAGGTGCATTCACTGTTCTTTAAGCTTCATTTCAACTGCGGTGACCATCACCTTCCTTACCCTGGTGATGAGCCCTTGTTCCACATTTCAACTTAAATAAAATATTTTGTGATTAGATTGAAAAAGAAAGATGATAGTATGTGTTTACACACTAACGAGGGTCAAATTGGATAGATACTTTATTTATCCCTGCAGGGAAATTCACACTTACATTAGTATCCTTGTGTTGAAAAATAAAATAAAAGATGTAGAATACAAAAATACCCAATATAAAGTGTTGATATAGAGTATTTAAATAGTGCTACGGAAAATACACACTGTCATAAAAATAAGGTAATATGCAAATATGGGGGTGGGGTTTAATGTGGGCTTTTACTCCCCCGGGTGGAGTTAAAGGGCCTCATGGCATGAGGGAGAAATGATCTCCTCAGTCTGTCAGGAGGTAGTTAGCCAATCATATTGCAAGCAGCCAAGTAAGCATCTCAACCATTAGCGTTTGGCCCCTGCTCTACATGAATTTCTTAACACCTGGCTGAATTTTTTTCCGGATTTCTTTGTCAGAGAAAAGCGGCTTTAGAGGTCGACAACTTCCTGCTGGAAGAGGAGACTGAGCTCCATCCGGAGGTGGCGCGGGAATCGCAGCTCAGCAGTCTGCATGACACTTTTGTCCACCACAATGGAAGTTTGCACGGGGGTCAGACATAAGCTTAATTTTATTGACACAACACTGAGTTAGTTGTGGTCTTCCCTTCATAAATTGTCCTCCAAAACCTTCCAGATGTTTCTCTGAGGTCCATGGAAGAAGTGGTGCGCCTGTACGGCAACAACAACAACTCCCTTAGCTCCCCGGAGGTGCTACGGCACATGGAGCGCTCGCAAGACTTCCTCCGTTCGGGCCTCTCTGCTCTCGCCGAGCTGAGTGAGCTGGAAACGGGCAAAAAGTCCCCCGCTTTTCTGACCGAGCAAGCGCTTTCCAGGACCATCACCCCAGAACCGAACACCCAGAGCAGCCACTCACCTCGGTCGCTCTCTGTCTCGGATAACTACTCTGTCGTGGACTCCATCGGTGCAGATCAAGTATGTACTATTGGGCCTCTTATTTGAAACTGTACTGTATGTACAGTAGACCCCCAGGATACGACATTAATTTTTTCTGAGTTGGGGATCCCAAAGTGAAATTGTCAGATGTCGGGGGAAAGACACCTGTGGTAAAGCATAGTAATGCCTTCCAAATATCCTGTACCTAGATAAAGACATTCAAAAACAAATGTGCATATGACTTAACTAATATTAATTTAAAGAAAACAAAAGACATTTTATGTATTTATTTACTGATGCGACCTACGCTGGTATGGTGAAGTAGCAGGTGGATGCATGGGGCTGAAACTACCTCTGTGGATTAAAAATGAAACGGATATTAAAATTTCATCTTGCAAGGATGATGTTTTTGATCTTACTGGATCTTTATTTTTAATAGTGGTCCCGATCGTCTTTGGTTACGGCAATGCAACTTGGTGGGTGTAGCAATTTGCATGCCTTCTTCATATATTTTGATAATCGCAGGCTTCAATGATTATCATTTTTTAGCTTCTCCCTCTAGCGTGATTAGCATCTTGAGACCCGTATCTAAAAAATACAGTACAAAAATACAGCATTCTACCGCTGACTCACGCATGAGATTTAAAATTGAATGAAAAGTGAGAGTTCAGCCAATAGCATATTAGTATTTTCATGATATGACGCTGAGCAATAGCAGACAGGCATCTTAGAGACGTAACCTTTTGAGCACCCGAAATAATTATTTGTTGATGGGGTATATTTCATACCACGAAAGAGAAAACGCCGTAAAGCAGGGACGCCATATCTTGGGGGTCTACTCTATTATTTTTTAGACTGATTCAAAAATTCCCATCTACAAATCTGTGACGATTTCTGTATGTCACTTTTGATTCTTGGAGGTGGGTGACGTGGATGGACTTGAACAGACAGCGCCACCATCATTACTTGGCTCCACTTCTTCCATGTCGGCGCCAGAATGGGCCAGCGACGGCTACGGCAGCAGTAAGTAGCCACAAATGGAATAGAATTACGAGGGTAGCTTAATTCCTTCCAGGATCGTGCTCAGAGCTTGAATTGCTCGTGTAACAAGCACATTTTCCCAATATGAAATGTTTGAAAACAAATGGCCTGCTCCTGACCTCCCAAAAACATCGAAGTGAACCCAAAATCTCTACTGTAGAACACATCTTCCTGATACACATTCAAATAGCGATTAAACATTAAAAATACAGCAATAAGACACATAGGATTATATTAACGGAATCAAATGTGAGTTTGTTATGAGTACTTACCCCGGAGGCAGTCGCTTTAATGAAGGATTGCATTTGCTATTTTTGCTGAAAATGAAACTGGTAGACTGAAATTCTCGTCTTTAGAGTTGTCCGTATAGATCAGGAGTCGGCAACCTTTTTAGTGTGGAGTGCCGCTTTCAAATGTCCTTGTAAATCAGTGTGCCACACCAAGATTAATGACATTTTTTTTTTACATCCAACGGAGCTGTCATTTTACACCAGTCCGAATCTACAACATGGAATAGACCTTGAAATTGTATAAATGACCATTTTATCTTCCACTATTCTTGTTCATCAACATGTGAAAAGGCCTGTAGACATCCATGACTTCAACTATCCTTCATCAACAATGAACTACAATCAAGATCAAGTAATATGGACAGCTAGCATACCATTCATCAATAAAATCTTATTTTAGAAACTATCAAAACTTAACACACACACACTTTTAATATATTCGCCATCAGTAAATGGTTTTCCGTGCTTTGCAGTGAGCACTATGATAGCTTGCTTCAGTGGTGGCTTTTGTAGCAGTGACAAATGTCTTCAGGGTCCGTGTTTGATTGCCATACCATGACACAACACGTTTCAATGTCTCCGCCTTGTCAGACTCGTCCTTGAATTCATGTTCATGTTTGGTCTCGTAATGACGCTTAACACTTGACGTGCGAGGTACAACGCTCTCGAGGCATAATGCACAAACAGCACGGTCATTTTTTGCACAAAGCCGCAGTCATATGTCCACGCTGGCTGAAAAGAACGAGATTTTTTTGCTGGAAGAGCTGTTGTGATTCGTTCATTGGTCGCGTGCCGGTGTTTCTGTGGGTGGGTTAAAACACGGATCTCTCCTCCTCTGCGAGGCGCGGCGCAGACACGCTCACACACATAGCAGAGGAGGAGGGGTGCTACCGTAAAGCCTCTAAATAACACAGCGCGCAACTGAAAATGTCTAAATTTCACTTAAAACGTAGTGTCTATTGTTTGCAACAAGATTATAGGTGGCACTCAGCTGGCAGTAAGCAGCTGATGATTTTTTGAGCTGTGTTGATTCTGTGAGGTTCTCCAGAAGCGGTGTCATCTCTGATTATTTTTTTCCCACCACCCGCTTCAGACGTAAGCTCTGAACTGGGCGCCAGGCTGCGAGTGGAGCTGGACCAGACAGAGAGGCTGGATGCTCAGTTTGTCCAATATCTCCGTTGCCGGGGCATGAGGCCGACTGCAAACACAGACAGCGCTGCAGGCAGCATGAGCTACAGTGATGACCTTCTGTCTCCGGAACTTCAGGTAGACCTAACGTGGGTTGATGATATAGCACAGGGAACTTGACTTTCATGCATATGATTTCCATTTAACAGGACCTGTTAAGAAAAGTGTACCAAGAAAGCTGCAGAATTCTGACCTTGTCCCAGCGCAGGGCCTCGTTCCAGCCCACGGAATTCAACTCCCAGTTCCAGGAGGATGAGCGTCCTGCTCTACTGGGCCAGGGGGACCGGTCTTCCCCCAAGCCTCCCATGGGGTGGCAGCAGGAAAAGCGGGCATTGCAGGAGACGGTCATTTCGCTGCGGGAACTCCTCTGGAGGATGGCGCAACAGAGAGATGCCAACGTGAGTTTCTTTTGGGAAACGGATGTACAGTAGACTTGGGGGACAGCAACCCCATCTTATAATAGTCTCAGTGTGGAATAAAATGTGTTTCAGCTCCTCTTGGCGGAGTTTTCTCCACCATACAACGTCAGCAACAAATAATTTCACCTGTCCAATAACTCCTAAATTCAAACATTACGGTGTTCGTGCATATGACTGATATGTATATAAGATGCCCGTCTGTTATTGGTCAACATCGCATCAAATCCTGGTCTGCTATTGTTTTGTGTAGTGGATTCATAAAAATGCTGAAATGCTATCGGCTAAACTCCCTCCCATAATGCCTTCTTTTTTCAATTCAGAATCTTGTGCGCTTCGCAAAGCAAGTTGGCAAAAGGATACCTTTTTTTTTTGCGCTATGGGTCCTAATTTGAATGAGGCATAACCAACCCAAAGAAAAGTATGTATGTAGCCACAAAAAAAATGACAAACCATGTAAAAAAACTATTAATAAATGAAAAGAAAGGGTGGTTCATACGCAGGAGTTAGTCATTCAATATTTACTGTAATAGATATTTGAAGAGGGCAGCAGGGCGGCGCAGTGGTTAGCGCATGTGCGGCACAGTTCTGAGGTCATGAGATCGAACCTCCTGTGTGGAGTTTGCTTGTTCTCCCCGTGCTTACGTGGGTTTCCTCCGGGCACTCCAGTTTCCTCTCACATTCCAAAAACATGCATGTCAGGTTAATTGGCCGGTCCAAATTGTCCCTAAGTGTGAGTGAGTTGTCTGTCCCTGTGATTGGCTGGCAACCAGTTCAGGGTGTCCCCTGCCCAATGCCCGAAGATAGCTGTGATGGGCTCCAGCAGCTCCGCAACCCTACTGAGGATAAGCGGTGCAGATGATGGATGGATGGATATTCGAAGATTACATCACTCAAAAAATACATATTTATTTCCCCCCATCTCTTACAATTTTCAAACATCTACGGAGCCACTAGGGCACTGCTTAAGAGCCACGGCGGCTCTAGAGACGTAGGTTGCTGACCCCTGTGCTAAAGTGAGAATCAAAATCATCATTACCATGCTTGCATACTTTTTTGGGCATGTTTGGCAATGCTAAGATGACGATCATCTTTTTTTTTTGTCCCCTAGGTCGACTCTGGAGTCCTGCAGGTGGACTCCCGAGTTGATGGCGAGCACCTCCATGCTGTATCCTCAACACAAGCCGAGCTGGAAGAATGCAAGAAGCAGCTGAACTGTGCGCATGAGACACAGCAGGAGCAAAGGAGCCAAATCCAGACACTCGGGTACACAGCAGTTTGCCGTTAAAAGAAAACAAAATTCATTTGTTTGCATGTGAAAATATTCCTGATGGATCGTCTCATTCACTTGATAAATCTCACAGGTTGACTATTGAAGAGTATGAGGAGACTTTGAAAAAGGAACGGACACACTTGGAGGAGCTCAAGCAACAACTGGAACGAGAACAAGCTCTCAATGTGCGGCAGGAAAAAGAAATGGAGCAAAGACTTGAGGTAAAAATACAAAACTGGCCGTTCTTGAACCTTAAAGCCCCCAACATGTATTATTGGCAACCCCTGTTGGTATACAAATACATACGTAACTGCTCTGTGTCAATAGAGCTGCGTTCATCCTTCAGTTTTTTTTTTCCACTGTTCCGTTCTCTAGCCACTAATTTTAGCAACTTGGCCGATGGCTATGACTCAGTACTCGTCACGATCATTAAAGTGTGTAATATTTGACCACTAGATGGCACTGTGTTGTCTGGTGAGAGTGAGGGCCAGTGTTGCAAAGCACATTGTGGAGACAGGGTGCCGAACAAACATGGCGGCAACTTAAGTGTAGATTCCACTGTGTACAAGAAATACAAATATTTCGACCTATGATTTTTTTATAAAAACTAACATTGGTATTGTTAAGAATTGAATATTAAAATGTACCGTTTACCAAATTGTTCAAACTAGTTATCTGACTCCATTAACCAAACACAACCTACATTCACCTAACAATGCGCGCTCGTTGCTTGATGGAAAAGATTGACAAGAGACCGGCATTTCCACTCGGGGGCAGATTTAATTCCTTGAACAATTTAACTAAGTGAACTCCATCGAATATGGCCAAATTAGTGTTGCTCCTCTCTCGTTCTCTCCCTTTCTTCTCTCGGCCCTCGTTTCTCCACAAGCTGGTGTGCCGGCTCCTCCCATGGGCGTGCCAGGGAAGCCCCCATGCAGGCTTCTCCATCTCGGAGAAGAGCGTCCCGATGTCTAAAAAACTCAAAAAAACGTGCGTTTCTACGTCATCAGGGCCTTGCTCTCAAAACATCGCCCGCTGTCCCGCGTCAGAGTCCTGTTATCAACAGAACTAGACAAAACATTCCGCATTCGGATCAGCGTGACCTGTCATTGAACTTAAGCCTAGCCGGTGAAAATCTTCATTGCACTCAATAAATGTAACTTGTATTCAATCGTATAAAATCTTTTATAGTCCAATGTATAAAATCCTTCAGTATGATAGTTCGTGTATTTTTGCAAATCAATGTTTTCCTCTTACCACTAGGAGGCACTAAATATCACACAATGTCCCCTTAATGTTAGCTTGCTTCGTCCTTCAGCGTCACTCTTTTCACAGCTGCTCATTCAAGCAAATGTAGCTGACATCTATGGCTTAGTTGTCTTTATTTTTTCTTGGATTCCTTCTCTAGCCTTTTATCTCATGGAGTTCCCTGATTTAGAGTACCGACGCTTGACAAACTCTGCTTTGCTCGTGCAATATCTTATTAGCCTTTTAGTAGCATCTATGCTGAAGTTAGCCACTTCCACCGGCTCTGACTAACTCCGGGTGTTTCCAGCTTGCTCTGTACTTTCTTGTTGGTGGGTATTAATCACAGCTTTCATGTCCTGTTGCAGTCTGAAATGAATCCTTGCTCATGTAAGAAAATAGGGAATCAGGCTTCCAAATTTGATGTTATTCTCAGTCTTTCTTCAAATGGACATGGTTCAGCTCCATTATACAATGACCTCGAGTGGTACATTCTTACGCACTGTCCCTTTAACATCCCGCTTTGACCTCCAGACCATACGAGCATCTTGTGAGCAGCAGAGGTCCGAGATGTCAGCACTTCAGGGTCTCAAGGAACAGGAGACCGTGGCCAGCAGCAACCTGAGACGCGAGCTCCAGATCGAGCAGTCCCGCTGCCTCCTTCTGGAGAAGCGACTGGACGAAGCGCAGACGAAGATGGAGGACGAGCGCCAGCACTCGGCCCGCCAACTCGAGGAAAACGCCCGTCTCCAGCGACTGCTGACCCAGTCGGAATCCCGCCTCGCAGAAATAGGAGCTAAGCTCGCCGACTCTCACCGGGCACTCCACGAAGCGCAGGACCGCTGCTCCAAAGCAATGGCCGAGCTGAGCCAAAGACACGAAGCCGACGCCAGCCGGGACGCAAAGTTCATCTCGGAACTGCGCTCCCAGTTGGAGCAGGAGCGGAGGCGGGGAGAGGAATCGAAAGCCGAGGTGGGAAAACTCCGAGCCGAGGTCTCTGAGAGCAGGAGGAGGCTGGAGGACAATCTGAGGGAACACAAACAGAAGCTGGCGTGCGCTCTGGAGTCGAGCGGTGCCGAAGTCGGCCGGCTGACGGAGACTTTGCGCTCGATGAAGGAAAAGGAGAGGCAACGGGAGGAGCAGTGGGAGGACGAGAGACATCGGAGCTGGCGGGAACTTAGGGAGAGGGACACACGGCTGGAAAGGACCAATAACAAACTGGTAAGTTCAGAAAAAAAGAGATTGAGTCACTTCACACCACACCCCTTGCACACACGTGACCTAACCATGTGACGACACCATGAAGAACGACGGTAAACCGGTACTCTCCGCGGGTGAGGCCTGTAAACTGTAGACTACAACGACAAAAAGAGATATGCTCTTCAACCCCATTGGCAATGTCTAGCCAAACCAATTTTGTTCAGTTGTCTGATTTGGTGGCTCACCTTAGCCCAAAAAGTGCTATTTTGATTTTATCCTTCTATCTATCTAGACATCTAGACAGCTATCTAAACATCAATTCAGACATCCAACTAAACATCTATTTGGACACCTTTCTGATGGCTCACCCTAGCCCAAAAAGTGCTAGACATCTAGACATCTATCTATCTATCTATCTATACATCTATCTAGACATCATGACGTCTAGACATCTATCCATCTATCTATCTAGACATCACGACGTCTAGACATCTATCTATCTAGACATCTATCTAGACATCCATCTATCTATCTATATAGACATCTATCTAAACATCTAGACCATACATCTATCTAGACGGATAGATGCATATCTATCTCGACATCTCTCTGTCTCAGTGTCTGTCGGTCTCTGTCTCTCTCCTTCCCTCTGTTTCTCTCTCTCTCCTTCCCTCTGTTTCTCTCTCTCTCTCTATTGAAGTATTGATTTACAACCCCAAACTCGAGTCACTATCAGCTTTTTTTTTTTAATAAGTTCCAGAAGATTTATTTTATCCGTTATCAGTAGGACATTGTCATGCATCCTTAATATATTAGCAGTAGGAGTAGACCTTCTTTTTTTCACTCCTCAATACAATTCTGGTTAACGGATTGACCCTATTTTTCTTTTTTCATCAAGCGTGACTTGGAATCGCTGAGACAGAAGGACACGCAACACGCCGAAGAGCTACAACGCACTTTAAGCAAGCTTCAGAAAGAGCAGCAGGACATGGCCGCTCAGAGGTTAGCAGGGCAGAGCGCCAAACTCCACCCGACGGATGGCGCCAGCCAGCAGGTACAGAGAAGCCAAGAAATCTCAAATATCTCAGTACGTCGGGAGCATTATAAAAGTGGATTCTGGGAAATTTGTAGCCACAGAGTCGCTCTTCATCGATTCTGAGCGAGAATGCCGAGTTGACCTCGCTGAGACAGGAGCGGAGCGCCCTCAAACTTAAAAGCAGCCGCCTGGAGCGCCAGTTGACGCGTGCTGAAAACGAACTGGCCAAATTGGGAACGGAGAGGGAGAATATTCCCGTCAAGGAAATGGCTCCTAACAAGGTCAGTGGCTTGGCGGACATCCCTTTCATTTGAATTTATTTTGGGGCAATTTTTGCTTTGGATCATTTCTTTTCAGCAAGCAACTTAGCAGTATGGGGCGGCACCGCAGCCCCATGGGAGGTACAGGGTTCAATTAGCCTCCCTGTCCGGAGTTTGCATGTTCTGCCCGTGCCTGAGCGGGTTTCCTCCAGATAATATACCTTTATTTTCACTTGTCCTGGAAGCGAAGGCCCTCTCAGTCAACTTTTTTTTTTTTTTTTTAAATCTACTCTCGCCATGTCTGAACTGGGGCCGGCGAAAAATCTCACAGCAGGCCAAAGACATGCTGCTATCATCTGGTCAAACTAATTTGTGTACAAATTAGTTTTATACTGCGGTCAAGATAACTGGCAGGCCACATATTACTAATACAATGACAGGGGCCAAATAACTAGCCCCTGAGCCGCACTTTGGCCTCTCCTAGTTCATAGATCGGAACATCTCAAAATAGCACAAAGTATGTGCTAGCAGCATGCTAGCGACTTCATTTTAGTCATCAAAGTCAACGACAAAAAAAAAAAACATTCTTTTGATTGGCGCTTGATGAAAAAGGCATGTGAACTCTGTATTATGCATCCCTCATAATCTCATGTCACACATATGAAATCCGATGATACCGATTTTGTGATCTCTCTGCCAGGTGCAGCGCTTATACGAGCGCTACCTGCGCGCCGAGAGCTTCCGGAAAGCTCTGGTGTTCCAGAAACGTTACCTGCTGGGTCTGCTGGGAGGCTACAAGGAGTGCGAGCAGGCCACCATCTACATGCTGTCCACCATGGGAGTGGAAGCGTCGCCCCCTACCTCGGTCAAAACGCCCCTAAAACGCTTCCGTTCTGCGGCACGAGCCCTGGTCGCTCTCTCCAGGATGAAGTTGCTGACCAGGAAGTGGCAGAAAGCCGTCCGGCGCTTGTCCGGGTGCGCTAATGCTAACGAGCACGCTTCAGGTTGGTGCTTTACGAGTGTTGATCTGTAACTTCATTTTTATTGTGCTTTTTTTGAACAAACAAAGAACAAAGGGGGAGGGGACAAAAACAAAACAAAACCTCTTAAAAGCAAGATAACATTGCAGTGTTGGAGAGTAATCTTCCATGTTGAGGTCATTCTTCAAAGTCCAGTCTTCATTGTTCATAAGCGGTGTCCATCCATTTTCCCCGTTTGTCCATGAATTGGGTTTCCTGTATTCTCATTTGAAACGTGGTCCTCTACATTACAAATTATTCCTCCACAGTGCACACCCACTGCTCCACAGTGTAGGGGTCTTGTTTACACCATAATCTTGTTTTTTTGCTATATGTCAGTGAATTTTTAACCAGGTACTCATCCTTTCTCTGTCATATTTCTTCTGTTATATGGCCTAAATAGAGCATCTTGAATGTTTTATGTATCCTCTATCCCAATATTTTCTTTAAAACGAACCATAATTTTTCCCACTAATCTTGTATTCTTGGGCAAAGCCATAAAACATGCATGTTGTCCACATCTACCCAGTGTCTGAAACTCATGCCAAAAAGTTACCGGAAAGCAGGGCAGACAACTCAAAAGTTGCCTTGCCCAGTCCTAAAGTTGCCTCCCTCATTTTTCACAACTTTGAAAAACTTTGTTGCAAAGTATTAAAAAATATATAACAGAACAACACTTTAAAATTACGTTTATGATAAATCTACTTATATGCATGTATATGACATTGCTGTTTTCTGTCTGCCATCAGTATGTACCTGTATTTACTCATCTTCATTCATGCAATGTTTGCTACAAGCCACGTGAACTCCTCTTTCCACAATGCTCTTAATGTACGTTTACGTTTTGTCGCGTCATCAATTTTTATCGCTTCTTTTGAATATTCTGGGGCTGAGATTTTGCCTTGATTCTTCAACACTTGTCCATTTTTCTTGGGTTCTCTTCGCATCTACTTTGGAAAATGATATGCAAATGCACGACCTTAAAACTCTTGGGAAAGTCCGGAAGCACAAAGTTATTCGATGCAGGCTTCTGATTGGCTGCCAAGTATGCAAAATTGCCAAAAGAACTGAAATTCCGAAATTTCCAAAATAAAGATTTTGAAATCGGAATATAAACGTAATTGTGAAAAACAAAACTGAAAGATTTTTTTCTTTGGTGGAGACTTTTTATAAGTTGTACGCCCGACGTAAAACATGCACACCCTGGGCGTCCGGGCAGACGTTGTTTTAGGCACTGGTCTACCTCTCCACTTTTTCTACAGCATGGTTGTTGAACCTGGGAAAAACTTCTCCTAATTTGGGGGGGTTCTCACAAATCTGACCGCGTTCTTCCGGTTGAATTCCCTCAGATTCCGGAATATTCCACCAATCCTCTTCTGTTATTTTCGAAACCATCTGCTTTTCCCATTTTCTTTTGATATAGACTGTCGAATGCCCACGACATGCCATCAAATATTTATACCAAGTGGAAATTGTTTTAAAAGTTTACCCTTGAAAGGCTCTTTCAAAAATGTTGATGACTTGATGACTCGTCTCCAGTTTGATTTCATTGCGATGGTTAAAATAGTCACTTGGCTTTCACCAAAATTTCATTTTCAATTCCACAAAACTGCAGTCAGCCATTTTCAACTATCGTACATATTGCTGTAATACCTTTGCGTGCCCATTGTTGGAAGTATTCTTGCCTCCCTTTCCAAATTGTATTCCCTAACTGTCTCTTTCCATATTTATATTCTATTATAAGTTATTGCTCCAAGCTGGTTACCTCCATTTTGAATAGTTTTGTATATGTTATTAAATGTCTGTGTTTGCCATCCCTCATTCTATACTTTTTCATTTGGCAACCTAACCATCCTTACACTTTAAATCAGGGGTCTGCACAGTCTTGTATCGAATTCTGTAGATCTGTGTCTTTGAGAGGGGGTACATTATCCAATAAATATGTTATTTTCCATCTCTTTCCTAGGGTTCAAAGTGGAGGTTTTAAGAGAGCAGCAGCTGCAAACGACATCCGCTCTGGTCACGCCCACCAATTCTCCCCTCGGATTGCGCCACAGGTCTGTCCCTCTTTTCCTAGATCGGGACTGGGCGACTATTTGGAGTCGGGGGCCGCATTGAGTTGAAAAAATGTTGCAGAGGGGCCCGTCCTGGAGACCTATCCCCGTTTTCTCATGCATGCTGGCATCTACATCTTTAATTTCTTTAGAAATACACAAGTCTCATCAAATTGGTTTGGAAACAGTCACAATGAAAGAAAAATGATAACTTAGCTCCCTGTTTTAAGCACTTCATTTGATATTTCGTTTTGAAGTATTACTTACTATTTTTTTTTGTTTTAAATATTCCTGCAGTTGAATATTTGTTGTTCTGTAGAGTATTTCTGCAGTGTTTTGTAGTATTGCCATAGTAGAATTTCTGTCATATTCTTGTATTTCCATAATATAATTTTGTGTATATCTGTTGTATTTGTTGTTGTATTTCCGTAGTAGTATTTTTTAGTACATCTGCAGTATTTCTGTAGTTTTATTTCCATAGTAGAATCTTTGTATTATTGCTGTAGTTTGATTTTTCCAGTATTTCTGTTGTAATACTTCTGTAGTAGTATTTTTGTGGTATTTCTGTAATAGTTTTTTATAGTATTATTGTAGTGGTATTTTTGTGTTTAGTTATTTTGTCTTCTTTCTTTAGTACTTGTTATTGTATTTTTGTCATTTTTGCTGAGGTCATATTTCTCTAATGGTATTTCGTATTATAGTATTACTGTAGCAGTATTTTATGTAGTATTTAAATACTTTTTTTCAGAATGAAAGCAAAATAATATGAGGTCCTCGGTTTTAAATTAAGCACCAAATTTGTTATTTAGTTTTGTAGTAATTGTGTAGTATTTTTGTTGTATTTCTTGAACCTGGGTCAACTCAGTCGACTTGGTTTTCACAGATCAAGTTCCGGCTCCATTTTGGGGTCCGAAGCCACTTCTCAAGAAAAAGAGAAAACGCTGACTGAATACATCGGTTACCTGGAGAAGGTCCAGCAGCGGTTGGGCGGCCCCCGGCCAGGTAAGGCTTACGGAGGTGACATCGCATCAATTTGCATCACAGGGATGTCCTCCCTTTTTTGGGGGCGATTTGGTTTTTCTGCCTCGTTTGCACACAAGCAATGCAGGATAAAGACTTTGCCGGGTTCCATTTTGTCACCTGGGTTAGCGCTGAAAAGATGAGCTATTCAGAGTTTGTACGGGTGCTTAAAATGCTTGAAAAGCTTAAATTTCATTGTTTTGTTTTCAAGGGTAGAAACGCACTAGAATTTTGGGTAAAGTGCTTGTAAACACTTGAAATTGTTGCAGTCTTTCTCATCAAGTCTGCTTGAAAATCAAACCGACACTGCTGTCTTGTGGCTTTGCCATTGCATTTCTTCTTCCCTCTCGATTAACGGCAGCTGACATTAGTTTGTATGGCATTGTCCCATGACGAAAATTGGCTTTGAAAGTGCTTAAAAAGCGATACAATTTGGCCATGTAAATGGTGTATGAACCCTGGATATTCAGTTTTTTTTCCACTTCGCCTATTTAACTGTGGTTCTTGGATTGTCGAGAAGGGTTGTTAATACCTTGCTTTGATGCTTAGTCCTTAGCTTGGCCTTTGATTTTTGCATTCCGGAGATGGAATAAGAGCTTGCTCTGTCCACTCCACGCATCGGCCCGGTATTGCAGTACCTCCGGGAACGGTGCATTCGCAATGATCGCAGCAAGGCTTTAGGGCTAGGACCTTAGCTTGGCCTTTTGGCTGAGAGTAAGTGTCCTGGCTCCTAGGCTTTGTAGCGTATTATGAACTGACCGATAACGGATAATGGATAATGAATAACGAAGATAGATCAATAACCCTTAAAAACCCCAAACCCCATTTAGTGGTGCCATGAAATTAAAATAGAAATAATACAAACATAAATAGTAATATTGTCAACATTCTTGAAAATAAATACATCTCAATAAATTCAATATATGCATCTATAATTAAATTCATATAAATAAATGCAAATCCTTTTTATTCAAGAGAAGCTAAGTTTTGAAATCAATCATCTGTTCTGTTTTTAACTGTATTTTTGTCCCGTCAGGTCCGTCTTTTCTCCAGCATGAGCCTAAGTGAAAATGGACGCCTTTTTTTTTTGTCACCGTTGCCTTCAAAAACATATTTTTATACATTTTATATGATCACGTACTGTACATAGTTTGTACTTTTGTGCACAAATGAGCTATGTTATCTATGTTGCTTCAAATTTTTACAGTTGAGTAAATGTTCCTGCCTGAAGTATTTTGTACACCAACAAATCTCATTTGCCTTTTTTTTTTGTATATTTGTTGAAAATGACTTGAACCGTCCTGCCGTTTTATACGACTGTTTCTAATGTTGTAATAATAAATATTTTTCCTAATGTCAATTTTGAGCCTTGCACTGATGATTCTTTTTCATTTATTTATTCAATGCACACCTCGCACCGCATTAGTGTTTTAATTCTTATTATTTATTTTTTACACTTGTGTATTCATTAAAATCAACCCCTCAGGTTGCATTGGCTTTCTAAATTGTATTTTATTTATCTAATGCAACCTCGTGATTCATTGTCTTTTTGAATTTTTATTCAGCATAAGCCTCATATTGCCTTGGCTTTTGTTATTTTAGAATTATTTATTTATTTAAGGCAACTTCATTTTGCATGCCCCTTTTCTTTTTTAAATATATTTGTATTTATTTAACACAAACCTCACGTTGCATTGGTGTCTTTCATTTTTTTAATATATTTTATTATATTATATTTTTTAATTTAATTGCCCTTAACATTACATTGGTCTTTTTTTTCCCCTTTTTTTAATTAATATTTTTCTGTTTATATTGTATTCTCTATCAATTGTCCTTCCCCTTTTCATTTAATTGAGTTAATATCTCAAAATAATTATTTTTAATTTAATGCTAACGCTGAATCCATTATTTTAATATCATTTTTGCATTCCGGTAAAAAAATGTCCACAAGAATTAATTTAATACATAAAGGCTATTCCGTTTCCTCATTGTAGAATGTCACGTCATCATACACCTCTACCAATCATCATCTCCTGACGTCACAAGCTGTCAACATGTTTAGGTTTGCTTGTTTCTTCACCACTGACAACCCTGGCGCTTTCTCCCCTCTCAGACTATAAAAACCCCGCCCGTTCGGTGTGACGATGGAAAATATCCAAGCATATCTCCTAGCTAAAAGCCGAGCTAACGTTAATGGCGATACGACCCTGTCGTCGCTCAATTTTTCTCCCGTTTTAGTGCACCCGTGAGCGGAAGGAAATTATCATTTTTCCCCTTGAATGTATCTGTAATGTATGAATGGATATTTGAGGGACTCTCGTCGTTGTTTGGTCCGAGCTGCCAAGGTGAAAACGGGGATTTGACCAATGCGTTAGCACGCCGAAGCGGACCGCTGAAGAGGAGCTACAGCAGGTGAGCAACGGGTCCCTAAATTTTTCTAAACATTCATTAAAAGCTTTTACGGGAAATACAATTATTTTTTTCTTTTGACTGTTCATTTTTCTGGGATTTGTTGCATTGCGTTATCTTAGCTAAGTTAGCTGGACCTGTTTACGTACGCGGTTAGCTTCATTCTTAGTGGTGACGCTGTCAAAATGTTTGGTATGTATGAACAAAATCCTATTTTTTTTTTAATAAATCTATGATCAACATTTAAATTTGAATTAAGCATGTTTTTGAGAATGTATTTTGGATATGTTTACCGCTCGCATCAATTGCCGTAAACCGTTATGTCGACAAGCGACACATGTGTCTAACTTGGCGGTTAGCGTCGCAAAAGCTATCAAAATGTTCATCATTTCTTAAAGTAGGGGGCAAAAAAACACAAGTTTAACCTACAAACAACGTTTTAATCTGAATTCTTTTTCGACAATGTTGTTTTATTGAAAATATTCCGCCTTATTGCCGTAAAGCGTTTGTCGTTAACGCCCGTCTCTTCTATTTAGCGACTCCTAGTGGTAAACCGTCATTTATTTAAATAACAATTCGGATCCGAATCACAAGAAAGAAAACTATATAAATGCACGTTTGATTAAATCCTTGTAGGTGGAGGAATGTACATTTTTTTTCAACATAGGATGAGGATCATCTACAAGGGATAGCATTTGTGTACCCCTTCCAAAAGTCCTGGACCATTTTTGTTTCATTTCTATTTACTTATTGCGTTTCTCATTTCTTTTATTATTTTTGTCCCCACTTTGTTTCTTTTGTCCATTTGTACTATTTTCTTTTTTCCTCGTTTTTTTTTTATATTTTCCCCTTTTTGACTTCCATATTTTTTCTTAATTGATTTCCATCCTTTTTCATTTTTCAATAACCAATCTTTTATGAAGATGATCCCTCTCATTTAGGAAAAACTCGCTTTGAATTTAAAACGGTTGACCTACGTGAATTATGTAGATCTGAGAAGAACACTTCTTGAGGTGGAGTGGGGTAGTGTGAAATTCCTTTGAATCGAGTGTTTGAGATGGTCCGTTTGAATTAAAATCAGTGTGTTTTGAACGAACAGGAATACGGTATTTATTTGTGTGTGTTAACACGCATTAGACTTGATCTCATTATTACATTACTTTTTAGTCATAGCACCAGAGACAAATGTTAGAGAATGGAGAAAACAGAAGGCCACCACAAAAGATATTAATACATGTAAACAATCACAAAGAGGGAAACAACCTTTTGGGGTATCTAATGAGGAGTCTGATTTTGAAGAACATGAAATACTTTGTAAATGTTATGTTGATATTGTGCTCATAGTTGTTAATAATTTTTTTTTAAGTCATGGCCACATGTATTCATCATTAGTCACTATCAATTCTTCGTTTGAGCTGCGAAACAGTGGAAGAACATTTTTTCCAATATTTACTCAAAAATTAGTGGTAAGCGTTCTGCACGTACGCCATTTCCTCCACGCCATTCTTTTTTTAAGCCCTCACCCAGTTTCATGCATTGGAAAAACTCTCAAAACCGCTAGCTCCGAAGTTTTTTCTTGCATGAAATTTGAGAAATATCTTGTGAATTTAATACACGATTAAAAAAGATAACAAGTATATAGAAGTGTAGCCAACTGGTGGTAGTTTCCCCACCTCTTTGGTCCTTTTTATTTAAACTTATCAATTCACGATTTATGAAACTTGATAAAACAATTCCAAATAATCAACTCAAAAACATACCAGCCAAAAATAAAAGAGCAAATGTGCTGTTTTTTTACTACCAGTGTTGATTCAGGAGACAGTGTTGACCAGATCGAGGAAGTTGCAGCAAAACGGCCACGACGAGGTTCGTGTAATGAGTCTATTTTATTTTTCTGTCTGCTTTCCTTTCAAAACCCGACGAGTGATCCTTTCTCCCCCAAACCAACCAGAGGCAGTGATAAATTTGGTCAAGAAAACCGTGGCCGTGGTGGCAAGTCTACTCCGGTTGCACAAACCCACGCTATTGAACCCCAACGAGCACGATAAGGACGCACAGGTTGTGTTTTTCATATTTTGCCGGGAAATTTGTGATATTTTGTGATCTAAAATCCCGAAAAGGAAGGAAAAGATACTACTGTTCAATGGTGTATTTTACTGGGATCAAAAGATCGAAGGGCAAAGAAAGACGGGGGTTTTGGGGGTGTGTGCGAGAGGATTTCTTCTTCCAAGGGGACTTTACTTGTTTTACTTTTTTTTTAACTTAATTTCCTGTGTTGTATAGTGCGTCACCCTGGGCATCGATGAGCTGCGTACACCTTGGCTGAACAGCCCTGACTGGAGGATGGGTGCGTACCTCCAAATTTTAAATTGGAATGAAAAAAAGCAATTCATCTACTGTTTTCTGTATAATATGCTTGAATTTTTTGGGGGGGTTCTCGGCAGATAAATCCGTGATCGGAACGAGCGATCGGGCCACTCCCATGCCTATCCAATCCTCCTTGATGAGGAAATTCAGGTGATTTTCTTATTTTATCTGATATTCGACATGTTTCGTTCAGGCCGAGCCGAAACGTTGTTATTTTTGTAGCGGAAGTAAAAAGTCTTCGGATCAGAGACGCTCGCTCCAGCTGCTGCCTTCACGGCCAAATTTGAGCGTGGGAGTTCCCGGCGCCGAGCAGACGAGTTGCAACGGCTTCGGACACGTTCGCTGCTATAAGCCCAGTCTCACTGTGGAAGATGTAAGTGAGAAATGAAAGGATATGACATGATTCCATTCCGTAGAGTGAATCATACAGTGATAATGCCATATAGAGAGGGATAAAAATAAATGGTAGTTGGCTAAGAATGACTTGGTTTTAATATATTTGTATATGATGAAACAACATAAGTAAATGTACATGGAACGAAAATTCACATTTGTTGTGACTTGAGCTGGTATAGTGTAGTAGCAGGTGGATGCACAGAGGAGATGAGATGGCGGTTTACAAATTATTTCAAAACTTCCACTTGCAAGGAGTGTCATGCCTTTAGATGACTTGGTTTAATCACCACCATCATTTTATTAGTAGTCCATGTCGTCCATTACAGCCTGCAACTTATCAAGGATAGGCCTTTGTTTTACCCATGTCGTGTTTGAAGCTTCATTTCCATGGTAATCATGTTTTTGCTTCTCCCTTTAGCACCGGGGTAGGCCAATTCTTTAGATTTGCAGTGGATTTTCTTTTTTTAAAGGCCTCTATCCAATTTTTCTCATTTGTATTTATGAATAAATATTCATGCAGAACTCTTAATGTTATATTTATTTTTATATTTATTAGTTAAATAAATTAGTTTCATGAAATTAATTTTGAAATGCTCAGAATTAAAGGGAAATCATACACTAGGTCTCTGTTTAAAGCACTTGCATAGAAAAAGCTTGACGTGTGCATTTGGCAAGCGGGGGCGTGGTTTGCGCACCCATGCATTAGCATCAATGCAAGTGTTTTGACCCATAGCATTACAAAACAAGCAGTGTTGTATCGTATTAGAAGTTTTTTACGAAGCACTCGAGATCCACAACTGAATGAAGAGAAAGGCATTGTGGGAGGTAGTTCAGCAAATAGCGAATCCCTAATTTCATCTTGCCGTGACACAAACCAACAGCAGACTGGCGTTCTAGACGAAGTCAATTAGTCGCCGGGAGCTATGATAGAAACTCGACAAAGTTTGATTTTAATATGTCCTCTTACATGCAAACTTGTTTGTTGGTATAGTGGGGAAAATGCTGTAAAGAGGGGCCGAAAAACAGAAACTTCGTCTGTGTATCCAGGGGGTGTAATGTACCGGTTTTTGAGGGGCGCTCATAGTTTTTTGTTTTTCCAGGCGATGAAACAAGACGACGAAGAGCACTACAGACGTCTGCTAGAGATGGTGACGCAGAAATCCACCAAAAGTAAACCGCTACCTTTCAATCAAACCAAACCAAAAGCGTGAGTCAAGTCAAGTCATTTTTATTTGTATAGCCCTTAATCACAATTAGTCTCTAAGGGCTTGAGCCCGTATCAAATATGCCAAAAAAAGTTTTTTTTTTTTTTTTTGCTTTAAAGGGACAGTATGTAATATTGTATGTCTCCTAAAGGTACAAAAAACCTTCATTGATGATTTGATCAAATGTATGAAATTGTAATGCCATTGTCCGTATTGATAAAAATATACCATGTAAAATTTGTCTCCCCTCATGCAGTAAATGAAGAGTGTTGAGACTTATTTTGACCGTCATTTTTGTTAAAGTTCTTTTGTAAAAATGTCACAAAACACTTTAAACAAGAATGTAACTAAAATATTTAGAGAGAAGGGAATGAATGCTCTGTGTGTGTATGGCTCCACCCATCTATACCTCTCGCCCAATCCAATTGCTCTGGGTGCTTTGCTGATGTTTATGGGTGTAGGTGTTTGCAGTTTGTTCCGTGGGTTGTCATCCTATGGTGCCTCAACAGTGAACATGGATTATTAAATGAGTTTCCACAGAGCTTGTGCCCTATATATACTGGATCCGACCCTTTTTATATTAGAGTTGCTTTGGCTTTACGTGGTTTTTGAAAGCACTCGGGAAAATAACGAAAGTTTCATTTTATCTCTGAGCCAGATGTACTCTTGAAAATAGCCGGATCTGGCTCGCGAGCCATAGGTTTTCGACCCCGGCATTAGACAGAACAGTGCTGAAATATGACACGATGTAACATTTAAATTTGATTCCTCTTTTTGTATTTTGCTTTTATTCCTGCAGTCCAAATGATTAAAATTGGATGATTTAGTCAAAATTTTCACTGCACAACTGCTATTTAAGATCAACAAAAACATAGTGCCAAAAAAATATCCAAAAATTATACATTCGGAAAGAGCGAAATTAAAACTTAAGGGGTTGTAGTAGATTCATAATCCCAAAGGTGAGAACCACCAGGAAAAGTCTATGTGTGGAGTCACAATTTACAAGACGAGATCAAACTATTCACATGTTCAAATTTAAATACAAAAAAATATTACTGGCGGAATACAGGGATGAAGAAAATGGCGTATTAGGGATTTTAGAGATTGGAAGTACTGCCTTTACAACTATAGTTGACCTTGGTGTTGCGATTGATCTATCATAACTGTTATTATAACATTATTACTATTGTGTTATTATCATTGGTGTATTTAATAGGGAAGAGGAAGGGATAGGGAATATAAGCATCTGCTTCTTACTACCCCTTTTCGAACATGTTATGTAACATTATTTCGTTGTCGAGTTATTGTTTTTGTTGTTTTTATATAAATGTTCGAAATCAAGTTTTCATTCATTCTTTGCAGCGTGTCGCTCACTCACGGCGAACAGACGCTGACGAAGAAACCTTTCGATTCGTCTCTCCAAAAGATGCCGTGTTCTCGTAAACATGTTTCTACTATTTTCTATAACAAAATGTAAAGCCATAAATGAGGTGTTTGAAGCTTGTTTTTATGTCTAAGCAGCTTGTCCTGGCATGCTCATGCGGAGAATTTCAGCTAATAAGTACAGGTTGGTCTCCTATCTTTATTTTCTTCTAATATTAAAATGTTTTGGAACTCTTGTTTTTATAATGGAGGAATATCCTTCGATTTTTAAGCCAGTTTGCAATAAACTTCAAATTCTAGTAGGTTGTTTTAAGATGGTGGGCATTATTTCTATTTTTTGGGCAGTTGTGTTCCAGATAATTGTAAATCGGTGAATGGGAGTGAAGTACATTGTAAAGCGCTTTCGGGGGTCTTGTGTGACTGGTTGAAGCACTCTAGAATTGCAGTCCATTTTACCACAAATGACATCTAGGTACCGTATTTAGTTGTGAATAACGTGTAACGCTAATATTTGATTTTCAATTTACCAAGAGTTGTTTCCCACTTTGAAATTATTTTCTTTACGTTTCAGGACTACGTGTTATCTCTGTTCTCTAACATTTGTCTTTGGTACTGTAAATTAAGTGTGATAAGATGTGTTGGGTCTAAAGGGACCACTGATGTGTGGGAGAGCTATGAAAATTGGCTAACTCTAGAAGGAAATTCAGGCAAAGACTTGGTTTGTGTTTTAACATCGGCAGCTGGAGAAGAAGCGCGGGAGAAACATATTTTCTCGCTCTCGTCTCGCTGGTCACGCTCCTTCTGGCTTTTCCCCAGTCTGCCTTTGTGTTTTATCGAATTAAGAAGACATGGAAATGTACTGGTATGTTGAGACAAAAGGCAAAAGACCACCCCCCTGGAAAAGTACCAACACCTTCAAACAAAGACAGGAAGACTAAGACGCCAAAAGGGAACATCAAACTGATAAGAAATGCACAACTTGAGCAAATACGTTTAAGCTGACTTTACGAGATGTAATGGCTTTTCATATGAAATGAAATGATCTGCATTCATATAGCGCTTTTCAAGTCAATGACTTCCCAAAGCGCTTTACATTGTGCTTCACATTTTCCATTAGCGGCCGTGATCTGTGCAGCCATGTAAGGCGCTAACCTGTTTATTGGGTGTATTAGGGGTTTAGTGTCTTACCCAAGGACACTTCGACATGTAACACGGACAGCCGGGATTCGAACTGGGATCCCTTAATCCTAAAACGATCGCTCTACCTAGAGCTACTGCCGCGCCCAATATGTCATCTATATCCGTCTTCTTCCACCTGTGTACCACAGGAAATAGTCCAATATTTCTTGGCAAACAAAATGTTCTGTGATAAACCAAGTAACTATCTTTCATCCATATCAGTAGGTGGCGACAGACTAAATTTTTTCAATAATATATATATTATCTGCTCTGAGGGTAGTGCAATGACACATATTTAATAACTTCTTGTTTAATTATGTTTTTTATGATTGTCTGGGCAAAAAATGATCAAATGAATAAATAATCTTGCACATTTTACTTGGGGGGGGGGTGACTAGAAACAATTTTTGCTCATTTTATGTATTTAATTTTCGAATAAATCAAGATATTATTGTAAAACTTGAAAAACAGGTTAATAACATGATAAAAATCCCATAAAACAGCAAAAAAATTAACCAAAATGATGAAGGTGGATGACTTCCTGAGCCACGGTGTCCACAAACACTAAGGCAAACTTGTCAGTTTAAGATTTGAAAATGAAATACTTTTCAAACCGTTTGAACTGGCAGCGTGCTTGGAGATACTTTATTGAAAAAAATGTAATGAATGCTCAAAAAAAGGTTGAAAAACGCTCTTCTATATCACTCTCGGTGCCAAAATCTGGGTTTGATTCCCATTGAAGCCGATTTGTTGGGATTGTCTGATATTTCTTAACTGAGTCGTTGCATAAAAATCAGTTAATTTCGTAAGGCGCTCGGTGATCATTTCTGATGCCATCGTTATTCCCGTTTTGATGACTTTTCCTGAAACAGGATATGTCTCCTTTAATTGCCGGTCTTAATACATGATATTTTCTAGCAGATGGGACACTCCTCCCTTCAGCAAGTCTTACACTGGAGCAACGGACGACCGACAGCATGTGGGATGTGCGAAGGTGATTTTTCCTTTTTCGTGCGACAAATATTTTAAACTAATTCGGTTCGCTCGTCATTTTTTTAGCATAGCTCATTCGTGCAAGACATCATCGTGAGCCCAAGGGCCAAAACAGAAGCTTTGAAATGCCTTCCCCGTAACCCCTGCAATGACACAGCTAACGCTTTTAACACTTCTAGAAACTCTTGATGTAGTCCTTTTTTTTTTTAAGCTTAATTTCTTGTGTATTATGACCCCTAAAAACTGAATTTCTGATGTCTATTGCAGCACTATCCATTTTTAAATCTTGTTTTGCCTTGTGATTACCAAAGAATATTCCTTTGGTTTTATTTCAATTTTAAAGATCATTTATTTAGATCTATCCATACTTTTAGGTTAATGAATTCACGATGAATGCAGGTTACCAAATCAATGTAGTTATCATTTGAATATGAAATGCAAATATGACTGATTTTATTAGTTTTGAAACATTAAAAATATCATTCTTATATTAAACAACTTTGGACCCAGGATAGAACCCTGTGGTACTCCACAACAGATGTCCAAGTATTTAGAAAACAACTCTCCCGTTTTCACATATTGCTTCCTCCCCATCAAATAACTTTGAATCCATTGCAAAGCCACGCCCCTGATGCCATACCTTTCCAGTTTTTTTAATAGTATATTAAGATTAATGGTATCAAATGCTTTTTTTAATTCAATAAATACCCCAACTGCGTATCTTTTTTCTATGCTATGGGTGATTTATTTTACTGCATCAATACTAGCCATTGTTGCTGATCTGTTTGCTCTAAATCCAGATTGACTTTCATTAATCAATTTGTTTATTCCTTTTCTTGTGTGTCTTAAAGCAAAACCATAATGGCATATAGGTTTTTTTCCATTCGTGCTCACCACAGCGCATAGCAGCCTGGCAACACACAACAATTTTGGCAGCCCGCCGGCATAGCATTCTATCACTACACTCGGTAACTGGATAGTGTCTCAGGAGCATGGGCCATTTTCTACAAGACTTAAATAAAAGAAGAAACTTATGTCCATTGTTACAAATGTTTTGTTGAGAGTAGTCTAGATTTTTACCCGTTTTTACGTGTGTTTTTTTATTATTATTTCAAATAGAGTATGCTATTATCTCTTATTTCGGCTCTGATCCAAATCGTCCTGGATGCTTAAGATCTTGCCTGTAACTGGTAGACGTAATGGTAGATATTGTGAGGTTGTGTTTGTAAGCTCCATTATAACCTAATAGGGGAATGGCAATCATCGATAAGGGAGCGATTTGCCCGGGTCGACAGGTATGTCATAGGCGGTGTCGCCGTTTGGTTTTCAGAGGCCGATAGCCGATTTGGATATCTCCACGGCGGTGGCCACTCGCCTCAACCTGGGGGAGCGAGCAGCGCCCGGCGTCGGACCCCAGCACGCAGAAGATCACGTTCCCCGACTCACTAAGGTAGGACTTTGTTTCGACGGTAGATTGAGACTCTGAACGGAAACGCCTGTGCAGGAGATGGTGGCCGAGGTGAGCTCGGTTCTGGCTCAGGCGGACCCCAACCTAGTTCTGAGTGCCGCCTTCAAGCTGCGTATCACTCAGAGGGACCTGGCCACGCTTCAAGAAGGTCGCTGGCTCAATGATGAGGTATCGGAGGAGCTCGTTGGTCACATCTCAAAGTTTATACTTAATTACAATAACACTGTTTGAAACTATTTGATGGTCACCAAGTACTGTTTCGGCTCATTCCACTTTTCCACGGTTTCCCTCTCTAGTCACTCGTGCTAGTCTCTTTAGTGCAGGCTATGGCTGGCGGGTGTTGTGAGCTGCTCCTTGTAAATAAAGCTTGCTGTTGCAGGTTATTTTATTATACTCCAATCCCTTGTTTGTTGTGGGAATTGCGTTCCAAAGTCCCGCAATAGTCAAAACCAGTAAAGTAGGAACATTTGTTTATTATTTATAAGTAACATAGAATATATATACGATTTGTAACAACAACGATAGAACACGGAATTGCGGTTGTAGGGCTGGTCTTAAATGTCAACAGTACAACACAATCAGAGGGCTTCTGCTCTTAATGTAAAAGAGTGTCTGTCTAGTTGCATGCTAGCATCCAGGATCCTCTGGTTGAGCCAGGTCTCCATGATGATTCAATACTAGCGTCATGAATGTAGCCATTTCCCTCGAGTTGTTGCTCCAGGTCATCTGTTTCATGGGTAATGGATCTGGGGTTCGTGACTAGCTAGGTTGGGCAAGGTTGGCTTAAAAGAGTTGCTATTTAGCCTAGTTGTAGCAGAATGCCAGATTGCTTTCGCCCCTCGACGCCGTCTTGGTCGATTTCCAAACCCGATAACAAGGTGCACCCTTGTCCGACTTTCCTCAAAGTACCACTTAACTTAACTTCTTTTCAATGTAAGGATCCGCTAACACATAAGCTGTCGCGGTGCTTTGCAGTCTGTTTTGGTGGCCATATTGACTTGTGCACCCACCCTGCTGTTTTCAGGGCAGAACGTATTCGGGCGTCGCCCCAAAACACACGCAAGCAATATATCAGAAAGGGAGAACACCATTTATTTTCATTACAAGAGTTGACACAGCGTTTTCTCATTCGTCTCTCTGAGGCATCAGCTTTTATCCCCTCCGTTTCACGTCAGAAATATCACGTGTTGTTTTTCACGGAGTGTTTCTTCCTCTTTCGATTCTCCAAAATAACGCATTTTCCCCGAAGATAGTTTGAGAAGTAGTCTTGACCCAGCCAATTTCCTGTCCGTTTTGCAACCTCCAGCTGTTTTTACTCAAACCGATGCCCCTTTGGCAGCCCGACAATATTCCACAACACTGTTTGACTGACAGCATACACCATCCTATCATAGTTGCACTCAGTCACGCCCATCCAACACACACCCCCAAAGCCCTCCCCAACCTGCCCCATGATAGCATTTGCTGTGTGCTGTCTGCTTCTGAATACTGCATAGATACGTTGATATCGATGACAATGAAGACAATTCGAAATCTGTAAAGTATTGAACACAAAGTAAGCTGCAATTAAGCGGGGGGTTGTATATTTTAGCAGGTTTCCTTGCTAGCTGCTAACGTTTGCCCCCCTTCTGTTTGCTCCAACCATCTATTGGCTCTTTCCAGCTACTCTGGGTGCGTTTATTTTCTTTTTGAATTCACGGAGGACTTTGTCTCCGCCTGTCCACAGGTGATCAACTTCTACCTCTCCCTGGTGGCGGAACAGTGCTCGGACCCGGCAGCGGGTCGGCGGGTTTACTCCTTCAGCACCTTCTTCTACCCCAAACTTTTGGGGGGTCCCGGCGGGCAGACGGGGGGACACGCCGCCGTCAAGCGCTGGACCAAAACCGTGGACCTTTTCCAATGCCACCTGGTCCTGGTCCCGCTTCATTTGGGAATCCACTGGGCTTTGGCGGTGAGCGTCGCATCGAGACGAACCACGTCATGGCGACCATAAGCATGAGGATGGTGTTTCCTTTACCAGGTGATAGACACCAAAGCAAGGACAATCAAGTTGTACGATTCCATGGGCCAGAGACATCATTCCGTCTGTCGCGTCCTCCTGTAAGTCCCAATTTTACTATTTCTGTTGAAGAGCAAATTTTGCGATTTGGTTCTTGGTGATCTCGATCTCCCCTTCGCAGTTAATCAAATATGTATGCAGAAATCATTAAGATTGTTTATTGTCTGCCAGTGTTTTTTCTTGTTTTTCCTACTCATTTTTCTTTTTCTTCACCTTCTATTGTCTTTACTTTTCCTCCTCTTTCTGCTTTTCCTCAGTCACTGTTTTTTTTTGTCAAGTTTATTTGTATAGCCCTTAATCACAAAGAGCCTCAAAGGGCTGCACAGATCAAAGACTATTGCAAACTACAGACTTTTATGACACCATCCCCTGATCTAAGACCTAGAGAAGGGCAAGCACTGGGGCCTGGGTGGAGAACTCTCTTGGACCTGCGGATTTCTTCTTGGCTCTTGGGATCACTAGTAGGCCAGTGTTTCAGAGCAAAGGCTCCGGACCGGAACATAGGGGAAATTGAATCTGAAAGATATGAGGGAGCAAGTCCATGCATGATTTTATAAAATACCAACAGAACCTTAAAATCACATCTTAAGTTAATAGGGATTCAATGCAGGTTAGCTAAAATCGGGGTCATGTGATCTTGCCTTGCTGACGCATTTTGTACCAGCTGAAGGCTCTTGATTTTGGACTTGGGGAGACCTGAGAGTAGGGCATTACAGTCATTGAGACGTGAGGTAACAAACGCATGAATTATAATCTCTGCATCTGACTGAGACAGCAGAGGACGAATTTTAGCAATGTTGCTAAAATCTGAAAGAAAATGGCGCGCTACCAAGCTTGAGGTTTTCTGTCAAACCTGGTGTGACAACTTGTTAAAGTATAAAGCAGCCCTTGCCTCTGCAAAATCAGCCTATTTTTTGAAGGTGATTGCGGCACAAAAGAATAACTCAAATGCTCTTCTCCTTTTTCTTGCCACCCGTTTTCTTTTTCTCCCTTTTTTGACCTTTATTTTTCTTTTCTCCCTTTTAGCGTCTGTCCTTTCTCAGTTTTTTCATTGATTTTTTGCTTTACCTTTTTTTTCCCTTAATTTTTTAGTCTTTTCCTCATTTTCTTTTATTTCTTCAATGCTAACTATTTTGTCTGTGACTTTGTCAACCTCTCAGTTTGTCACGGACTTGACATTTGAAACTACATGACCATGCCGCAGATAGATTGCAAATGAGATCTAGACCGAGAAACAATCATTCAAAACGAGCAGTTCAACAATTTCCGTCGTGAAAACAATTTATTTCAATGTTGAGCATATTTTGATCTACTCACCGATGACTTCTCGCAGGCTTTATCTAAAGGAGGAGCATCGAGCGAAGAAAGGAAGAGAGCTGGACTGCAGCAAGTGGACGCTCTGCTGCATGCGAGCCGACGTGAGCATTTTAAAGCCAAAGCGTTTCCCGAAATATCAGAGATATGTCCAGAGAGCTCCATGTCCCCTTTTTTCCCTCCAGGAGATTCCGCAGCAGAAGAACGGCAGCGACTGCGGCGTCTTTGTTTGTAAATATGCTCAATATATCGCCAAAGGACGGCCCCTCACCTTCCGGCAGGTATGCTGACTTTTATGTGTATGTTTGGGGCTGAAACTGCGAACTTTCAAATCTCAGTGTTTTCTATTTGTGCTGGCTCCTTGAAAAACAAATGTACTGGCTTTTAATTTTTTTTCTCGCTATTTCTATCTTTCTGCCCCAAAATATGCACAAAAGTTCACAGAAGTCTTGGCAGGAGAGGGAGAGCCGTTTATTTATCTTAGTCAGTGTCCAAATCAGAGTTCTAATTCGTCTAAGAGACAATCCGCTTTTTTATATCCTCAGACAACATCTCATGTTACTTAACACGTTCCCTCACGATGACGCACTTGTTTTTCCCTCAATGTGCATGCTTTTCGGGAATTGACCATGTTTTCGTCTTCTTTGGATTTTCCAAAGTTACACAATTTCCAAGGAACTCGTTGGGGTCGGCCTGACATCTAAACACCTATCAACTTGCCAGGGGAATGTTGTTATTTCGCGAGCTAATCCAAACCAGACGAATGTTTTTATTACTAACACTCGCTGACATTTAAACTCGGGAAAAACAAGCCTGGAATTTCCCGTTTTAAACTAATGTGTTCTCCTTATGTCAAGCTCGACTCCAATAAACAACAACACATCTTTTCATCTTTCTGTCTCGGCAAGTCCATTTTATTGAAGGCAACCCCCCCAAAAAACATCAAATAATGTAGAATACTTTATAGCTTCAAAATTAAACTCTTTAGTATTTGTTTTCACCCTGTATTGTTCTCTTTCTCCTTTTATCTCTTTCTCTTATATTTCTGTCTTTTTCTATTTTTCTTTCTCCCTCTTTCCCTTTCCTCTCTCTCTGCCTCTTTTACACTGTCTTTCTTTCTCTCTTCCATCCATTTTTTTTTAACCTTTCTCGCTCTTCCTCTCACTCATTCTGTCTCTCTCTCTCTCGCTCTTACTCTCACTCTTAGTTTACTCTCGCTTTTTCTTTCTCTTTGTCTCTGTCTTTTTCTTTTTTCTCTCACCTTTTCCCTTCTCTTTAGTTTATTTTTTACATATCTCGCTCTTTCTCTTGCTCTTACTCTGTTTCGCACTTGCTCTCTTTCTTTCTCCTAGTGTCTCTAAGGATTTTCACTTTTCCCGGGTCCGTATTAACCGCGAAAACCCGGGGATCTTAAGTCCTCCCGAACTTATTTTTCATTTTTAAATTGTTTTTTTTTGTTTTCCCTCTCCAGTGGCACATGCCTCTTTTCCGGAAGCTGATGATTTGGGAAATGGTGCACCAGAAGCTGCTTTAGTCAAGGACTTTCGCCTATCTCTGAGTTTTAATCGGAGACGTTATTTGGGGATAACATTTGGGGATAAGATTTGCAGTTTGTATTTTATTTTGAAAGTGCTGCCTGAGGTGCCTCTCAAGACTTGAGTCGAAATCTTACCTGCAACTGGCCTCCATCTGTCCAGAGCACTAACTTATTCACGCATCGCAAAGTACTTTGTATTTATGACTGAATGAAACGATCTCTATTTTTGTTGTTCCTTTTGTAAGCTGTGAAAATAATTTTGAGGGTAACGCTACTCAAAGTATTTGGTAGGTAGCAAACTGCTGTTTTGAGTTCCAATTTTGATTTTTGAGTTTCCTGGAATAAAAGTGATTATTTTCTGTGTGTGTCTTGATTGTTTGATGTGATCAAATCCGGTTTATTTTTCTAGACTTGGGCAGGAGTATATTTTATTTTATGAGAAAAGTTTTTTCGATTTTTTTTTTTTTTTTTTTTTTTTCTCTCCTTTAATGTCCTTTTGCTTTCTTTTTGTTCTATTTTCTATAACGTCATGATTTTCTCCTTTTTGGGCTTTTTCTTTCTTTATTTTTTTCTTATGCACAATTTTCAACTCTACTTGTTTCTTTTACCTTTCCTCATTTTTGTTTTTGTTCTTTTTGTCTTTTTATTCTTTCACGTTGTGATTTGGTCTTCTTTCTGCTTGTTTTTCCTAATTTTTCCTCCTTTCTCTGGTAAATTATCATGTCACGATTTTATCTTGTTATAATCTTACTATTGTTTTACTCGTTTTTTGTTTTTATTTTTTTACTCATTTGTATCTTTATTTTCTATCTTTTTTACTTTATGACATGAGATTAAATGATCTGCATTTATACAGCGCTTTTCAAGTCAAGACTTTCCAAAGCGTTTTACAGTGTGCATCACATTCCCAATAGCGGCCGTACAGCCATGTAAGGTGCTAACCTGCTTATTGGGGGCATTAGGGGTTCAGTGTCTTACCCAAAAACACTTCGACATGTAACATGGAGGAGCCGGGATTCGAACTGTGATCTCCTGATCCAAAGACGAGCGCTCTACCTCCTGAGCCACTGCCGCCCCCTTTACTCCTTTTACCCATTTTTCTCACCTTGGTGGTGAAACCCTGGGCACGAAGATGTCCATCTGCTGCAGGGACGTCGAACTTTTGGACTAGCGTGTGACGACACCCACTTAGCTGTTGCTAAACTACAACACAGCACCCCGAGACCATCCTGTTAATAAACAAAGGATCCTGCTGGAAGTGTGAATTTCCGTACGGGGTTGGACAAAGAATCTATCTTGTTCATTACACTTCTCCTTATTCTCTTTTTTTCATTTTACAATATTTGGGGATTTTCACTTAATTTGGTAATTCTCGGCGGGTGTGTGCCATTTTATTTTGAAAAAGCGCAAAAACACTGAAATTAACGCCGTAGTCTTAAGTTCAAAGGCCATATTAAGTATACTTGAGTTTTAAAGCATTTTAGAGTTAATTTAGCTCGCAGTGTGAAAAGCGACAAACATGTTATATGAGCGACAACTCGGAAGACCTCGGGGGAATCTTTTGTTTTGTAGTCTTCAGCGGAAGTGGCGCTTTTATTTTGGAGTAACAGCGGAAACTATTAGTCATTTTCCTTCAGGCCACGCCGTCCACATATTCTAACGCTTAAAAGCTGCATTCAATTTATTCGAGCTTTTAAGAATACAAAACAATTCATTAGAGCACGTTTGTCTCTTCTTTTTGAAAAGTGACGCCAACATGAGCGACAATGAGAGAGATTTGAAGGAGGTGAGTTGCCTTTTATACGACGAAAGAAATCGAGCGGGGAAAACGGTGATACGCTAACGTTAGCATTTTTAACCTTCGCGGTTACAGAGAACGCAAATTCTAAAGGCTCCGTCGAAAATGTATTTATTTTGTTTTAAGTTCTTAATTTGAATATACAAGGTTAGTCTTTTTCATGTTATAATGAAAACGTGCGGCCTTCTACGACTAGGCCACGCTAGCTCCCGCCATGCCTTCACACAGACCACATAATGTATTCAATTTTGAAATTAGTGTTAATTTTGCGGTTTTCGTGTTTTTATTGTAATTCATATTGTCTTCTCGGTGATATTCTTTGTTTTATTATGACCTTTCTGTCACAAAGGAGTCATTATGGCGACACTGAAAACCAAGGCGAGAAAATGGCGGCCGACATGTGACGTTCATGGCCCGTGGGATCTTTTATACTTCGGCGATATAAAAATATTAGCACTAGGGACGTCTAAAACGTGAATGATGATCTCACTTCCGAGAGTAAGAGTCCCGACTCCTAAGCTTGATAGCGTATTATGAACTGACCGATAACAGATAATGAATAAAGAAGATAGATCAATAACCCTTAAAAATCCCACCCCTTCGTTATACATGCATTTAATATATGTTATTTTAAATAACTTCCTAATAAATTAAGCGCCATTATTACTAAATTGCCTAAATTAAACCTCTCGTATTTTTTAGTCAGTGAAATTAATGTCCCAGTTTTTTTAATGTACAATATTCGAAATACTACAAATATTGCACATCGCTTTGCTGTGGAATGATCTTCCCCCTCAGATTTGATCTGCAACCTTAGTGGAAATCTAAGTTTAAAACACTTCTATTCTATAGCATATGTATGACCTATAATTTATATTGATAATATGTGTATCATTTGCCCTCATTTAGGTTAATAGTCTTTGATCTTTGCAGCCCTTTGAGACTCTATGTGATTAAGGGCTATACAAATAAACATGACTCGACTTTGATGGCTGTCGTAAAAAATCACAGTGTGGGTGCTCCCCCTAAATCGGAACGCAGTCCTCATCCGTGTAATCAATAATCTAACTTCAAACGGAAACATTTCCAGTATTCCGAGTATGAAAGTTCTGTCAATGTGCTGAATGATCGATACACACAAGAAACATCAACTTACTCGCCTAAAAGGTCCTTGTGTAAAATTTAATTTCTTCGGGACGTTTCAGTTTTATTTTGCACCACTTGGTGTAATAAGTATCGTCCGAATCAGTATTCTCTCATCTTCCAAAACATTGTGTATTTACAGTCTCAGAAATTTAGAATGTCGTGAAGTTATTTACTTCTCCAATGTAAAAAAAAAAAAAAAAAAAATGTTACGGACTATCCTTCGTAAGTTGAATCTGTTAGCAAGTCGCTCCAGTACTATATTTTGTATGTTTAAGGTTTATATAAGTACGTTGAAGGCTTGTATAGGTAACTTCAATTGTTTTGACTGCAAAATAAACGGTTAATAAAATTATATTCTCTATAACGTTACAAAGCAGGCTGTATGATAAAGCATAGTACTGTCAAACAAAGCTACACATAAGGCGTTGACATTCTGTGGCCTGTGAAGCCCTTTGAGACCCCTTGTGATAAAGGGCTATACAAATAAATGTGACTTGAATTGAATATAAAGATAAATAAAGTGAAGTTTAACTTTTGGAAGAGTTAGGCGACTTACTGCTCCTCCGTGCTAGAGAGTGGACGAAAAAAAAAAGGCGATACAACCATTTTCTCAACCGCATCTTATTCCACTTAAATTTTAGAAGAAACTGCTCGCCTCTTCTCTAAGCTTTACACCAACCGTATTGAATGGGTGCACAAGATATTAAACGATAAAAACGTCAAAGTTCTTAGCGTGCTAGAGATACAGTGCAGTGTGTATACACACAAACCAGGAAGTAGAAGCCGGATTTCTTCTTCGGGGTGGATGCTGGGTGACCTCTCACAGTGCTACGTGGGGGAAAGAAGCAGTACTGTCCTGTCCTCGGAAAAAGGTGCACACAATACAAAATTTAACTTGCAGCAATGTCTGGATATTTTGGACATTTTGGACAAGTCGAAAGGTCCTAAGTAGGTGAGCTGTTTGTATCACAGGTCATATTGTTTTAATGTTGCCGATAATTGAATAGACTACCAGTACATTAATTCATGATATTCTAATACTGCCAGATGGGATATTGAATCTATAAGAGACGCTATATTTCCGTTGATCGATAATGAATTCATAATGTAGAACATTTTAGTTCGTTTAAAATACCATAAAATTGCTTTATCACCATGTTCTCATTAGCGGAGACAGTCTTGTGTATGTATCAAACAATTAAAACAGATTCCCCCTTCTGAGATATTTGATGCCGCAAAACACTATGAGAGTTGCAGTACAGAGACGGGTGTACAAGCAAACTCCAACTTACTCGCCTGAAAAGCTTCTTGTGTAAAAGTTGATTTCTCCAGGACGTTTTAGTTGTATTTTGCGCCCCTTGGTGAAAAGTCTACACCGTCCATACCTTGTTGATTTTGTTGCGTGACATGAATGAAATCACTCTTGAAATAGTGACGAAATTCAAATTTGGAGACTGCCTATTTTCGTAATGTCTTTGCGTCCGCCCTTGTAACCGCAATACTTAACACCATGGAGATGCATTTATCAGTTTGTCTCCCGGTGTGTAAACGATTCGTTTGCTCAATAAAATCTAGCTTCGTATCACAGTCCGACTTTTCTTGTAGGTAAATGTAGTCGCCATTTAATGTTTGTAGTATCTTTTCAGTGTGGCCCGTAATCTCCTTTTGTGCGTTGTTACTTAGAACGGGTAATGCTTCTGTTGTCTTTGCTGGTATTTTAAATGCAAACAAACCGACCATCTTGCCTTACCAACCCCTTGTTTGTTCTTTGTCAAGGTTGAGGTTGGAAGAAAGAAAAAAAAGCGGAAGACCTTTCAGATGCGAAGTTGTTAGTGTTTGAAGCCGATGCTGTTGATGCATGCTAATGAAAAAAGAAGCGCTCAAGATCCTTTCCTTCGACTAGCGTTTTAATGGCAGATGGTAAAATTGGGGAAGAGGATGCAAAAAAAGAAGCTGGCTCTTAATGTCAAAGAGAAGAAAGAAGAAATGACGGGTTGTTTTGAAGTTATGAAGTAAAAGAAGTTATGAAGTTAAGATCAGAAGTTTGGCCGGGTAGGAGTAATTTCTTAAAAGACTTATTATGTTGATGCTCTTTTTCTTTCTCTAAATCATGCATGTATCTGTATATCACTCGCTATTTACCCCCCTCTCATATTTATTGACCCTCAATCTGCTTCTCAGCTAAATACATTGTCAATGCATTTGATGTGTATTCATCCATTGAAAAAAATGCTAAAACGGGGGAAACAAAAGTCCCTTTAAAGGGGTTTGATGGGCGAGTGGAGCCTCACTTTTTTATTTTTTAACCATCCTTTCTTGGCATCAATGCCACCTTGCTTGGTTTAAACTCTGCTGTCTGGTTTATCTAGGAGCCTCAGCCTGGCTCGGGCAGTTCCTCACCGCAGCGGTCAGCAAAATCTACCAGCCGCTCGCCGGCGCGCTCCAAGGAGGGCTCCCAAAATTCCCGGTCCAGGTCTCGCTCGCGTTCCAGGTCCAAATCCAAATCGAGGTAAGCACGAAATGTGGCTGGTTAGTCTCGAAATATACATTACCATGATCGAGGGTTTGGCCGTGTGGCGAAAAATATCTTGTCTTCATAATTCTTTTCTTAACATGCTTTAAGTGAATGAGTTGGCTCATTTCTAACCATCTCGTTACTATGTTTAACTAAAGAGAAAAACGAACATATTAAGCTTCAATAGCACTCTAAACGGGGAATAACCTGCAAATTTCTATCAAAAGTACGTAGAGTTTTAACATTGACCTCTAAATTGAATGAAAGCCGTTTTTACTTAGTGCTATTAATGTTCCATGAGGACTCCATTTTATACGCTTAGCCTCTCCCAGCAAGTTTTATGTCACAATTGATGCTAACAATTGTATTGCTTTTACCATGCCCGGAAAACGGACATTAAAATGAGATGTGGCTTTCGAACGTTTTTCACGGTGGCTAAAAGCTGTGCAAGGTAATATGTATGAGGCACGGTGTATTACAGTAATCCTTCTGTTATCGCGGTTAATGGGGACCAAAACCCCCCGCAAAAAGTGAAAATCCGCGAAGTAGCGACGCCCCTTCAAAAATGCTTCTTTTTTTATTATTATTATTTTTGGGACCTGCGAAGCTCTGAACTTACGAACGTGGAACCACGAAGTAGCGACGCCCCTCAAAAATGCTTTACAAATTCTTTTTTTTCTCCCTTTTTAAATTTTTTTATTTTATTATCATTATTTTTTAGACCCGCGAAGCTCTGAACCCGCGAACGTCGAACCGTGAAGTAGCGAGGTCCCACTGTATGTGCAAAAAATGTTTAGTGTGTTGTTTTGTTGGTTTCAATTGTGGGGTTTTAGTCGACTCGGTCTTATATTTATTTCAAAGGGCATTAAAAAAAAATCTTAGAACGCTCTTGGATTTACCCTGCCTTAAGCTGTAGGAACCCTGCTCTCGGTGTGTGTGCCTCAAGGAGCAATTCAAAACTTATTTGGATAGGCACACTCAGATAGGTGATAATGATTATACTGTCAACTTAAATTTGGTTTAAGTGATTTAGAGAGTGTGAAAGTGTCATCCATGTGCGTGCACTGTGAGTGTAGGGAGCTGCTGTCAAAGCTACATAATTAGTTCAAAGGTGAGGTAAAAGCACAATTAAATCACACATGTAAATTTACCAGGCTTCAATAAGATGATCTCATGATTTTGTTGTTTTAAAAAGATGATGATCTTGTTAGTTGTCCTATTTCTGTCACAGGGGTTTGTATAGTGACGTGGGCTCTGCATATTTTTCCCCAGGTCCCATTCTCACCGGAGCTCACGGAGGAACTACTCTCGTTCACGCTCCCGTTCACGCCGCCGCCGCTCTCGAAGCCGCTCGGGCAGCCGGCGGAGGAGCCACAGCCGCTCGCCCATGTCCAACCGCCGCAGGCACATCGGCAACCGGGTAACCAAGATACCAGATCGTGGAATAAATGGAGAGGAACACTGCTAAATCTGTTCTGCTGCCAACAGGCCAACCCCGACCCGAACACCTGCCTGGGCGTGTTCGGCCTGAGCCTTTACACCACCGAGCGGGACTTGAGGGACGTCTTCTCCAAGTACGGCCCCCTCGCTGACGTCAACATCGTGTACGATCAGCAGTCTCGTCGCTCCAGGGGTTTCGCATTTGTCTACTTTGAGAATTCCGAAGACTCCAAAGAGGTGAGAAGCTTTTCGGGGGCATTTTGTTGGATAGGGCAATCTAGCTCTTATTTCATCTATTCGTTTGTTTATTGGGTGTGTGGCAGGCGAATGACATATGGGCGACAGGGTGACCTAAAAAACGGAATATTTTCTCAATAATCCTATAAACCTAGATTAATGGGAATTTTTTTATTCATAGTCATGAAATTTCTAAACATGCTGTTAGAAAAAATTCAAACTACTGTTTTCCTGTATAAGACTGTATTTAATATTTGTGGAAATTCCACATAGCGCTTCATCTCAATTACTTCAAGAAGTTTGATTCCTGAGGAAAAAAATGGGTAAATTGTAAAATGTGTTTCATCAGGCCAAGGAGCACGCCAACGGGATGGAGCTGGACGGCCGGCGCATCCGCGTGGACTTCTCCATTACCAAACGAGCTCACACGCCCACTCCCGGCATCTACATGGGGAGACCAACGTAGTGCCCGTCTGAACGATGATTCAACACTCTCTATCTATCTTCTCTCTAAATTTCATATTTCGTTTTTAGCAGCGGGGGTGGCAGCGGCGGTGGAGGAGGAGGAGGTGGTGGCGGCGGCAGCGGCGGTTCGTCCCGCCGCATGTCGAGAGACTACGACCGCGGCTATGACAGAGGTTACGACCGAGGCTACGATCGGGACTACGATCGCTACGACGACCGGGAGTACCGATCCTACAGGTAAAGGTCACCGAAATCTTACTTTTGGAGTGAGGAGAAAAAGGAAGATTCTAAAAATGTATATTTGAACCGACTGGCAAAAAGGTTTTTGCTCATTTTAAGGATGCCTTTTGAGTTTTTACTTGCCCTCGTGTAGGTCTCAGATAAGGGGATGATGTATTGATGGTCTGTGTAGCCCTTTGAGACTTTTTGTGATTAAGGGCCGAACAAATAAATGTGACTTGACGGGTTTTATGTTTCCGGCAGGCGGAGGTCACCATCGCCGTACTACAGCAGAGGGTACCGCTCCAGGTCCAGGTCTCGGTCCTACTCCCCACGTAAGTTTCCCACACAAAAGAATTGCCCCGGTGATTGAAAAAAAAAAGTAGGGCTGCAGGCAATGTCAACCGTATGTCACAAAAGTGAGTACGACCCTTGTTGCCGTTGGTTTGGCTACTATAATGGCTACATTTTGAGGTTTTTTTTTTGTTTTTGTTTTTTTTCTCTTTTAATTTGAGGGTGGGACATAAATCGGGCTGTCGTCTGCCTCGTGTTCTGATTGGCTGAAAACGAGCGCTGTCGGTCTATTGTGTCAAAGCAATGTCTCTTCAGTATTTTATCAGGCAATAAAATCTGCAGAAATGTGAGGTGTGTACTCATTATTGTGACATTCTGCATTAAGGGTTTCTACGGGTGCTTGAAAATGCTCGACTTTTAGTCTTGTGTTTTCAAGGTCAGGATAATTCTTGAATTTTGGGTGACGTGCTTGTAAATGCTTGAAGTTGTTGCCATTTGCATGTGCCTGAAAACGACGCCAACGCGCCTGTTAAGATCATGTCATCACCTCCAACTGGTCGCCACAAAGAGGACAGCTCTATAAAGAAAAACGGCTCTTTTGGCTCGGCTCACTGAAATGACTCCTCATATTTATTTTTTTAATAATAATAATAATAATAATAATTTCCTTGTATTGTCATTCTGTGTAACTATGTACACAGAACGAAATGTCGATTGCACCTGACCCGTTGTAGCGAGCCGATGCAGCCGCAGCCAACAGAGGGCGCCGCCGACCACTTTTTAAGTCTTAGGAATGACTCGGCCGGGGCGCGAACCACCGACCTCCCAGTCTCAAATGATATGTTATCAATAATAATAAAATATTATGCGCCAAACCATTCAGTAATTTCTTAGATTTTGTTAGGGAACGCTGCAAAGCAACTACAATTGCATTTTAACCAATTAAGCTGCAGATCTTCTGGGGGGAAAAACTCCAAAAATATAAACTCTGCTTTGAAGCAATCAATATTATTAGAGTAGTTTCTTCCGTATTAAACTCAATTATTATCCAACACCTTTAGGGCTTTTCCCCTGTTTGTAAACAAGGGTGATGTATTGAAACTCCGCTTGCATTGAGGCAGAATTCATGTCATTTTATAGCAACCTATTGGCATAAAAAGATGGTACGTACATCATAGAAAGGAGTAGATCACAATAGCTCAAGGTAAAAACTAAGTTAAAGAAGATGGGCGCTGATTTCTTTTGAGGGTACTGGAAAACTCGGTCATGAGAGTGCTTGAATTTGTCCTTGAAAATTTGTGTACGAACCCAGATTAATATTGAGATGCTTCAAATCATGTCTGACGATAATTGTCGACAGGGAAATTATTTTTCCCTTATCGATAACATCAAGTCATCGTTGCAGCCCTAATGGAAAGCGACATTATTGATCCCTCCCTCTTTTTTCCCCACAGGTCACTACTGAGCATCAAACTCTTCCTTGTTTTTTTTTTTAAGATGAGATCACAGCACCCACTCAAAAAGGTTGAAATGGATCGAGAGGGGGATACGACCACAACATTTTTGAAAAAGCATACAGTCGGAGCCAACGAGGCGTGTTTTAGTTTCAGTGTTTCGAAGTGGCTTGTTTTATTTTTGTTTTTATACGAGAATCATGTGTCGTAGATTCAACTGCATTTGTTTGACTTAGGTCGAGTTGTGCTTGTCCACGTCATCGCTCCATCATACGCTCTAATTTAGCATCTGTTTGGTTTCTCCGGGTTTTTTTTGGGGGGGGGGGGTAAAAGTTGGGGTTTGTATCGCTTGTACATGAATATTGGAGGTCTACTTTGTGAACGTCAAATTGTTGTGGATTTTGGAATAAATGTTGAAAGCATTGCAAGCCATCTTGAATATTTTGTTTGCCTGTGGGGAGATGATTGCATATTATATTCCTAGTTAACGGAAGTCATAAAAATGAAAAACTTAACCTTGAAACCAGGTTGAAGGACCAACAATTGAAAAGACCATGAAATTTAACGGATCAACAATTTGAATGCAACTGAATTAAGTACGTAACCTGATTTGTTAATGATAAAAACGATATATTTTGCAAACCAACCCACTAATTTAAATAGACAGCTAAGGTTCTACAGTTCTCTTAGGAAAGCATTCAAATTAAATTGGTAGATGGTTTGATTTTATTATAATATAACCATATAATTTGAAAGACAATGAAAAGTAGAATTTGATACATAAATATGATCAAGGCATAGTGCTTATTTTGCCATAGACATGATAGCTCAATGAGTAGTGTTGGAATCCTAACTATAGAAATTACCGTTTACCAAATTGTTCGAATTAGTTATCTGTCTAACCAAACATGACCGACATTTATGCGTGCTTGTTTTTTGAGAGAGGACCACACAGGGGCGGATTTTTATTATTCCTAACAGCAGATCTTAGTGTACCCCACAAAAGACGGCCCTCAATTTGAGTGGCCCAGGATCATTTATACATTTCTACAAACAAAGCAAAGACATCCTACTATTCCCCTATTGGCTATGTGTCATCTGCAGCTAACTTTAGCTTTCTCTTATTGGTTGTCCTCTTCTGGTCATCCTGCGTCAGCACACCCAAGCATCCTGTTATCAGAAGTGCGGCTCGTCCTAGAAGAAACATCTGCCACTTATGCATTTCACACAGCCTGCCCTGGCCTTTTATTCTACATTGAATTAAAGCACAGACAG